>NC_069502.1:1222769127-1223101627 GCF_027579735.1 Bombina bombina
CCAACCCTCAACATCATCTTCCTAACCTCCACATTACTTTCCTACCCTCAACACTATCTTCCTACCCTCAACTCTATATTCCTATCCTCAACATCACTTTCCTACTCTCAGCATCATCTTCCAACCCTCGACATCATCTTCCTTACCTCAATATCGTTTTCCTATTCTCAACATCATCTTCCTACTCTCAACACTATCTTCTTAACCTCAACTCTATATATCTCTATCCTCAACATCACTTTCCTACTCTCAACATCATCTTCCTACCCTCAACACTATCTTCCAACCCTCAACATCATCTTCCTAACCTCAACATCGTTTTCCTACTCTCAACATCATCTTCCTACCCTCAACACTATCTTCCTACCCTCAACTCTATATTCCTATCCTCAACATCACTTTCCTACTCTCAACATCATCTTCCTACCCTCAACATTATCTTCCAACCCTTGACATCATCTTCCTAACCTCAACATTGTTTTCCTACTCTCAACATCATCTTCCTACCCTCAACACTATCTTCCTACCCTTAACACTATCTTCCTACCCTCAACACTATCTTCCTACCCTAAACACTATCTTCTAACCCTCAACATAATCTTCCTAACCTCCACATTACTTTCTTACCCTCAACATTATCTTCCTACCCTAAACTCTATACTCCTTTCCTCAACATCATCTTCCTAACTTCAACATTGTTTTCCTACTCTCAACATCATCTTCCTACCCTCAACACTATCTTCCTACCCTTAAAACTATCTTCCTACCCTCAACACTATCTTCCTACCCTAAACACTATCTTCCAACCCTCAACATCATCTTCCTAACCTCCACATTACTTTCTTTCCCTCAACACTATCTTCCTACCCTCAACTCTATATTCCTATCCTCAACATAACTTTCCTACTCTCAACATCATCTTCCTACCCTCAACACTATCTTCCAAACCCCAATATCGTCTTCCTAATCTTAACATTGTTTTCCTACTCTTAACATCATCTTCCTACCCTTGACACTATCTTCCAACCCTCAACATTATCTTTCTAACCTCAACATTGTTTTCCTACTCTCAACATCATCTTCCTACCCTCAACACTATCTTCCTACCTTCAACATTATCTCTCTAGCTTAACACTATCTTCCTACCCTCAACTCTATATTCCTATCCTCACCATCACTTTCCTACTCTCAACATCATCTTCCTACCCTCAACACAATCTTCCTAGCCTCAACATCCTTTTCCTTCCCTCAGCATCATCTTCCTACACTCAACGTCATCTTGATATCCTCAATATAATCTTACTACCATCAACATCAGCTATCCACCTATAACATAATTTTCATACTCTCAACAATATTTTACTGCACTTAACATCATCTTCCTACACTCAATGCCATCGTTCTATCCTCAACATTATTTTCCTACCCTCAACACCATCTTTCTACTCTCAACAACCTGTTCCTTACATCAACATTGATTTCCTACTCTCAACATTATCTTCCTACCCTCAAAACTATCTTCCTACCCTCAATTCTATATTCCTATCCTCAACATCACTTTCCTACTCTCAACATCATCTTCCTACCCTCAACACTATCTTCCAACCCTCAACATCATCTTCCTAACCTCCACATTACTTTCTTACCCTCAACATTATCTTCCTACCCTAAACTCTATACTCCTTTCCTCAACATCATCTTCCTAACTTCAACATTGTTTTCCTACTCTCAACATCATCTTCCTACCCTCAACACTATCTTCCTACCCTTAAAACTATCTTCCTACCCTCAACACTATCTTCCTACCCTAAACACTATCTTCCAACCCTCAACATCATCTTCCTAACCTCCACATTACTTTCTTTCCCTCAACACTATCTTCCTACCCTCAACTCTATATTCCTATCCTCAACATAACTTTCCTACTCTCAACATCATCTTCCTACCCTCAACACTATCTTCCAAACCCCAATATCGTCTTCCTAATCTTAACATTGTTTTCCTACTCTTAACATCATCTTCCTACCCTTGACACTATCTTCCAACCCTCAACATTATCTTTCTAACCTCAACATTGTTTTCCTACTCTCAACATCATCTTCCTACCCTCAACACTATCTTCCTACCTTCAACATTATCTCTCTAGCTTAACACTATCTTCCTACCCTCAACTCTATATTCCTATCCTCACCATCACTTTCCTACTCTCAACATAATCTTCCTACCCTCAATACTATCCTCCAACCCTCAACATCATCTTCCTGACCTCAACATCACTTTCCTACCCTCAACATTATCTTTCTAACCTTAACATCGTTTTCCAACCTTCAACATTATCTTCCTTCCCTCAAAATATGCTCTCACTCTTCTTTTTCTTCTTCTTTTTTTTATATATATTTCTACCCCTAATTCTCTCATCTCTGAGAGCAGCCTAATCTTTTATATTTTATTACTTGTCTTTTTTGTCCCTTTTATTATGTTTTTATTTAGAATTTCAGTTATGATGTTATCTATTAGCACAATTATTTAAATCTTTAATTATAATTTTGCTTTGACTGCTAAGGATATAAACATAACCCCCTTTTATATTTACAATATTTTATATATATATGTATGCCTAGCTACCTTATTAGGTGCCTCTCATATTTCTTTTATTGGGACATTTAGACCACAGATATATTATCAATGTCATTATGATTGTTTGCAATTACTCTTTTTATTTCTAGTTAGCGAATACCTTAATATGTCTTGCATATGTACTTTATGTCTATGCTATTTCATAATTCTTTATTATATTTTTTTATTTGATTTCTGAAATTGTATGATGGTTTTTCTTTGCTAAACTGAATAAAATATATGAAATTAAATGAGATATATGCTTTGTCACACCTTTACATAGCCAAAGCTCTATGCGCTAAAGTGAGACACATGCTTGTTAAGCAAAATGCTGAATGGTTTGGGGGAAATACAAGACTGGCTGCATACTGATCCTTTCTTCCTGACACGCCTTTCGCTAGACTTGACCCAGTTCATGCCATATGACAGAACTAGATAAAGACCAGGGAGGGTCCCAGGACGTTAATACCACAAGAACGTCATGTTCCTATTACATGAATTGAGCTAGATATGACGCACATTTTCACCAGAAACTGGAAAACATCTATGTGGCTTTTACGTTACAGATGTTTGCCATGGTTCTTGGCCAGTGTGATAAAGTTCTAGAGGAGAGCACACGTTACAGCTGCTTTATACACAGAATTAAAAAGCACACTTTCATGTCTTCCTAATATGTGGGATCAAAAGATAATTTAGGGGTTTTTGAAAGAGGAAAGATTGACTTTAAGAGCCTCTGTGCTTCAGCAAAACATTAGCCTGACATATGTCACTTTATGCAATGTAGCACGAAAATCATTCATTTATGTATTATTTACTCTTAAAGGGACATGAAACACAATTTTTTTCTTTCATGATTTAGAAAGAGCATGCACTTTTAAACAACTTTCTAATTTACTTCTGTTATCTATTTTGCGTCATTCTCTTGATATCCTTTGCTGAAAAGCATATCTCGATAGGCTCAGTAACTGGTGATTGGTGGCTGCACATAGATGCCTCATGTGATTGGCTCACCCATGCGCATTGCTATTTCTTCAGCAAAGGATATCTAAAGAATGAAGCAAATTAGATAATAGAAGTAAATTGGAATGTTGTTTAAAAATTGTATTCTCTACCTGAATCATGAGAGAAAACTTTTGGGTTTAGTGTCCCTTTAATAATAGTTAAAAAAAAAATCTGATTTTTGAAATATATAATTAAAAAAGATATTTAAAGTGATGTTGTACTTACAGGGATATGATTCAGATAAAGTGTAAATATTATCAGATTTATTTCTATTGGTATCCTTTTCTGAAAAGCAGGTAGGCAGGCTGAGAAGTGTGCCCATGGCTGGAGGTTGCAGTTTTGCAAGATTGATTTTAACAATTTTATATACTGTGAAAACAATGCTGCCCTCTAGGGCATATTAGATAGTTTAGTGTACAAGGGGTTGAAGAAAAGGTACGTTGTGGAGAACGGGAGCTAGGGGCAATAGGTAATAAATGGTGAGGTAGCTAGGGGCAATAGGTAATAAATGGTGAGGGAGCTAGGGGCAATAGGTAATAAATGGTGAGGGAGCTAGGGGCAATAGGTAATAAATGGTGAGGGAGCTAGGGGCAATAGGTAATAAATGGTGAGGGAGCTAGGGGTAATAGGTAATAAATGGTGAGGGAGCTAGGGGCAATAGGTAATAAATGGTGAGGGAGCTAGGGTCAATAGTTAATAAATAGTGAGGGAGCTAGGGGGCAATAGGTAATAAATGGTGAGGGAGCTAGGGGGCAATAGGTAATAAATGGTGAGGGAGCTAGGGGGCAATAGGTAATAAATGGTGAGGGAGCTAGGGGGCAATAGGTAATAAATGGTGAGGGAACTGTCAGGTTTTTTCCCTGCTCTGTTTGCCATGTGCTGCTGGCAGCCATTTTACTCACCTCTCTTGCTGACTCTGGTGCATACTGTGTGATGCTGCTCATTTCCTGCACTCATTTTATGGCTAGACTGATGTCCATCATCAGTGTGAGACAGGATGCAGTCTCAGAATTGTGATGTCATCACTTATTATTTAAAGGGCCTCTGTTCCGTATGCTTTGCCCTTGCGTTGTCTCAGACCTGTTTGTGAGAGCTCCTGTGTATTACCTGGCTGTCTGACGTCCCTCCTGGTTCCTGATCCCTGGCTTGTTCCTGACTCTGCTGTTCTCCTTGTTCCTGATTCCGGCTCGTCTGACTACTCGCTTTGGCTCCTGACTCGACTTGTCTGACTATTCGCTTTGGCTCCTGACTTGGCTTGTCTGACTACCAGCTCTGGTTTTGACTCCTGGCTTGTTATTTGTCTTGTGGACTTTTTATTATTTTTTGCTATTAATAAAGGTGTGATTATTTTTGCACTTTTCGTCTCAGTCTGATTCCTGGCACCCTGACATTACGCAAGGTCCATGAATCCTGGTGGTGCTAATAATCCACCTTTACCTGCCATAATTTCCAGGATGGATGAACAGGATCACAGCTTGGATCAATTTGCACTAGCCCTGCAAACCCTGCTGACTCGCACTGCACATTTGGACCAAAGTGTCCCGCAAGTTATGGCTGCTCCTGTTTTCAATGCTGAACCTAGTCCTACCAGGAGCATGTTCGGTTCTGCACCTCTACCTCAGCGATATGGAGGCGATCCTAATCAGTGCAGAGGGTTTTTAAACCAGGTGGGCATTTACTTTGAGATGTTAGCTCAGGCGTTTCCCTCTGACAGAGCTAAGGTGGGATTTCTCATCTCGTTACTCTCTGACACAGCTCTTGCCTGGGCTAATCCCTTGTGGGAGACTAATAAACCTGTGATTTCAAATTACCCTGGATTTGTGGGCTCCTTTCAAAGGGTATTTGATGTTCCGGCTCGCTCCTCCTCTGTTGCTAAACGACTCATGTCCATTCAGCAAGGTACAAGATCTGTTGCTCAGTATGCCATTGAGTTCCGTACGCTTGCCGCAGAGGTAGGTTGGAACAATGAAGCCCTTGTTGCCACCTTCTTTCATGGGCTCTCTGATGCGATTAAAGACGAAGTTGCTGGCAGAGATTTACCAGAAGATCTTGAGGCATTGGTGTCTTTTTTGATCTTAATTGACAACAGACTAAGTGAGAGGCCCTCTTTCAAGGAGCGCTTGCGGAATCCTCCTGTTCTGTTGTCTCCTACATGTTCGTTCCCACCCATGCCTCCCTCTCCTCCCATGCCTCCTGGTCCCGAGTCACCAGGTACTGCTAAGCCGATGCAGTTGGGATTCACGTGTCTCTCTGCGGTGGAGAGGACCTTTAGGAGGAGGGAGGGGCTCTGCCTCTATTGTGGGTTGCAGGGCCACCTTTTGAAGTCTTGTCCTACACGGTCACACCTAAGGTCCTGTCGGGGGAAGACCTTGGGTGGTTTATCCTCGTCCCCGGAACCGCTAGAGGAGAAATCTTTGGTCATGGTTGTCCTTTCCTGGGTGGACTCCTCCATAGTCACCCAGGCTCTTGTTGACTCCGGTGCTGGGGGCTTTTTCATTGACAGTGCTTTTGTATCAAAGCACTCCATTCCTGTTTTGCCTCGGTCCGTTCCGCTTGCTATTGAGGCCATTGATGGCAGGCCCCTTCAGCCCGCACTTGTTACTCACGAAACTGCTCTGTTATCCATGGCTGTTGGGGCTCTCCATTTTGAAACCCTCCAGTTCCAGGTGATAAACTCTCCGCATTTTCCGGTTATTCTGGGTTATCCCTGGCTCCAAAAGCACAATTCCAGTCTCGACTGGCACAGGTCCAAAATTTTGTTGTGGTCTCCGCAATGTATTTCCACTTGTCTTCGGAAACCAGTTAAAGTCTTGTGTACTTCTTTGGTATTTCAATTGCCAGAGGAGTACCAAGAGTTCCTAGACGTTTTTGACAAGGTGCGTGCCGGTGCGTTGCCTCCTCACCGGTCTTACGATTGTGCCATAGACCTGCAACCCGGAGCCATTCCTCCTCAGGGCCGGGTTTATCCTCTGTCTGTTGCGGAGAATTGTGCTATGGAGCAGTATGTTGCTGATGCTCTGTCGCAGGGGATCATCCGCAAATCCTGCTCTCCTGCAGGGGCTGGCTTCTTCTTTGTGAAGAAAAAGGGTGGCGAGTTTAGACCATTCATTAATTGTCTTACCATTAAGAATGCTTACCCTATTCCTCTCATTACGGAACTCTTTGACCGCCTCAAGGGAGCTACGGTCTTTACTAAACTTGATTTGAGAGGAGCGTACAATCTCATTAGGATCAAGGAGGGCCACGAATGGAAAACAGCAGGAGCGGGCATTATGAGTATCTTGTAATGCCCTTTGGCCTATGTAATGCTCCTGCTGTTTTCCAGGAATTTATTAATGATGTCCTACGAGATATGTTGCAACAGTGTGTTGTGGTGTACTTAGACGACATCCTCATACACTCACTCACACTTGAGGCTCATCATTTTGATGTTACACGGGTTCTTCAGAGACTACGTGAGAACGGCCTAGTGGACTCAGCTGACTGCCCTGCCTGTATATTTTTCACACTAGTTTGGGGATGTGCATTGCGTGGGCAGTGTACATTCTAACAATAGCATATGTTCACATTTTCAAAGTGAACATTTTATAAGTGAGGCAGTAATTTTTAAGAATTATACAAGAATTGAACAAGGATTGGGCAAGGGGCTAGACACAAGGCAAGTACTCTTGTAATACTTTGCTTTTTTGTATATCATTGTATCCTTTTGCAAGTGCTGCTTCAACAATGTGTCTTATGTGTTTACTTGGGTCCCACTTTCATAATAATGCTCAATATCTTCATATTCCTTTTTGCTACCTCTTGTCTCTATAACAAACTACATTACTCAATTACTCCTTCCCCCTCTCCACCTGCACTGTTCATTAGCCCATCTCTGTTATACTCACCTTACTTTTGTACTCATGAACTTTACCTATTCCTAAACCCTCTCTCTCCCCCCTGCACTTCAGCCAAAAAACAGTCTCACTACTGCAAATCTGCTTCTCATCTCATGTCACTCTCCCTCTTGCTCATACTAGCTGCTGGCGACATCTCCCCTAATCCTGGTCCCTCACAACCTCCTAGCCTTTCACATCCTTGTGTACCTTTAAATAGACTTCATAAACTAAACTCTGGTAATCTTAATCACATTCCTCTTACATCTAAAACCACCTCCCCCTTCACTTGTGCACTCTGGAACTCTCGCTCTGTTTGCAACAAGCTCACTTCTATACATGATCTCTTTATCTCCCACTCTCTTAACCTTCTGGCTCTTACAGAAACCTGGCTCTCTGCTTCAGACACAGCATCCACTGCTGCACTGTCACATGGGGGTCTCCATTTCAGCCACACTCCTAGGTCTGGCAATAGACAAGGAGGTGATGTCGGTATTTTACTTTCCTCTCGTTGCACCTTCCAACAAATACAGCCCTTCTCTTCACTCACATTTTCTTCATTTGAAGCACACCTGATTCGCTTATTCTCTCCCCTCTCTATACGTGTTGCAGTCATATACCGACCCCCTGGCTCCCCAACTCAATTTTTAGATCACTTTGCTGCCTGGCTTCCTTATTTCGTTTCCTCAGACAACCCTGCCCTCATTCTTGGCGACTTTAACATCCCTCTTGACAATCCCACTGCCTCCTCTGCAAAACAACTTCTTCAACTGACTTCCTCTTTTGGCCTGTCACAATGGACTGACTCTCCCACTCACAAAGATGGTCATTCCCTTGATCTGATTTTCACCTATTGATGCACTCTTTCAAATTTACCAAACTCCCCTTTTCCTCATCTCCTATCTTGCAACATCACTTCCCTACCTATAACTCCCCCTCCCTCTACCCCTCACACCAAACTTCACAGAAGCACTAAGTCATTAGATCTGCATCAGCTTGCTAGCTCTCTCAAACCTCTCCTCTCATCCCTCTCCTTTTCCTGCCCTGACCAATCTATCTGCCAGTATAATTCCACACTTACATCGGTCATTGACACTCTGGCCCCTCCAACCTTTGCTCAGAAACCACACTCTCATCCTCAGCCCTGGCATACTCCTCTGACACGATACCTATGCAGATGCTCCCATACTGCTGAGTGACACTGGAGGAAATCTCGGAGTTCAGCTGACTTTCTTCACTATAAGTTCATCCTGAACTCCTATTATTCTGCCCTTAATCTTTATAAGCAACAATATTTCTCTAATCTCATCTCTACTCTTTCCTCTAACCCTAAACGTCTATTCTCCACGTTCAATACTCTTCTCCGCCCACCCCCACCTCCTAACACAACCTCTCTCTCAGCTCAAGACTTTGCCAGCCACTTCAACAACAAAATTGACTCCATCAGAAGTGAAATCAGCTCTCAACATACTTCCAATCTCCCAACCCCTCAAAAGCTCACAATCACCCAAAACCCAAATATCCAAAAATGCAGGTCTTTTGCCCCTGTTAACGAGGATGAAGTTTCTGCCCTTATACTGTCCTCCCACCTCACTACCTGTTCCCTCGACCCCATCCCCTCACAGCTACTCCCCTCCCTCTCTTCTACCATCACCCCATACTGACACACATTTTCAACCGCTCCCTCAGCACTGGTATATTTCCCTCATCTCTAAAACATGCACTGGTCACACTTATACTCAAAAAACCTTCCCTCGATCCAACCTCCCCATTCAACTACAGCCCTATTTCCCTACTCTCTCTTGCCTCAAAGCTCCTCGAAAAGCTAGTTTACGCACGTCTATCCCATTTCTTACACTAAACTCTCTTCTTGACCCACTGCATCTGGATTTCATTCCCATCACTCTACAGAGACAGCAATTGTCAAGGTTACCAATGACCTACTTACAGCAAAATCAAAAGGCCACTTCTCTCTGCTTATCCTACTTGACCTGTCTGCAGCCTTTGACACTGTTGACCACCCTCTTCTGCTCCAAACCCTCCAATCCTTCGGCATCTGTGACACAGCTCTCTCGTGGTTCTCTTCCTATCTGACTAACCGTACATTTAGTGTAGCCTTCTCCGGAGCATCCTGTATCCTGTTACCACTTTCTGTTGGGGTACCTCAAGGCTCTGTCCTTTGTCCCCTTCTCTTTTCTATCTACACATCATCACTAGGTTCCTTAATAAAGTCCCATGGGTTTCAAAACCATTTGTATGCCGATGACACCCAAATCTACCTCTCTGCACCAAACCTACCTCCTTCCTTACTAATCCGTGTCACTAACTGTCTTTCTCACATCTCATCTTGGGTGTCCTCTCACTACCTTAAGCTAAATCTCTCCAACTATATAACTGTTTATAATTCCATCATTACCCCTACCCCGCATGCCCGATGTCTTGGGGTCACACTTGACTCAGATCTTTCCTTCACTCCTCACATTCAGTCCTTGGCTAAAGCCTGCCGCTTCCATCTTAAAAACATTGCTAAAATTAGACATTTCCTTACACAAGATACAACCAAGATTTTAATCCACTCTCTCACCCTTTCCCGCCTCGACTACTGCAACTCCGTCCTCTCTGGTCTACCTAGCTGCCGCATAGCTCCTTTAAGATCCATTATGAATGCCTCTGCCAGGCTCATCTTCCTTACTCGTCGCTCTTCATCTGCTGCACCTCTCTGCCAATCCCTTCACTGGCTTCCTCTTGCCTCTAGGATTAAACATAAAATCCTCACTCTGACATATAAAGCTCTCAACTCCACTGCTCCCCCCTACATCTCAGAACTTGTCTCTAGATACTCTCCCTCCCATCCCCTTCGATCAGCTCAGGATCTCCTCCTCTCCTCTTACTTCCTCACATTCCCATTTACAGGACTCCTCCAGACTGGCCCCCATCTTGTGGAATTCCCTGCCTCGCTCCATAAGACTCTCCCCTAGTTTTAACAGCTTCAAAAACACTCCCTAAAAACTCTACTATTCAGGGATGCATACAACCAACACAAACCTTTCCTAACTCCATTGCTTTCTCCTTGAACCCTTTTGAATGTAAGCCTATGGGCCCAGCTGTTTACAGATCGCTTCATAAGAGCCGACTACAACAGTGAAACTCTTGGCAGAGCCCTCTACCCACTTGACCCCTACAAAAGCTATCCTATACACCGACTATGTTTACAGCGCTGCAGAATCTGTTGGCACTCTACAAATACCTGGTAATAATAATACCTGATAATAAAAAATGTTACACAGGTTCTTCAGAGACTACGTGAGAACGGCCTGTTTTGTAAACTCGAGAAATGTGAGTTCCATCAGACTCAAGTAACCTTCCTAGGTTATGTTATCTCCGTTGCAGGGTTCTCCATGGATCCTGACAAGTTATCTGCAGTTCTGCAGTGGCCTCGCCCAGTTGATCTTCGGTCTATTCAACGTTTTTTGGGGTTCGCCAATTACTATAGAAAGTTTATTATAAACTTTTCTTCCTTGGTCAAACCTATCACAGACATGACCCGTAAAGAGAATGATCCACTCCAATGGTCACCTACTGCCATTAAGGCCTTTGATAGTCTTAAGACTGCCTTTGCTGCCGCTCCAGTTCTGGCTCATCCTAACCCTGTCCTGCCTTTCGTTCTTGAGGTCGATGCATCTGAGACTGGAGTAGGTGCCCTCTTGTCTCAACGTCCTACTCCTGATGGTTTCTTGCATCCATGTGGTTTCTTCTCTAAGAATTTGTCTCCAGCGGAGTGCAATTATGAAATTGGCGACAGGGAATTACTGGCCATAATTTTGGAACTCAAGGAATGGAGGCATCTTCTCGAGGGTACTAGCGTGCCAGTGCTCATTCTTACTGACCACAAGAATTTAACTTATCTAGCTGAAGCAAAATGTTTGTCGCCCTGACAGGCCAGATGGGCGCTATTTTTGTCTCTGTTTAATTATGTGGTCTTCTACCTGCCTGGTAGTAAGAATGTTAGGGCTGATGCCCTCTCTCGACAATTTTCAGTCCAAGGATCAGTCTGTACCTACTCCAGTTATACCTCCTGACCATATTTTGGCTACCATACATACTAATTTGATTTCTCCCTTGGGGGAGGAGATCCTGGCTGCACAAACCAATGCAACTCCTGAGAAACCTAGTGGTAAGTGTTTTGTTCTTCAAACTAAACTTTTGCACACTTACCATTATCCTAAAGCCGCAGGTCACCCAGGCAAGAACCAAATGATTTGGTCTGTCACTCGACAATTCTGGTGGCCAGCTCTTCGTTCTGATGTTGCTGCATATGTTGCCACCTGCTCAGTTTGTGCACAGAATAAGACTCCTCGACGTCTTCCTGTGGGTCTTCTTCAACCTATTGCTAATGGTGAGCATCCTTGGACACATCTTTTCATGGACTTCATTGTCGAGCTCCCTGTTTCCAATGGCAATACTGTTTTCCTTATGGTGGTTGACCGTTTTTCTAAAATGACACATTGCATTCCCTTGAAGAAGTTGCCTACCGCTCAGGAGCTTGCTTCAATTTTTGCACGGGAGGTCTTCCGTTTACATGGGTTACCCAAGGAGATAGTGTCGGACCGGGGTAGCCAGTTTGTCTTCAGAATTTGGCATTCCTTTTGTGCTCAAATAGGGAACCAGCTTTCCTTCTCCTCTGCATATCACCCTCAATCTAATGGGGCTGTGGAACGGTCTAATCAAGCTCTGGAACAGTTCCTCCGTTGCTATGTTTCAAATTACCACAATAATTGGTCTGAACTGTTACCTTGGGCAGAGTTTGCTCATAATAGTGCTATTAATGCTTCCTCCAAGTTATCCCCGCTCATGGCGAATTATGGGTTTCAACCATCCTTGTTGCACGATTCATTCATGTCTCAGGGTATTCCGGCTTTGGATGAGCATCTCCGGCAACTCCGTTCCACGTGGGTGAAGATTCAGGATTGCCTTCATCGTTCTATGCAGTGCCAAAAGTTCCAGGTTGATCGTAGGCATCTGCCCACGCCTTCCTACCAGGTTGGTGAGAGAGTTTGCCTGTCCTCCCGCAACTTGAACCTTCATGTGCCTTCCAATAAACTGGCTCCCCATTATGTTGGTCCTTTTCGAATACTCTGACGGGTCAATCCTGTGGCCTACGCTCTTCACCTTCTTCCTGCAATGCGCATCTCCAATGTTTTTCATGTCTACCTCTTGAAACCATTGGTTTGTAATCAGTTTACCACTGTGTTGCTTCACCCCCATCCTGTCTTTGTTGACAACCATGAGGAGTATGAGGTCAGCAGCATTATTGATTCTCATATGTCCAGGGGCCGCGTACAGTATTTGGTTCACTGGAGGGGCTACGGTCTGGAGGAGTGTTCATGGGTTCCCTCCTCTGATGTTCATGCTCCCGCCCTCCTCCGCGGGGGAGGGGTCGTTGAGGAGAGGGTACTGTCAGGGTTTTTTCCCTGTTTTGTTTGCCATGTGCTGTGGCAGCCATTTTACTCACCTCTCTTGCTGACTCTGGTGCATACTGTGTGATGCTGCTCATTTCCTGCACTTCCTTTTATGGCCAGACTGGTGTACATAATCCGTGTGAGACAGGATGCAATCTCAGAATTGTGATGTCATCACTTATTATTTAATGGGCCTCTGTTCAGTATGCTTTGCCCTTGCATTGTCTCAGACCTGTTTGTAAGAGCTCCTGTGTATTACCTGTCTGTCTGACATCCCTTCTGGTTCCTGATCCCTGGCTTGCTCTTGACTCTGCTGTTCTCCTTGTTCCTGATTCTGGCTGGTCTGACTACTCGCTTTGGCTCCTGACTCGGCTCATCTGACTATTCGCTGACAGGAACTAGGAGGCAATAGGTAATAAATGGTGAAGGAGCTAGGAGGCAATAGGTAATAAATGGTGAGGGAGCTGGCAGGCAATAGGTAATAAATGGTGAGGTTCTAAGGGGCAATTGGTAATTAATGGTGAGGGAGCTAGGGGGCAATAGGTAATAAATGGTAAGGGGTCTAGGGGGCAATTGGTAATAAATGGTGTGTAGCTAGGGGGCAATAGGTAATAAATGATGAAGGGTCTAGGAGGCAAAGGGTAATAAATGATGAGTGGTCTAGGGACAATAGGTTATAAATGGTGTGGGAGCTAGGGGCAGGAGGTAATAAATGATGAGGGAGCTAGGGGTCAATAGGTAATAAATGAGGGGTCTAGGGGCAGGAGATAATAAATGATGATGGGGATAGGGGCAGGAGGTAATACATGATGAGGGAGCTAGGGGCAGGAGGTAATACATGGTAAGGGAGCTAGGGGTGGGGGGAGGTAGCAAATGGCAAGGGAGCTATGTCTGCGAGGTAGCAAATGGTGAGGGAGCTAGGGGCAGGAGGTAGCAAATAGTAAGGGAGCTAGATGTCAATAGGTAATAAATGGGGATGCATCTAGGGGTGGGAAGTAGAAAATGATAAGGGAGCTAGGGGGCAATAGGTAATAAATGGTGAGGGGTCTAGGGGGCAGGAAGTAGCAAATGGTAAGTGAGCTAGGGGGCAATAGGTAATAAATATTGAGGGGTCTAGAGGCAGGAGGTAATAAATGAAGATGAGCAGAGATAATTGAAGATGAGCATAGATAACTGAAGATGAGCAGAGATAACTGAAGATGAGCAGAGATAACAGAAGATGAGCATAGATAACTGAAGATGAGCAGAGATAACTGAAGATGAGCAGAGATAATTGAAGATGAGCAGAGATAACTGAAGATGAGCAGAGATAACTGAAGATGAGCAGAGATAACTGAAGATGAGCATAGATAACTGAAGATGAGCATAGATAACTGAAGATGAGCAGAGATAACTAAAGATGAGCATAGATAACTGAAGATGAGCAGAGATAACTGAAGATGAACAGAGATAACTAAAGATGAGCATAGATAACTGAAGATGAGCAGAGCTAACTGAAGATGAGCAGAGCTAACTGAAGATGAGCAGAGCTAACTGAAGATGAGCAGAGATAATTGAAGATGAGCAGAGCTCACTAAAGATGAGCAGAGATAACTGAAGATGAGCAGAGATAACTGAAGATGAGCAGAGATAACTGAATAACATGAGCAGAGATAACTAAAGATGAGCAGAGATAACTCAAGATGAGCAGAGCTAACAGAAGAAGAGCAGAGCTAACTGAAGAAGGGCAGAGATAACTGAAGATGAGCAAAGATAACTGTAGATGAGCAGAGCTAACTAAAGATGAGCAGAGCAAACTGATGAAGAGCAGAGATAATGAAAATAAGCAGAACTAACTGAAGATGAACAGAGATAACTGAAGATGAGCAGAGCTAACTGAAGAAGAGCAGAGCTTACTGTACAAGAGCAGAGCTAACTGAAGATAGGCAGAGATAACTGAATATGAGCAGAGCTAACTGAAGATGAGCAGAGCTAACTGAAGATGAGCAGAGATAACTGAAGATAGGCAGAGATAACTGAATATGAGCAGAGCTAACTGAAGATGAGTAGAGCTAACTGAAGAAGAGCAGAGATAACTGAAAATGAGAAGAGCTAACTGAAGAAGAGCAGAGATAACTGAAGAAGAGCAGAGATAACTGAAGATAAACAGAGCTAACTCAAGAAGAGCAGAGATAACTGAAGATGAGCAGAGATAACTGAAGAAGAGCAGAGCTAACTGAAGATGAGCAGAGATAATTGAAGATAAGCAGAGTTAACAGAAGATGAGCAGAGATAATTGAAGATGAGCAGAGCTAACTGAAGAGGAGCAGAGATAACTGAAGATCAGCAGAGATAACTGAAGAAGAGTAGAGATAACTGAAGATGAGCAGAGATAACTGAAGAACATGAGCAGAGCTAACTGAAGATGAGCAGAGCTCACTGAAGATGAGCAGAGCTCACTGAAGATGAGCAGAGATAACTGAAGATGAGCAGAGATAACTGAAGATGAGCAGAGATAACTGAATAACATGAGCAGAGATAACTGAAGATGAGCAGAGCTAACAGAAGAAGAGCAGAGCTAACAGAAGAAGAGCAGAGCTAACTGAAGAAGAGCAGAGATAACTGAAGATGAGCAAAGATAACTGAAGATGAGCAGAGCTAACTAAAGATGAGCAGAGCAAACTGAAGAAGAGCAGAGATAATGAAAATAAGCAGAACTAACTGAAGATGAACAGAGATAACTGAAGATGAGCAGAGCTAACTGAAGAAGAGCAGAGCTTACTGTACAAGAGCAGAGCTAACTGAAGATAGGCAGAGCTAACTGAATATGAGCAGAGCTAACTGAAGATGAGCAGAGATAACTGAAGATGAGCAGAGATAACTGAAGATGAGCAGAGCTAACAGAAGAAGAGCAGAGCTAACTGAAGAAGAGCAGAGATAACTGAAGATGAGCAAAGATAACTGAAGATGAGCAGAGCTAACTAAAGATGAGCAGAGCAAACTGAAGAAGAGCAGAGATAATGAAAATAAGCAGAACTAACTAAAGATGAACAGAGATAACTGAAGATGAGCAGAGCTAACTGAAGAAGAGCAGAGCTTACTGTACAAGAGCAGAGTTAACTGAAGATAGGCAGAGATAACTGAATATGAGCAGAGCTAACTGAAAATGATCAGAGCTAACTGAAGATGAGCAGAGATAACTGAAGAATTGCAGAGCTAACTGAAGATAGGCAGAGATAACTGAATATGAGCAGAGCTAACTCAAGATGAGCAGAGCTAACTGAAGATGAGCAGATATAACTGAAGATGAGCAGAGTTAACTGAAGAAGAGCAGAGATAACTGAAAATGAGAAGAGAAACTGAAGAAGAGCAGAGATAACTGAAGAAGAGCAGAGATAACTGAAGATAAACAGAGCTAACTCAAGAAGAGCAGATATAACTGAAGATGAGCAGAGATAACTGAAGATGAGCAGAGATAACTGAAGATGAGCAGAGCTAACTGAAGAAGAGCAGAGCTAACTGAAGATGAGCAGGGATAACTGAAGATAAGCAGAGCTAACTGAAGATGAGCAGAGATAACTGATGATGAGCAGAGATAACTGAAGAACATGAGCAGAGCTAACTGAAGATGAGCAGAGCTAACTGAAGATGAGCAGAGCTAACTGAAGATGAGCAGAGCTAGCTGAAGATGAACAGAGATAACTGAAGATGAGCAGAGCTAACTGTAGAAGAGCAGAGATAACTGAAGATAAGCAGAACTAGCTGAAGATGAACAGAGATAACTAAAGATGAGCAGAGCTAACTGAAGAAGAGCAGAGATAACTGAAGATGAGCAGAGCTAACTGAAAAAGAGCAGAGCTTACTGTACAAGAGCAGAGCTAACTGAAGATAGGCAGAGATAACTGAATATGAGCAGAGCTAACTGAAGATGAGCAGAGCTAACTGAAGATGAGCAGAGATAACTGAAGATAGGCAGAGATAACTGAATATGAGCAGAGCTAACTGAAGATGAGCAGAGCTAACTGAAGATGAGCAGAGATAACTGAAGATGAGCAGAGCTAACTGAAGAAGAGCAGAGATAACTTAAAATGAGAAGAGCTAACTGAAGAAGAGCAGAGATAACTGAAGAAGAGCAGAGATAACTGAAGATAAACAGAGCTAACTCAAGAAGAGCAGAGATAACTGAAGATGAGCAGAGATAACTGAAGAAGAGCAGAGCTAACTGAAGATGAGCAGAGATAACTGAAGATAAGCAGAGTTAACAGAAGATGAGCAGAGATAATTGAAGATGAGCAGAGCTAACTGAAGATGAGCAGAGCTAACTGAAGAGGAGCAGAGATAACTGAAGATGAGCAGAGCTAACTGAAGAAGAGCAGAGATAACTGAAAATGAGAAGAGCTAACTGAAGAAGAGCAGAGATAACTGAAGAAGAGCAGAGATAACTGAAGATAAACAGAGCTAACTCAAGAAGAGCAGAGATAACTGAAGATGAGCAGAGATAACTGAAGAAGAGCAGAGCTAACTGAAGATGAGCAGAGATAACTGGAGATAAGCAGAGTTAACAGAAGATGAGCAGAGCTAACTGAAGATGAGCAGAGCTAACTGAAGATGAGCAGAGCTAACTGAAGAGGAGCAGAGATAACTGAAGATCAGCAGAGATAACCGAAGAAGAGCAGAGATAACTGAAGATGAGCAGAGCTAACTGAAGAACATGAGCAGAGCTAACTGAAGATGAGCAGAGCTCACTGAAGATGAGCAGAGATAACTGAAGATGAGCAGAGATAACTGAAGATGAGCAGAGATAACTGAATAACATGAGCAGAGATAACTGAAGATGAGCAGAGCTAACAGTAGAAGAGCAGAGCTAACTGAAGAAGAGCAGAGATAACTGAAGATGAGCAAAGATAACTGAAGATGAGCAGAGCTAACTAAAGATGAGCAGAGCAAACTGAAGAAGAGCAGAGATAATGAAAATAAGCAGAACTAACTGAAGATGAACAGAGATAACTGAAGATTAGCAGAGCTAACTGAAGAAGAGCAGAGCTTACTGTACAAGAGCAGAGCTAACTGAAGATAGGCAGAGATAACTGAATATGAGCAGAGCTAACTGAAGATGAGCAGAGCTAACTGAAGATGAGCAGAGATAACTGAAGAATTGCAGAGCTAACTGAAGATAGGCAGAGATAACTGAATATGAGCAGAGCTAACTGAAGATGAGCAGAGCTAACTGAAGATGAGCAGATATAACTGAAGATGAGCAGAGCTAACTGAAGAAGAGCAGAGATAACTGAAAATGAGAAGAGCTAACTGAAGAAGAGCAGAGATAACTGAAGAAGAGCAGAGATAACTGAAGATAAACAGAGCTAACTCAAGAAGAGCAGATATAACTGAAGATGAGCAGAGATAACTGAAGATGAGCAGAGATAACTGAAGATGAGCAGAGTTAACTGAAGAAGAGCAGAGCTAACTGAAGATGAGCAGAGATAACTGAAGATGAGCAGAGATAACTGAAGATGAGCAGAGCTAACTGAAGATGAGCAGAGATAACTGAAGATGAGCAGAGATAACTGAAGAACATGAGCAGAGCTAACTGAAGATGAGCAGAGATAACTGAAGAACATGAGCAGAGCTAACTGAAGATGAGCAGAGCTAACTGAAGATGAGCAGAGCTAACTGAAGATGAGCAGAGCTAGCTGAAGATGAACAGAGATAACTCAAGATGAGCAGAGCTAACTGAAGAAGAGCAGAGATAACTGAAGATAAGCAGAACTAGCTGAAGATGAACAGAGATAACTGAAGATGAGCAGAGCTAACTGAAGAAGAGCAGAGATAACTGAAGATGAGCAGAGCTAACTGAAGATGAACAGAGCTAATTGAAGATGAACAGAGATAACTGAAGATGAACAGAGCTAACTGACGATGAACAGAGATAACTGAAGATGAACAGAGCTAACTGAAGATGAGCAGAGCTAACTGAAGATGAGCAGAGCTAGCTGACGAGGAGCAGAGCTAACTGAAGATGAACAGAGCTAAGTGCAGATGAGCAGAGCTAACTGAAGAAGAGCAGAGCTAACTGAAGATGAGCAGAGCTAACTGAAGATGAGCAGAGCTAACTGACGATAAGCAGAGCTAACTGAAGATAAGCAGAGTTAACAGAAGATGAGCAGAGATAATTGAAGATGAGCAGAGCTAACTGAAGATGAGCAGAGCTAACTGAAGAGGAGCAGAGATAACTGAAGATGAGCAGAGCTAACTGAAGAAGAGCAGAGATAACTGAAAATGAGAAGAGCTAACTGAAGAAGAGCAGAGATAACTGAAGAAGAGCAGAGATAACTGAAGATAAACAGAGCTAACTCAAGAAGAGCAGAGCTAACTGAAGATGAGCAGAGATAACTGAATAAGAGCAGAGCTAACTGAAGATGAGCAGAGCTAACTGAAGATGAGCAGAGCTAACTGAAGATGAGCAGAGCCAACTGAAGAGGAGCAGAGATAACTGAAGATCAGCAGAGATAACCGAAGAAGAGCAGAGCTAACTGAAGATGAGCAGAGCTAACTGAAGAACATGAGCAGAGATAACTGAAGATGAGCAGAGCTCACTGAAGATGAGCAGAGATAACTGAAGATGAGCAGAGATAACTGAAGATGAGCAGAGATAACTGAATAACATGAGCAGAGATAACTGAAGATGAGCAGAGATAACTGAAGATGAGCAGAGCTAACAGTAGAAGAGCAGAGCTAACTGAAGAAGAGGAGAGATAACTGAAGATGAGCAAAGATAACTGAAGATGAGCAGAGCTAACTAAAGATGAGCAGAGCAAACTGAAGAAGAGCAGAGATAATGAAAATAAGCAGAACTAACTGAAGATGAACAGAGATAACTGAAGATGAGCAGAGCTAACTGAAGAAGAGCAGAGCTTACTGTACAAGAGCAGAGCTAACTGAAGATAGGCAGAGATAACTGAAGATGAGCAGAGCTAACTGAAGATGAGCAGAGATAACTGAAGAATTGCAGAGCTAACTGAAGATAGGCAGAGATAACTGAATATGAGCAGAGCTAACTGAAGATGAGCAGATATAACTGAAGATGAGCAGAGCTAACTGAAGAAGAGCAGAGATAACTGAAAATGAGAAGAGCTAACGGAAGAAGAGCAGAGATAACTGAAGAAGAGCAGAGATAACTGAAGATAAACAGAGCTAACTCAAGAAGAGCAGATATAACTGAAGATGAGCAGAGATAACTGAAGATGAGCAGAGATAACTGAAGATGAGCAGAGCTAACTGAAGAAGAGCAGAGCTAACTGAAGATGAGCAGAGATAACTGAAGATGAGCAGAGATAACTGAAGATAAGCAGAGCTAACTGAAGATGAGTAGAGATAACTGAAGATGAGCAGAGATAACTGAAGAACATGAGAAGAGCTAACTGAAGATGAGCAGAGCTAACTGAAGATGAGCAGAGCTAACTGAAGATGAGCAGAGCTAGCTGAAGATGAACAGAGATAACTGAAGATGAGCAGAGCTAACTGAAGAAGAGCAGAGATAACTGAAGATAAGCAGAACTAGCTGAAGATGAACAGAGATAACTGAAGATGAGCAGAGCTAACTGAAGAAGAGCAGAGATAACTGAAGATGAGCAGAGCTAACTGACAATGAGCAGAGATAACTGAAGATGAGCAGAGCTAACTGAAGATGAACAGAGCTAATTGAAGATGAGCAGAGCTAACTGAAGATTAGCAGAGCTAACTGAAGAAGGTCAGAGCTAACTGACGATGAGCAGAGCTAACTGAAAATGAGCAGAGCTAACTGACAATAAGCACTACTAACTGAAGAAGAGCAGAGATAACTGAAGAAGAGCAGAGCTAACTAAAGATGAGCAGAGCTAACTGAAGATGAGCAGAGCTAACTGAAGATGAGCAGAACTAACTAAAGATAAGCAGAGATAACTGAGGATGAGCAGAGCTAACAGAAGATAAGCAGAATTAGCTGAAGATGAGCAGAGATAACTGAAGATGAACAGAGATAACTGAAGATGAGCAGAGCTAAATGAAGAAGAGCAGAGATAACTGAAGATGAGCAGAGCTAACTGAAGATGAACAGAGCTAACTGAAGATGAGCAGATATAACTGAAGATGAGCAGAGCTAGCTGACGAGGAGCAGAGCTCACTGAAGGAGAGCAGAGCTAACTGAAGATGAACAAAGCTAAGTGCAGATGAACAGATCTAACTGACGATGAACAGAGATAACTGAAGATGAACAGAGCTAACTGAAGATGAGCAGAGCTAACTGAAGATGAGCAGAGCTAGCTGACGAGGAACAGAGCTAACTGAAGATGAACAGAGCTAAGTGCAGATGAGCAGAGCTAACTGAAGAAGAGCAGAGCTAACTGAAGATGAGCAGAGCTAACTGAAGATGAGCAGAGCTAACTGACGATAAGCAGAGCTAACTAAAGAAGAGCAGAGATAACTGAAGAAGAGCAGAGATAACTGAAGAAGAGCAGAGCTAACTGAAGAAGAGCAGAGCTAACTGAAGATTTGCAGAGATAACTGAAGAAGAGCAGAGATAACTGAAGAAGAGCAGAGATAACTGAAGAAGAGCAGAGATAACTGAAGAAGAGCAGAGCTAACTGAAGATTTGCAGAGTAAACTGAAGATGAGCAGAGCTAACTGAAGATGAGCAGAGCTAACTGAAGATGAGCAGAGCTAACTGAAGATGAGCTGAGCTAAGTAAAGATAAGCAGAGATAACTGAAGATGAGCAGAGCTAACTGAAGAAGAGCAGAGATATCTGAAGAAGAGAAGAGCTAACTGAAGATGAGCAGAGCTAACATAAGATGAGCAGAGATAACTGAAGATGAACAGAGCTAACTAAAGATGAGCAGAGATAACTGAAGATGAGCAGAGATAACTGAAGAATTGCAGAGCTAACTGAAGATTAGCAGAGATAACAGAAGAACATGAGCAGCGCTAACTGAAGATGAACAGAGATAACTGAAGATGAGCATAGCTAACTGAAGAAGAGCAGAGCTAACTGAAGATGAGCAGAGCTAACTGAAGATGAACAGAGCTAACTGAAGATGAGCAGAGATAAATGAAGAATTGCAGAGATAACTGAAGAATTGCAGAGCTAACTGAAGAATTGCAGAGCTAACTGAAGATGAGCAGAGCTAACTGAAGAAGAGCAGCGCTAACTGAAGATGAGCAGAGCTAACTGAAGATGAACAGAGATAACTGAAGATGAGCAGAGCTAACTGAAGAAGTGCAGAGATAACTGAAGATGAGCAGAGATAAATGAAGATGAGCAGAGCTAACTGATGATGAGCAGATCTAACTGAAGAGGAGCAGAGCTAACTGAAGATGAGCAGAGATAACTGAAGATGAGCAGCGCTAACTGATGATGAGCAGAGATAACTGAAGATGAGCAAAGATAACTGAAGATGAGCAGAGATAACTGAAGAAGAGCAGAGCTAACTGAAGATGAACAGAGCTATCTGAAGATGAGCAGAGATAACTGAAGAAGAGCAGAGCTAACTGAAGAAGAGCAGAGCTAACTGAAGAAGAGCAGAGATAACTGAAGATGAGCAGAGCTAACTGACGATGAGCAGAGCTAACTGAAGATGAGCAGAGATAACTGAAGATGAGCAGAGCTATTTGAAGAAGAGCAAAGATAACTGAAGATGAGCAGAGCTAACTGAAGAAGAGCAGAGCTAACTGAAGATGAGCAGAGCTAACTGACGATGAGCAGAGCTAACTGACGATGAGCAGAGCTAACTGAAGAAGAGCAGATATAACTGAAGATGAGCAGAGATAACAGAAGATGAGCAGAGCTAACTGAAGAAGAGCAGAGATAACTGAAGATGAGCAGAGCTAACTGAAGAAGAGAAGAGCTAACTGCAGATGAGCAGAGATAACTGAAGATGAGTAGAGCTAGCTGAAGAAGAGCAGAGCTAACTGAAGATAAGCAGAGCTAACTGAAGATGAGAAGAGCTAACTGCAGATGAGCAGAGATAACTGAAGATGAGCAGAGCTAACTGAAGATGAGCAGAGCTAACTGAAGATGAGCTGAGCTAAGTAAAGATAAGCAGAGATAACTGAAGATGAGCAGAGATAACTGAAGAAGAGCAGAGATATCTGAAGAAGAGAAGAGCTATCTGAAGATGAGCAGAGCTAACTGAAGATGAGCAGAGCTAACTTAAGATGAGCAGAGATAACTGAAGATGAACAGAGCTAACTAAAGATGAGCAGAGATAATTGAAGATGAGCAGAGATAACTGAAGAATTGTAGAGCTAACTGAAGATTAGCAAAGTTAACTAAAGATAAGCAGAACTAGTTGATGATTAACAGAGATAACTGAAGATGAGCAGAGCTAACTGAAGAAGAGCAGAGATAACTGAAGATGAGCAGAGCTAACTGACGATGAGCAGAGCTAACTGAAGAAGAGCAGAGTTAACTGAAGATGAGCAGAGATAATAGTAGATGAGCAGAGCTAACTGAAGAAGAGCAGAGATAACTGAAGATGAGCAGAGCTAACTGAAGAAGAGAAGAGCTAACTGCAGATGAGCAGAGATTTACTGAAGATGAGCAGAGCTAGCTGAAGAAGAGCAGAGCTAACTGAAGATAAGCAGAGCTAACTGAAGATGAGAAGAGCTAACTGCAGATGAGCAGAGATAACTGAAGATGAGCAGAGATAACTGAAGATGAGCAGAGATAACTGAAGATGAGCAGAGATAACTGAAGATGAGCAAAGCTAACGGAAGAAGAGCAGAGCTAACTGAAGATGAGCAGAGATAACTGAAGAAGAGCAGAGATAACTGAAAATGAGAAGAGCTAACTGAATAAGAGCAGAGATAACTGAAGAAGAGCAGAGATAATTAAAGATAAGCAGAACTAGCTGATGATGAACAGAGATAACTGAAGATGAGCAGAGCTAACTGAAGAAGAGCAGAGATAACTGAAGATGATCAGAGCTAACTGAAGATGAACAGAGCTAATTGAATATGAGCAGAGCTAACTGAAGATGAACAGAGCTAACTGAAGATGAGCAGAGATAACTGAAGAAGAGCAGATCTAACTGAAGAGGAGCAGAGCTAACTGAAGATGAGCAGAGATAACTGAAGATGAGCAGCGCTAACTGATGATGAGCAGAGATAACTGAAGATGAGTAAAGATAACTGAAGATGAGCAGAGATAACTGAAGAAGAGCAGAGATAACTGAAGAAGAGCAGAGCTAACTGAAGAAGAGCAGAGCTAACTGAAGAAGAGCAGAGATAACTGAAGATGAGCAGAGCTAACTGACGATGAGCAGAGCTAACTGAAGATGAGCAGAGATAACTGAAGATGAGCAGAGCTATCTGAAGAAGAGCAAAGATAACTTAAGATGAGCAGAGCTAACTGAAGAAGAGCAGAGCTAACTGAAGATGAGCAGAGCTAACTGACGATGAGCAGAGCTAACTGACGATGAGCAGAGCTAACTGAAGAAGAGCAGAGATAACTGAAGATGAGCAGAGATAACAGAAGATGAGCAGAGCTAACTGAAGAAGAGCAGAGATAACTGAAGATGAGCAGAGCTAACTGAAGAAGAGAAGAGCTAACTGCAGATGAGCAGAGATAACTGAAGATGAGCAGAGCTAGCTGAAGAAGAGCAGAGCTAACTGAAGATAAGCAGAGCTAACTGAAGATGAGAAGAGATAACTGAAGAAGAGCAGAGATATCTGAAGAAGAGAAGAGCTATCTGAAGATGAGCAGAGCTAACTGAAGATGAGCAGAGATAACTGAAGAAGAGCAGAGATATCTGAAGAAGAGAAGAGCTATCTGAAGATGAGCAGAGCTAACTGAAGATGAGCAGAGCTAACTTAAGATGAGCAGAGATAACTGAAGATGAACAGAGCTAACTAAAGATGAGCAGAGATAATTGAAGATGAGCAGAGATAACTGAAGAATTGCAGAGCTAACTGAAGATTAGCAAAGTTAACTAAAGATAAGCAGAACTAGTTGATGATTAACAGAGATAACTGAAGATGAGCAGAGCTAACTGAAGAAGAGCAGAGATAACTGAAGATGAGCAGAGCTAACTGACGATGAGCAGAGCTAACTGAAGAAGAGCAGAGTTAACTGAAGATGAGCAGAGATAATAGTAGACGAGCAGAGCTAACTGAAGAAGAGCAGAGATAACTGAAGATGAGCAGAGCTAACTGAAGAAGAGAAGAGCTAACTGCAGATGAGCAGAGATTTACTGAAGATGAGCAGAGCTAGCTGAAGAAGAGCAGAGCTAACTGAAGATAAGAAGAGCTAACTGAAGATGAGAAGAGCTAACTGCAGATGAGCAGAGATAACTGAAGATGAGCAGAGCTAACTGAAGATGAGCAGAGATAACTGAAGATGAGCAGAGATAACTGAAGATGAGCAAAGCTAACTGAAGAAGAGCAGAGCTAACTGAAGATGAGCAGAGATAACTGAAGAAGAGCAGAGATAACTGAAAATGAGAAGAGCTAACTGAATAAGAGCAGAGATAACTGAAGAAGAGCAGAGATAACTAAAGATAAGCAGAACTAGCTGATGATGAACAGAGATAACTGAAGATGAGCAGAGCTAACTGAAGAAGAGCAGAGATAACTGAAGATGATCAGAGCTAACTGAAGATGAACATAGCTAATTGAATAAGAGCAGAGCTAACTGAAGATGAGCAGAGCTAACTGAAGAAGGTCAGAGCTAACTGACGATGAGCAGAGCTAACTGACGATGAGCAGAGGTAACTGAAGATAAGCAGAGCTAATTGATGATGAGCAGAGCTAACTGAAGATGAGCAGAGCTAACTGACAATAAGCACAGCTAATTGAAGAAGAGCAGAGCTAACTGAAGATGAGCAGAGCTAACTGAAGATGAGCAGAGCTAACTGAAGATGAGCAGAGCTAACTGAAGATGAGCAGAGCTAACTGAAGATGAGCAGAGCTAACTAAAGATAAGCAGAGATACTGAGGATGAGAAGAGCTAACTGAAGATAGCAGAACTAGCTGAAGATGAGCAGAGTTAACTGAAGATAGGCAGAGATAACTGAATATGAGCAGAGCTAACTGAAAATGATCAGAGCTAACTGAAGATGAGCAGAGATAACTGAAGAATTGCAGAGCTAACTGAAGATAGGCAGAGATAACTGAATATGAGCAGAGCTAACTCAAGATGAGCAGAGCTAACTGAAGATGAGCAGATATAACTGAAGATGAGCAGAGTTAACTGAAGAAGAGCAGAGATAACTGAAAATGAGAAGAGAAACTGAAGAAGAGCAGAGATAACTGAAGAAGAGCAGAGATAACTGAAGATAAACAGAGCTAACTCAAGAAGAGCAGATATAACTGAAGATGAGCAGAGATAACTGAAGATGAGCAGAGATAACTGAAGATGAGCAGAGCTAACTGAAGAAGAGCAGAGCTAACTGAAGATGAGCAGGGATAACTGAAGATAAGCAGAGCTAACTGAAGATGAGCAGAGATAACTGATGATGAGCAGAGATAACTGAAGAACATGAGCAGAGCTAACTGAAGATGAGCAGAGCTAACTGAAGATGAGCAGAGCTAACTGAAGATGAGCAGAGCTAGCTGAAGATGAACAGAGATAACTGAAGATGAGCAGAGCTAACTGTAGAAGAGCAGAGATAACTGAAGATAAGCAGAACTAGCTGAAGATGAACAGAGATAACTAAAGATGAGCAGAGCTAACTGAAGAAGAGCAGAGATAACTGAAGATGAGCAGAGCTAACTGAAAAAGAGCAGAGCTTACTGTACAAGAGCAGAGCTAACTGAAGATAGGCAGAGATAACTGAATATGAGCAGAGCTAACTGAAGATGAGCAGAGCTAACTGAAGATGAGCAGAGATAACTGAAGATAGGCAGAGATAACTGAATATGAGCAGAGCTAACTGAAGATGAGCAGAGCTAACTGAAGATGAGCAGAGATAACTGAAGATGAGCAGAGCTAACTGAAGAAGAGCAGAGATAACTTAAAATGAGAAGAGCTAACTGAAGAAGAGCAGAGATAACTGAAGAAGAGCAGAGATAACTGAAGATAAACAGAGCTAACTCAAGAAGAGCAGAGATAACTGAAGATGAGCAGAGATAACTGAAGAAGAGCAGAGCTAACTGAAGATGAGCAGAGATAACTGAAGATAAGCAGAGTTAACAGAAGATGAGCAGAGATAATTGAAGATGAGCAGAGCTAACTGAAGATGAGCAGAGCTAACTGAAGAGGAGCAGAGATAACTGAAGATGAGCAGAGCTAACTGAAGAAGAGCAGAGATAACTGAAAATGAGAAGAGCTAACTGAAGAAGAGCAGAGATAACTGAAGAAGAGCAGAGATAACTGAAGATAAACAGAGCTAACTCAAGAAGAGCAGAGATAACTGAAGATGAGCAGAGATAACTGAAGAAGAGCAGAGCTAACTGAAGATGAGCAGAGATAACTGGAGATAAGCAGAGTTAACAGAAGATGAGCAGAGCTAACTGAAGATGAGCAGAGCTAACTGAAGATGAGCAGAGCTAACTGAAGAGGAGCAGAGATAACTGAAGATCAGCAGAGATAACCGAAGAAGAGCAGAGATAACTGAAGATGAGCAGAGCTAACTGAAGAACATGAGCAGAGCTAACTGAAGATGAGCAGAGCTCACTGAAGATGAGCAGAGATAACTGAAGATGAGCAGAGATAACTGAAGATGAGCAGAGATAACTGAATAACATGAGCAGAGATAACTGAAGATGAGCAGAGCTAACAGTAGAAGAGCAGAGCTAACTGAAGAAGAGCAGAGATAACTGAAGATGAGCAAAGATAACTGAAGATGAGCAGAGCTAACTAAAGATGAGCAGAGCAAACTGAAGAAGAGCAGAGATAATGAAAATAAGCAGAACTAACTGAAGATGAACAGAGATAACTGAAGATTAGCAGAGCTAACTGAAGAAGAGCAGAGCTTACTGTACAAGAGCAGAGCTAACTGAAGATAGGCAGAGATAACTGAATATGAGCAGAGCTAACTGAAGATGAGCAGAGCTAACTGAAGATGAGCAGAGATAACTGAAGAATTGCAGAGCTAACTGAAGATAGGCAGAGATAACTGAATATGAGCAGAGCTAACTGAAGATGAGCAGAGCTAACTGAAGATGAGCAGATATAACTGAAGATGAGCAGAGCTAACTGAAGAAGAGCAGAGATAACTGAAAATGAGAAGAGCTAACTGAAGAAGAGCAGAGATAACTGAAGAAGAGCAGAGATAACTGAAGATAAACAGAGCTAACTCAAGAAGAGCAGATATAACTGAAGATGAGCAGAGATAACTGAAGATGAGCAGAGATAACTGAAGATGAGCAGAGTTAACTGAAGAAGAGCAGAGCTAACTGAAGATGAGCAGAGATAACTGAAGATGAGCAGAGATAACTGAAGATAAGCAGAGCTAACTGAAGATGAGCAGAGATAACTGAAGATGAGCAGAGATAACTGAAGAACATGAGCAGAGCTAACTGAAGATGAGCAGAGATAACTGAAGAACATGAGCAGAGCTAACTGAAGATGAGCAGAGCTAACTGAAGATGAGCAGAGCTAACTGAAGATGAGCAGAGCTAGCTGAAGATGAACAGAGATAACTCAAGATGAGCAGAGCTAACTGAAGAAGAGCAGAGATAACTGAAGATAAGCAGAACTAGCTGAAGATGAACAGAGATAACTGAAGATGAGCAGAGCTAACTGAAGAAGAGCAGAGATAACTGAAGATGAGCAGAGCTAACTGAAGATGAACAGAGCTAATTGAAGATGAACAGAGATAACTGAAGATGAACAGAGCTAACTGACGATGAACAGAGATAACTGAAGATGAACAGAGCTAACTGAAGATGAGCAGAGCTAACTGAAGATGAGCAGAGCTAGCTGACGAGGAGCAGAGCTAACTGAAGATGAACAGAGCTAAGTGCAGATGAGCAGAGCTAACTGAAGAAGAGCAGAGCTAACTGAAGATGAGCAGAGCTAACTGAAGATGAGCAGAGCTAACTGACGATAAGCAGAGCTAACTGAAGATAAGCAGAGTTAACAGAAGATGAGCAGAGATAATTGAAGATGAGCAGAGCTAACTGAAGATGAGCAGAGCTAACTGAAGAGGAGCAGAGATAACTGAAGATGAGCAGAGCTAACTGAAGAAGAGCAGAGATAACTGAAAATGAGAAGAGCTAACTGAAGAAGAGCAGAGATAACTGAAGAAGAGCAGAGATAACTGAAGATAAACAGAGCTAACTCAAGAAGAGCAGAGCTAACTGAAGATGAGCAGAGATAACTGAATAAGAGCAGAGCTAACTGAAGATGAGCAGAGCTAACTGAAGATGAGCAGAGCTAACTGAAGATGAGCAGAGCCAACTGAAGAGGAGCAGAGATAACTGAAGATCAGCAGAGATAACCGAAGAAGAGCAGAGCTAACTGAAGATGAGCAGAGCTAACTGAAGAACATGAGCAGAGATAACTGAAGATGAGCAGAGCTCACTGAAGATGAGCAGAGATAACTGAAGATGAGCAGAGATAACTGAAGATGAGCAGAGATAACTGAATAACATGAGCAGAGATAACTGAAGATGAGCAGAGATAACTGAAGATGAGCAGAGCTAACAGTAGAAGAGCAGAGCTAACTGAAGAAGAGGAGAGATAACTGAAGATGAGCAAAGATAACTGAAGATGAGCAGAGCTAACTAAAGATGAGCAGAGCAAACTGAAGAAGAGCAGAGATAATGAAAATAAGCAGAACTAACTGAAGATGAACAGAGATAACTGAAGATGAGCAGAGCTAACTGAAGAAGAGCAGAGCTTACTGTACAAGAGCAGAGCTAACTGAAGATAGGCAGAGATAACTGAAGATGAGCAGAGCTAACTGAAGATGAGCAGAGATAACTGAAGAATTGCAGAGCTAACTGAAGATAGGCAGAGATAACTGAATATGAGCAGAGCTAACTGAAGATGAGCAGATATAACTGAAGATGAGCAGAGCTAACTGAAGAAGAGCAGAGATAACTGAAAATGAGAAGAGCTAACGGAAGAAGAGCAGAGATAACTGAAGAAGAGCAGAGATAACTGAAGATAAACAGAGCTAACTCAAGAAGAGCAGATATAACTGAAGATGAGCAGAGATAACTGAAGATGAGCAGAGATAACTGAAGATGAGCAGAGCTAACTGAAGAAGAGCAGAGCTAACTGAAGATGAGCAGAGATAACTGAAGATGAGCAGAGATAACTGAAGATAAGCAGAGCTAACTGAAGATGAGTAGAGATAACTGAAGATGAGCAGAGATAACTGAAGAACATGAGAAGAGCTAACTGAAGATGAGCAGAGCTAACTGAAGATGAGCAGAGCTAACTGAAGATGAGCAGAGCTAGCTGAAGATGAACAGAGATAACTGAAGATGAGCAGAGCTAACTGAAGAAGAGCAGAGATAACTGAAGATAAGCAGAACTAGCTGAAGATGAACAGAGATAACTGAAGATGAGCAGAGCTAACTGAAGAAGAGCAGAGATAACTGAAGATGAGCAGAGCTAACTGACAATGAGCAGAGATAACTGAAGATGAGCAGAGCTAACTGAAGATGAACAGAGCTAATTGAAGATGAGCAGAGCTAACTGAAGATTAGCAGAGCTAACTGAAGAAGGTCAGAGCTAACTGACGATGAGCAGAGCTAACTGAAAATGAGCAGAGCTAACTGACAATAAGCACTACTAACTGAAGAAGAGCAGAGATAACTGAAGAAGAGCAGAGCTAACTAAAGATGAGCAGAGCTAACTGAAGATGAGCAGAGCTAACTGAAGATGAGCAGAACTAACTAAAGATAAGCAGAGATAACTGAGGATGAGCAGAGCTAACAGAAGATAAGCAGAATTAGCTGAAGATGAGCAGAGATAACTGAAGATGAACAGAGATAACTGAAGATGAGCAGAGCTAAATGAAGAAGAGCAGAGATAACTGAAGATGAGCAGAGCTAACTGAAGATGAACAGAGCTAACTGAAGATGAGCAGATATAACTGAAGATGAGCAGAGCTAGCTGACGAGGAGCAGAGCTCACTGAAGGAGAGCAGAGCTAACTGAAGATGAACAAAGCTAAGTGCAGATGAACAGATCTAACTGACGATGAACAGAGATAACTGAAGATGAACAGAGCTAACTGAAGATGAGCAGAGCTAACTGAAGATGAGCAGAGCTAGCTGACGAGGAACAGAGCTAACTGAAGATGAACAGAGCTAAGTGCAGATGAGCAGAGCTAACTGAAGAAGAGCAGAGCTAACTGAAGATGAGCAGAGCTAACTGAAGATGAGCAGAGCTAACTGACGATAAGCAGAGCTAACTAAAGAAGAGCAGAGATAACTGAAGAAGAGCAGAGATAACTGAAGAAGAGCAGAGCTAACTGAAGAAGAGCAGAGCTAACTGAAGATTTGCAGAGATAACTGAAGAAGAGCAGAGATAACTGAAGAAGAGCAGAGATAACTGAAGAAGAGCAGAGATAACTGAAGAAGAGCAGAGCTAACTGAAGATTTGCAGAGTAAACTGAAGATGAGCAGAGCTAACTGAAGATGAGCAGAGCTAACTGAAGATGAGCAGAGCTAACTGAAGATGAGCTGAGCTAAGTAAAGATAAGCAGAGATAACTGAAGATGAGCAGAGCTAACTGAAGAAGAGCAGAGATATCTGAAGAAGAGAAGAGCTAACTGAAGATGAGCAGAGCTAACATAAGATGAGCAGAGATAACTGAAGATGAACAGAGCTAACTAAAGATGAGCAGAGATAACTGAAGATGAGCAGAGATAACTGAAGAATTGCAGAGCTAACTGAAGATTAGCAGAGATAACAGAAGAACATGAGCAGCGCTAACTGAAGATGAACAGAGATAACTGAAGATGAGCATAGCTAACTGAAGAAGAGCAGAGCTAACTGAAGATGAGCAGAGCTAACTGAAGATGAACAGAGCTAACTGAAGATGAGCAGAGATAAATGAAGAATTGCAGAGATAACTGAAGAATTGCAGAGCTAACTGAAGAATTGCAGAGCTAACTGAAGATGAGCAGAGCTAACTGAAGAAGAGCAGCGCTAACTGAAGATGAGCAGAGCTAACTGAAGATGAACAGAGATAACTGAAGATGAGCAGAGCTAACTGAAGAAGTGCAGAGATAACTGAAGATGAGCAGAGATAAATGAAGATGAGCAGAGCTAACTGATGATGAGCAGATCTAACTGAAGAGGAGCAGAGCTAACTGAAGATGAGCAGAGATAACTGAAGATGAGCAGCGCTAACTGATGATGAGCAGAGATAACTGAAGATGAGCAAAGATAACTGAAGATGAGCAGAGATAACTGAAGAAGAGCAGAGCTAACTGAAGATGAACAGAGCTATCTGAAGATGAGCAGAGATAACTGAAGAAGAGCAGAGCTAACTGAAGAAGAGCAGAGCTAACTGAAGAAGAGCAGAGATAACTGAAGATGAGCAGAGCTAACTGAAGATGAGCAGAGCTAACTGAAGATGAGCAGAGATAACTGAAGATGAGCAGAGCTATTTGAAGAAGAGCAAAGATAACTGAAGATGAGCAGAGCTAACTGAAGAAGAGCAGAGCTAACTGAAGATGAGCAGAGCTAACTGACGATGAGCAGAGCTAACTGACGATGAGCAGAGCTAACTGAAGAAGAGCAGATATAACTGAAGATGAGCAGAGATAACAGAAGATGAGCAGAGCTAACTGAAGAAGAGCAGAGATAACTGAAGATGAGCAGAGCTAACTGAAGAAGAGAAGAGCTAACTGCAGATGAGCAGAGATAACTGAAGATGAGTAGAGCTAGCTGAAGAAGAGCAGAGCTAACTGAAGATAAGCAGAGCTAACTGAAGATGAGAAGAGCTAACTGCAGATGAGCAGAGATAACTGAAGATGAGCAGAGCTAACTGAAGATGAGCAGAGCTAACTGAAGATGAGCTGAGCTAAGTAAAGATAAGCAGAGATAACTGAAGATGAGCAGAGATAACTGAAGAAGAGCAGAGATATCTGAAGAAGAGAAGAGCTATCTGAAGATGAGCAGAGCTAACTGAAGATGAGCAGAGCTAACTTAAGATGAGCAGAGATAACTGAAGATGAACAGAGCTAACTAAAGATGAGCAGAGATAATTGAAGATGAGCAGAGATAACTGAAGAATTGTAGAGCTAACTGAAGATTAGCAAAGTTAACTAAAGATAAGCAGAACTAGTTGATGATTAACAGAGATAACTGAAGATGAGCAGAGCTAACTGAAGAAGAGCAGAGATAACTGAAGATGAGCAGAGCTAACTGACGATGAGCAGAGCTAACTGAAGAAGAGCAGAGTTAACTGAAGATGAGCAGAGATAATAGTAGATGAGCAGAGCTAACTGAAGAAGAGCAGAGATAACTGAAGATGAGCAGAGCTAACTGAAGAAGAGAAGAGCTAACTGCAGATGAGCAGAGATTTACTGAAGATGAGCAGAGCTAGCTGAAGAAGAGCAGAGCTAACTGAAGATAAGCAGAGCTAACTGAAGATGAGAAGAGCTAACTGCAGATGAGCAGAGATAACTGAAGATGAGCAGAGATAACTGAAGATGAGCAGAGATAACTGAAGATGAGCAGAGATAACTGAAGATGAGCAAAGCTAACGGAAGAAGAGCAGAGCTAACTGAAGATGAGCAGAGATAACTGAAGAAGAGCAGAGATAACTGAAAATGAGAAGAGCTAACTGAATAAGAGCAGAGATAACTGAAGAAGAGCAGAGATAATTAAAGATAAGCAGAACTAGCTGATGATGAACAGAGATAACTGAAGATGAGCAGAGCTAACTGAAGAAGAGCAGAGATAACTGAAGATGATCAGAGCTAACTGAAGATGAACAGAGCTAATTGAATATGAGCAGAGCTAACTGAAGATGAACAGAGCTAACTGAAGATGAGCAGAGATAACTGAAGAAGAGCAGATCTAACTGAAGAGGAGCAGAGCTAACTGAAGATGAGCAGAGATAACTGAAGATGAGCAGCGCTAACTGATGATGAGCAGAGATAACTGAAGATGAGTAAAGATAACTGAAGATGAGCAGAGATAACTGAAGAAGAGCAGAGATAACTGAAGAAGAGCAGAGCTAACTGAAGAAGAGCAGAGCTAACTGAAGAAGAGCAGAGATAACTGAAGATGAGCAGAGCTAACTGACGATGAGCAGAGCTAACTGAAGATGAGCAGAGATAACTGAAGATGAGCAGAGCTATCTGAAGAAGAGCAAAGATAACTTAAGATGAGCAGAGCTAACTGAAGAAGAGCAGAGCTAACTGAAGATGAGCAGAGCTAACTGAAGATGAGCAGAGCTAACTGACGATGAGCAGAGCTAACTGAAGAAGAGCAGAGATAACTGAAGATGAGCAGAGATAACAGAAGATGAGCAGAGCTAACTGAAGAAGAGCAGAGATAACTGAAGATGAGCAGAGCTAACTGAAGAAGAGAAGAGCTAACTGCAGATGAGCAGAGATAACTGAAGATGAGCAGAGCTAGCTGAAGAAGAGCAGAGCTAACTGAAGATAAGCAGAGCTAACTGAAGATGAGAAGAGATAACTGAAGAAGAGCAGAGATATCTGAAGAAGAGAAGAGCTATCTGAAGATGAGCAGAGCTAACTGAAGATGAGCAGAGATAACTGAAGAAGAGCAGAGATATCTGAAGAAGAGAAGAGCTATCTGAAGATGAGCAGAGCTAACTGAAGATGAGCAGAGCTAACTTAAGATGAGCAGAGATAACTGAAGATGAACAGAGCTAACTAAAGATGAGCAGAGATAATTGAAGATGAGCAGAGATAACTGAAGAATTGCAGAGCTAACTGAAGATTAGCAAAGTTAACTAAAGATAAGCAGAACTAGTTGATGATTAACAGAGATAACTGAAGATGAGCAGAGCTAACTGAAGAAGAGCAGAGATAACTGAAGATGAGCAGAGCTAACTGACGATGAGCAGAGCTAACTGAAGAAGAGCAGAGTTAACTGAAGATGAGCAGAGATAATAGTAGACGAGCAGAGCTAACTGAAGAAGAGCAGAGATAACTGAAGATGAGCAGAGCTAACTGAAGAAGAGAAGAGCTAACTGCAGATGAGCAGAGATTTACTGAAGATGAGCAGAGCTAGCTGAAGAAGAGCAGAGCTAACTGAAGATAAGAAGAGCTAACTGAAGATGAGAAGAGCTAACTGCAGATGAGCAGAGATAACTGAAGATGAGCAGAGCTAACTGAAGATGAGCAGAGATAACTGAAGATGAGCAGAGATAACTGAAGATGAGCAAAGCTAACTGAAGAAGAGCAGAGCTAACTGAAGATGAGCAGAGATAACTGAAGAAGAGCAGAGATAACTGAAAATGAGAAGAGCTAACTGAATAAGAGCAGAGATAACTGAAGAAGAGCAGAGATAACTAAAGATAAGCAGAACTAGCTGATGATGAACAGAGATAACTGAAGATGAGCAGAGCTAACTGAAGAAGAGCAGAGATAACTGAAGATGATCAGAGCTAACTGAAGATGAACATAGCTAATTGAATAAGAGCAGAGCTAACTGAAGATGAGCAGAGCTAACTGAAGAAGGTCAGAGCTAACTGACGATGAGCAGAGCTAACTGACGATGAGCAGAGGTAACTGAAGATAAGCAGAGCTAATTGATGATGAGCAGAGCTAACTGAAGATGAGCAGAGCTAACTGACAATAAGCACAGCTAATTGAAGAAGAGCAGAGCTAACTGAAGAAGAGCAGAGCTAACTGAAGATGAGCAGAGCTAACTGAAGATGAGCAGAGCTAACTGAAGATGAGCAGAGCTAACTGAAGATGAGCAGAACTAACTAAAGATAAGCAGAGATAACTGAGGATGAGAAGAGCTAACTGAAGATAAGCAGAACTAGCTGAAGATGAGCAGAGATAACTGAAGATGAGCAGAGATAACTGAAGAACATGAGCAGAGCTAAATGAAGAATAGCAGAGATTACTGAAGATGAGCAGAGCTAACTGAAGATGAACAGAGCTAACTGAAGATGAGCAGAGATAACTGAAGATGAGCAGAGCTAGCTGACGAGGAGCAGAGATAACTGAAGATGAGAAGAGCTAGCTGACGAGGAGCAGAGCTAACTGAAGGAGACCAGAGCTAACTGAAGATGAACAGAGCTAAGTGCAGATGAACAGAGCTAACTAAAGATGAACAGAGCTAACTGAAGATGAACAGAGCTAACTGAAGATGAGCAGAGCTAACTGAAGATGAGCAGAGCTAGCTGACGAGGAGCAGAGCTAGCTGACGAGGAGCAGAGCTAACTGAAGGAGAGCAGAGCTAACTGAAGATGAACAGAGCTAAGTGCAGATTAGCAGAGCTAACTGAAGAAGAGCAGAGCTAACTGAAGATGAGCAGAGCTAACTGAAGTTGAGCAGAGATAACTGAAGAAGAGCAGAGATAACTGAAGAAGAGCAGAGATAACTGAAGAAGAGCGGAGCTAACTGAAGATTTGCAGAGTAAACTGAAGATGAGCAGAGCTAACTGAAGATGAGCAGAGCTAACTGAAGATGAGCAGAGCTAACTGAAGATGAGCTGAGCTAAGTAAAGATAAGCAGAGATAACTGAAGATGAGCAGAGCTAACTGAAGAAGAGCAGAGATATCTGAAGAAGAGAAGAGCTAACTGAAGATGAGCAGAGCTAACTGAAGATGAGCAGAGCTAACTGAAGATGAACAGAGATAACTGAAGATGAGCATAGCTAACTGAAGAAGAGCAGAGCTAACTGAAGATGAGCAGAGCTAACTGAAGATGAACAGAGCTAACTGAAGATGAGCAGAGATAACTGAAGAAGAGCAGAGCTAACTGAAGAAGAGCAGAGCTAACTGAAGAAGAGCAGAGATAACTGAAGATGAGCAGAGCTAACTGCCGATGAGCAGAGCTAACTGAAGATGAGCAGAGATAACTGAAGATGAGCAGAGCTATCTGAAGAAGAGCAAAGATAACTTAAGATGAGCAGAGCTAACTGAAGAAGAGCAGAGCTAACTGAAGATGAGCAGAGCTAACTGACGATGAGCAGAGCTAACTGACGATGAGCAGAGCTAACTGAAGAAGAGCAGAGATAACTGAAGATGAGCAGAGATAACAGAAGATGAGCAGAGCTAACTGAAGAAGAGCAGAGATAACTGAAGATGAGCAGAGCTAACTGAAGAAGAGAAGAGCTAACTGCAGATGAGCAGAGATAACTGAAGATGAGCAGAGCTAGCTGAAGAAGAGCAGAGCTAGCTGAAGAAGAGCAGAGCTAACTGAAGATAAGCAGAGCTAACTGAAGATGAGAAGAGCTAACTGCAGATGAGCAGAGATAACTGAAGATGAGCAGAGCTAACTGAAGATGAGCAGAGCTAACTGAAGATGAGCTGAGCTAAGTAAAGATAAGCAGAGATAACTGAAGATGAGCAGAGATAACTGAAGAAGAGCAGAGATATCTGAAGAAGAGAAGAGCTATCTGAAGATGAGCAGAGCTAACTGAAGATGAGCAGAGCTAACTTAAGATGAGCAGAGATAACTGAAGATGAACAGAGCTAACTAAAGATGAGCAGAGATAATTGAAGATGAGCAGAGATAACTGAAGAATTGCAGAGCTAACTGAAGATTAGCAAAGTTAACTAAAGATAAGCAGAACTAGTTGATGATTAACAGAGATAACTGAAGATGAGCAGAGCTAACTGAAGAAGAGCAGAGATAACTGAAGATGAGCAGAGCTAACTGACGATGAGCAGAGCTAACTGAAGAAGAGCAGAGTTAACTGAAGATGAGCAGAGCTAACTGAAGAAGAGCAGAGTTAACTGACGATGAGCAGAGCTAACTGAAGAAGAGCAGAGATAACTGAAGATGAGCAGAGCTAACTGAAGAAGAGAAGAGCTAACTGCAGATGAGCAGAGATTTACTGAAGATGAGCAGAGCTAGCTGAAGAAGAGCAGAGCTAACTGAAGATAAGAAGAGCTAACTGAAGATGAGAAGAGCTAACTGCAGATGAGCAGAGATAACTGAAGATGAGCAGAGATAACTGAAGATGAGCAGAGATAACTGAAGATGAGCAGAGATAACTGAAGATGAGCAAAGCTAACTGAAGAAGAGCAGAGCTAACTGAAGATGAGCAGAGATAACTGAAGAAGAGCAGAGATAACTGAAAATGAGAAGAGCTAACTGAATAAGAGCAGAGATAACTGAAGAAGAGCAGAGATAACTAAAGATAAGCAGAACTAGCTGATGATGAACAGAGATAACTGAAGATGAGCAGAGCTAACTGAAGAAGAGCAGAGATAACTGAAGATGATCAGAGCTAACTGAAGATGAACATAGCTAATTGAATAAGAGCAGAGCTAACTGAAGATGAGCAGAGCTAACTGAAGAAGGTCAGAGCTAACTGACGATGAGCAGAGCTAACTGACGATGAGCAGAGGTAACTGAAGATAAGCAGAGCTAATTGATGATGAGCAGAGCTAACTGAAGATGAGCAGAGCTAACTGACAATAAGCACAGCTAATTGAAGAAGAGCAGAGCGAACTGAAGAAGAGCAGAGCTAACTGAAGATGAGCAGAGCTAACTGAAGATGAGCAGAGCTAACTGAAGATGAGCAGAACTAACTAAAGATAAGCAGAGATAACTGAGGATGAGAAGAGCTAACTGAAGATAAGCAGAACTAGCTGAAGATGAGCAGAGATAACTGAAGATGAGCAGAAATAACTGAAGAACATGAGCAGAGCTAAATGAAGAATAGCAGAGATTACTGAAGATGAGCAGAGCTAACTGAAGATGAACAGAGCTAACTGAAGATGAGCAGAGATAACTGAAGATGAGCAGAGCTAGCTGACGAGGAGCAGAGATAACTGAAGATGAGCAGAGCTAGCTGACGAGGAGCAGAGCTAACTGAAGGAGACCAGAGCTAACTGAAGATGAACAGAGCTAAGTGCAGATGAACAGAGCTAACTAAAGATGAACAGAGCTAACTGAAGATGAACAGAGCTAACTGAAGATGAGCAGAGCTAACTGAAGATGAGCAGAGCTAGCTGACGAGGAGCAGAGCTAGCTGACGAGGAGCAGAGCTAACTGAAGGAGAGCAGAGCTAACTGAAGATGAACAGAGCTAAGTGCAGATTAGCAGAGCTAACTGAAGAAGAGCAGAGCTAACTGAAGATGAGCAGAGCTAACTGAAGTTGAGCAGAGATAACTGAAGAAGAGCAGAGATAACTGAAGAAGAGCAGAGATAACTGAAGAAGAGCGGAGCTAACTGAAGATTTGCAGAGTAAACTGAAGATGAGCAGAGCTAACTGAAGATGAGCAGAGCTAACTGAAGATGAGCAGAGCTAACTGAAGATGAGCTGAGCTAAGTAAAGATAAGCAGAGATAACTGAAGATGAGCAGAGCTAACTGAAGAAGAGCAGAGATATCTGAAGAAGAGAAGAGCTAACTGAAGATGAGCAGAGCTAACTGAAGATGAGCAGAGCTAACTGAAGATGAACAGAGATAACTGAAGATGAGCATAGCTAACTGAAGAAGAGCAGAGCTAGCTGAAGATGAGCAGAGCTAACTGAAGATGAACAGAGCTAACTGAAGATGAGCAGAGCTAACTGAAGATGAGCAGAGCTAGCTGACGAGGAGCAGAGCTAACTGAAGGAGAGCAGAGCTAACTGAAGATGAACAGAGCTAAGTGCAGATGAGCAGAGCTAACTGAAGATGAACAGAGCTAACTGAAGATGAGCAGAGATAACTGAAGATGAGCAGAGTTAGCTGACGAGGAGCAGAGATAACTGAAGATGAGCAGAGCTACCTGACGAGGAGCAGAGCTAACTGAAGGAGACCAGAGCTAACTGAAGATGAGCAGAGCTAAGTGCAGATGAACAGAGCTAACTAAAGATGAACAGAGCTAACTGAAGATGAACAGAGCTAACTGAAGATGAGCAGAGCTAACTGAAGATGAGCAGAGCTAGCTGACGAGGAGCAGAGCTAACTGAAGGAGAGCAGAACTAACTGAAGATGAACAGAGCTAAGTGCAGATTAGCAGAGCTACCTGAAGAAGAGCAGAGCTAACTGAAGATGAGCAGAGCTAGCTGAAGATGAGCAGAGATAACTGAAGAAGAGCAGAGATAACTGAAGAAGAGCAGAGATAACTGAAGAAGAGCTGAGCTAACTGAAGATTTGCAGAGTAAACTGAAGATGAGCAGAGCTAACTGAAGATGAGCAGAGCTAACTGAAGATGAGCTGAGCTAAGTAAAGATAAGCAGAGATAACTGAAGATGAGCAGAGCTAACTGAAGAAGAGCAGAGATATCTGAAGAAGAGAAGAGCTAACTGAAGATGAGCAGAGCTAACTGAAGATGAGCAGAGCTAACTGAAGATGAGCAGAGCTAACTTAAGATGAGCAGAGATAACTGAAGATGAACAGAGCTAACTGAAGATGAGCAGAGATAACTGAAGATGAGCAGAGATAACTGAAGAATTGCAGAGATAACTGAAGATTAGCAGAGATAACTGAAGAACATGAGCAGCGCTAACTGAAGATGAGCAGAGCTAACTGAAGATGAACAGAGATAACTGAAGATGAGCAGAGCTAAATGAAGAAGAGCAGAGCTAAGTGAAGATGAGCAGAGCTAACTGAAGATAAACAGAGCTAACTGAAGATGAGCAGAGATAACTGAAGAATTGCAGAGCTAACTGAAGATGAGCAGAGATAACTGAAGAACATGAGCAGCGCTAACTGAAGATGAGCAGAGCTAACTGAAGATGAAGAGAGATAACTGAAGATGAGCAGAGCTAACTGAAGAAGTGCAGAGATAACTGAAGATGAGCAGAGATAAATGAAGATGAGCAGAGCTAACTGACGATGAGCAGATCTAACTGAAGAGGAGCAGAGCTAACTGAAGATGAGCAGAGATAACTGAAGATGAGCAGAGCTATCTGACAATGAGCAGAGATAACTGAAGATGAGCAGAGCTAACTGAAGATGAGCAAAGATAACTGAAGATGAGCAGAGATAACTGAAGAAGAGCAGAGCAAACTGAAGATGAGCAGAGATAACTGAAGATGAGCAGAGATAACTGAAGAGCAGAGCTAACTGAAGAAGAGCAGAGATAACTGAAGATGAGCAGAGCTAACTGAAGAAGAGCAGAGATAACTGAAGATGAGCAGAGCTAACTGACGATGAGCAGAGCTAACTGAAGATGAGCAGAGATAACTGAAGAAGAGCAGAGATAACTGAAGATGAGCAGAGATAACTGAAGAAGAGCAAAGATAACTGAAGATGAGCAGAGATAACTGAAGAAGAGCAGAGATAACTGAAGATGAGCAGAGCTCACTGACGATGAGCAGAGCTAACTGAAGAAGAGCAGAGATAACTGAAGATGAGCAGAGATAACAGAAGATGAGCAGAGCTAACTGAAGAAGAGCACAGATAACTGAAGATGAGCAGAGCTAACTGAAGAAGAGAAGAGCTAACTTAAAAAGAGCAGAGCTAACTGAAGAAGAGCAGAGCTAACTGACGATGAGCAGAGCTAACTAAAGAAGAGCAGAGATAACTGAAGATGAGCAGAGATAACAGAAGATGAGCAGAGATAACTGAAGAAGAGCAAAGATAACTGAAGATGAGCAGAGATAACAGAAGATGAGCAGAGCTAACTGAAGATGAGCAGAGCTAACTGACGATGAGCAGAGCTAACTGAAGAAGAGCAGAGATAACTGAAGATGAGCAGAGATAACAGAAGATGAGCAGAACTAACTGAAGTAGAGCAGAGCTAACTGAAGATAAGCAGAGCTAACTGAAGATGAGAATAGCTAACTGCAGATGAGTAGAGATAACTGAAGATGAGCAGAGCTAGCTGAAGAAGAGCAGAGCTAACTGAAGATAAGCAGAGCTAACTGAAGATGAGAAGAGCTAACTGCAGATGAGCAGAGATAACTGAAGATGAGCAGAGCTAACTGAAGATGAGCAGAGCTAACTGAAGATGAGCAGAGCTAACTTAGGATGAACAGAGCTAACTGACAATGAGCAGAGATAACTGAAGATGAGCAGAGCTAACTGAAGATGAGCAGAGATAACTGAAGATGAGCAGAGCTAACTGAAGAAGAGCAGAGCTAACTGAAGATGAGCAGAGCTAATTGAAGATGAGCAGAGCTAACTGAAGATGAGCAGAGCTAACTGAAGAAGAGCAGAGATAACTGAAAATGAGAAGAGCTAACTGAAAAAGAGCAGAGATAACTGAAGAAGAGCAGAGATAACTGAAGATAAACAGAGCTAACTCAAGAAGAGCAGAGATAACTGAAGAACATGAGCAGCGCTAACTGAAGATGAGCAGAGCTAACTGAAGATGAACAGAGATAACTGAAGATGAGCAGAGCTAAATGAAGAAGAGCAGAGCTAAGTGAAGATGAGCAGAGCTAACTGAAGATAAACAGAGCTAACTGAAGATGAGCAGAGATAACTGAAGAATTGCAGAGCTAACTGAAGATGAGCAGAGATAACTGAAGAACATGAGCAGCGCTAACTGAAGATGAGCAGAGCTAACTGAAGATGAAGAGAGATAACTGAAGATGAGCAGAGCTAACTGTAGAAGTGCAGAGATAACTGAAGATGAGCAGAGATAAATGAAGATGAGCAGAGCTAACTGACGATGAGCAGATCTAACTGAAGAGGAGCAGAGCTAACTGAAGATGAGCAGAGATAACTGAAGATGAGCAGAGCTATCTGACAATGAGCAGAGATAACTGAAGATGAGCAGAGCTAACTGAAGATGAGCAAAGATAACTGAAGATGAGCAGAGATAACTGAAGAAGAGCAGAGCAAACTGAAGATGAGCAGAGATAACTGAAGATGAGCAGAGATAACTGAAGAGCAGAGCTAACTGAAGAAGAGCAGAGATAACTGAAGATGAGCAGAGCTAACTGAAGAAGAGCAGAGATAACTGAAGATGAGCAGAGCTAACTGACGATGAGCAGAGCTAACTGAAGATGAGCAGAGATAACTGAAGAAGAGCAGAGATAACTGAAGATGAGCAGAGATAACTGAAGAAGAGCAAAGATAACTGAAGATGAGCAGAGATAACTGAAGAAGAGCAGAGATAACTGAAGATGAGCAGAGCTCACTGACGATGAGCAGAGCTAACTGAAGAAGAGCAGAGATAACTGAAGATGAGCAGAGATAACAGAAGATGAGCAGAGCTAACTGAAGAAGAGCACAGATAACTGAAGATGAGCAGAGCTAACTGAAGAAGAGAAGAGCTAACTTAAAAAGAGCAGAGCTAACTGAAGAAGAGCAGAGCTAACTGACGATGAGCAGAGCTAACTAAAGAAGAGCAGAGATAACTGAAGATGAGCAGAGATAACAGAAGATGAGCAGAGATAACTGAAGAAGAGCAAAGATAACTGAAGATGAGCAGAGATAACAGAAGATGAGCAGAGCTAACTGAAGATGAGCAGAGCTAACTGACGATGAGCAGAGCTAACTGAAGAAGAGCAGAGATAACTGAAGATGAGCAGAGATAACAGAAGATGAGCAGAACTAACTGAAGAAGAGCAGAGCTAACTGAAGATAAGCAGAGCTAACTGAAGATGAGAATAGCTAACTGCAGATGAGTAGAGATAACTGAAGATGAGCAGAGCTAGCTGAAGAAGAGCAGAGCTAACTGAAGATAAGCAGAGCTAACTGAAGATGAGAAGAGCTAACTGCAGATGAGCAGAGATAACTGAAGATGAGCAGAGCTAACTGAAGATGAGCAGAGCTAACTGAAGATGAGCAGAGCTAACTTAGGATGAACAGAGCTAACTGACAATGAGCAGAGATAACTGAAGATGAGCAGAGCTAACTGAAGATGAGCAGAGATAACTGAAGATGAGCAGAGCTAACTGAAGAAGAGCAGAGCTAACTGAAGATGAGAAGAGCTAACTGAAAAAGAGCAGAGATAACTGAAGAAGAGCAGAGATAACTGAAGATAAACAGAGCTAACTCAAGAAGAGCAGAGATAACTGAAGATGAGCAGAGATAAATGAAGATGAGTAGAGATAATTGTATATAAGCAGAGCTAACCGTAGATGAGCAGAGATAACTGAAGATGAGCAGAGTTAACAGAAGATGAGTAGAGATAACTAAAGATGAGCAGAGCTAACTGAAGATGAGCAAAGATAACTGAAGATGAGCAGAGCTAACTGAAGATGAGCAGAGATTACTGAAGAAGAGCAGAGGTAACTAAAGATGAGCAGAGCTAACTAAAGAAGAGCAGAGATAACTGAAGATGAGCAGAGCTAACTGAAGAAGAGCAGAGCTAACTAAAGAAGAGCAGAGGTAACTGAAGAAGAGCAAAGATAACTGAAGAAGTGCAGAGATAACTGAAGATGAGCAGAGATAAATGAAGATGAGCAGAGCTAACTGACGATGAGCAGATCTAACTGAAGAGGAGCAGAGCTAACTGAAGATGAGCAGAGATAACTGAAGATGAGCAGAGCTATCTGACGATGAGCAGAGATAACTGAAGATGAGCAGAGCTAACTGAAGATGAGCAAAGATAACTGAAGATGAGCAGAGATAACTGAAGAAGAGCAGAGCAAACTGAAGATGAGCAGAGCTAACTGAAGATGAGCAGAGATAACTGAAGAGCAGAGCTAACTGAAGAAGAGCAGAGATAACTGAAGATGAGCAGAGCTAACTGAAGAAGAGCAGAGATAACTGAAGATGAGAAGAGATAACTGACGATGAGCAGAGCTAACTGAAGATGAGCAGAGATAACTGACGATGAGCAGAGCTAACTGAAGATGAGCAGAGATAACTGAAGAAGAAGAAAACTAACTGAAGATGAGCAGAGATAACTGAAGAAGAGCAGAGATAACTGAAGATGAGCAGAGCTAACTGAAGAAGAGCAGAGCTAACTGACGATGAGCAGAGCTAACTGAAGAAGAGCAGAGATAACTGAAGATGAGCAGAGATAACAGAAGATGAGCAGAGCTAACTGAAGAAGAGCAAAGATAACTGAAGATGAGCAGAGATAACAGAAGATGAGCAGAGCTAACTGACGATGAGCAGAGCTAACTGAAGAAGAGCAGAGATAACTGAAGATGAGCAGAGATAACAGAAGATGAGCAGAGCTAACTGAAGAAGAGCAGAGCTAACTGAAGATAAGCAGAGCTAACTGAAGATGAGAATAGCTAACTGCAGATGAGTAGAGATAACTGAAGATGAGCAGAGCTAGCTGAAGAAGAGCAGAGCTAACTGAAGATAAGCAGAGCTAACTGAAGATGAGAAGAGCTAACTGCAGATGAGCAGAGATAACTGAAGATGAGCAGAGCTAACTGAAGATGAGCAGAGCTAACTTAGGATGAGCAGAGCTAACTGACAATGAGCAGAGCTAACTGAAGATGAGCAGAGCTAACTGAAGAAGGGCAGAGCTAACTGAAGATAAGCAGAGCTAACTGAAGATGAGCAGAGATAACTGAAGAAGAGCAGAGATAACTGAAGATGAGCAGAGCTAACTATGTAGTGTGTGTCTATCTGCATGTATAAGTGTATGCAGTGTAGTGTGTGTGTGTATCTGCATGTGTAAGTATATGCTATATAGTATGTGTGCATTTATCTGCATGTCTACGTGTATACTATGTTGTGTGTGTGTGTATCTGCATGTGTAAGTGTATGCTATGTAGTGTGTGTGTTTATCTGCATGTGTAATGTATGCTATGTAGTGTGTCTGTATCTGCATGTCTAAGTGTATGTTATGTAGTGTGTGGGTCTGCATGTGTATTTGTATGCTATGTAGTGTGTGTATCTGCATGTCTAAGTGTATGCTATGTAGTGTGTGTATCTGCATGTATAAGTGTATGCTATGTAGTGTGTGTGTATCTGCATGTGTAAGTGTATGCTATGTAGTGTGTGTGTATCTGCATGTGTAAGTGTATGCTATGTAGTGTGTGTGTATCTACATGTGTAAGTGTATGCTATGTAGTCTGTGTGTATCTGCATGTGTAAGTGTATGCTATGTAGTGTGTGTGTATCTGCATGTGAAAGTGTATGCTATGTAGTGTGTGTATCTGCATGTGTAAGTGTATGCTATGTAGTGTGTGTGTATCTGCATGTGTAAGTGTGTGTGTGTATTTGCATGTATAAGTGTATGCTGTGTAGTGTGTGTGTATCTGCCTGTATAAGTGTATGATATGTAGTGTATGTGTATCTGCATGTATAAGTGTATGCTATGTAGTGTGTGTGTGTGTGTGTGTGTACCTGTATGTATAAGTGTATGCTGTGTAGTGTGTGTGTATCTGCCTGTATAAATGTATGATATGTAGTCTGTGTATGTGTATCTGCCTGTATAAGTGTATGATATGTAGTCTGTGTATGTGTATCTGCATGTATACGTGTATGCTGTGTAGTGTGTGTGTATCTGCCTGTATAAGTGTATGATATATAGGGGCATATTTATCAAGCTGTGTGTGTGTATCTGCATGTGTAAGTGTATGCTATGTAGTGTGTGTGTGTGTATCTGCATGTATAAGTGTATGCTATGTAGCGTGTCTGTATCTGCATGTCAAACTGTATGTTATGTAGTGTGTGTGTATCTGCATGTGTAAGTATATGCTATGTAGTGTGCGTGTGTATCTGCATGTCTAAGTGTATGCTATGTAGTGTGTGTATCTGCATGTATAAGTGTATGCTATGCAGTGTGTGTGTATCTGCATGTGTAAGTGTATGCTATGTAGTGTTTGTGTATCAGCATGTGTAAGTGTATGCTATGTAGTGTGTGTGTATCTACATGTGTAAGTGTATGCTATGTAATCTGTATGTATCTGCATGTGTAAGTGTATGCTATGTAGTGTTTGTGTATCAGCATGTGTAAGTGTATGCTATGTAGTGTGTGTGTATCTGCATGTGTAAGTGTATGCTATGTAATCTGTATGTATCTGCATGTGTAAGTGTATGCTATGCAGTGTGTGTGTATCTGTATGTGAAAGTGTATGCTATGTAGTGTGTGTGTGTATCTGTATGTATAACTGTATGATATGTAGTGTGTGTGTATCTGCATGTATAAATGTATGCTGTCTAGTGTGTGTATTTGCATGTATAAGTGTATGCTGTGTAGTGTGTGTGTGTATCTGCCTGTATAAGTGTATGATATATAGTGTGTGTATCTGCATGTATAAGTGTATACTATGTAGTGTGTGTGTGTATATGCATGTGAAAGTGTATGCTATGTAGTGTGTGTGTATCTGCATGTATAAGTGTAAGCTATGTAGTGTGTGTGTGTATCTGCATGTATAAGTGTATGCTATGTAGTGTGTGTGTATCTGCATGTATAAGTGTAAGCTATGTAGTGTGTGTGTATGTATCTGCATGTATAAGTGTATACTATGTAGTGTGTGTGTATCTGCATGTATATGTGTAAGCTATGTAGTGCGCCTGTGTGTATCTGCATTTATAAGTGTATACTATGTAGTGTGTGTGTATCTGCATGTATAAGTGTATGTTATGTAGTGTGTGTGTATCTGCATGTGTAAGTGTATGCTATGTAGTGTGTGTATCTGCATGTATAAGTGTATGCTATGCAGTGTGTGTGTATCTGCATGTGTAAGTGTATGCTATGTAGTGTGTGTGTGTATCTGCATGTATAAGTATATGCTATATAGTGTGTGTGTGTCTGCATGTGAAAGTGTATGCTATGTAGTGTGTGTGTATCTGCATGTGTAAGTGTGTGTGTGTATTTGCATGTATAAGTGTATGCTGTTTAGTGTGTGTGTATCTGCATGTGTAAGTGTATGCTATGTAGTGTGTGTGTATCTGCATGTGAAAGTGTATGCTATGTAGTGTGTGTGTATCTGCATGTGTAAGTGTGGGTGTATTTGCATGTATAAGTGTATGCTGTGTTGTGTGTGTGTATCTGCATGTGTAAGTGTATGCTATGTAGTGTGTGTGTATCTGCATGTGTAAGTGTATGCTATGTAGTGTGTGTGTATCTGCATGTGTAAGTGTATGTTATGTAGTATGTGTGTACCTGCATGTATAAGTATATGTTATGTAGTGTGTGTGTATCTGCATGTGTAAGTGTATGCTATGTAGTGTGTGTGTATCTGCATGTGTAAGTGTATCCTATGTAGTGTGTGTGTATCTGCATGTGTAAGTGTATGCTATGTAGTGTGTGTGTATCTGATTGTGAAAGTGTATGCTGTGTAGTGTGTGTGTGTATCTGCATGTGTAAGTGCATGCTGTGTAGTGTGTGTGCATCTGCCTGTATAAGTGTATACTATGTAGTGTGTGTGTATCTGCATGTGTAAGTGTATGCTATTTAGTTTGTTTGTATCTGCATGTATAAGTATATGCTATGTAGTGTGTGTGTATCTGCATGTGTAAGTGTATGCTATGTAGTGTGTGTGTATCTGCATGTGAAAGTGTATGCTATGTAGTGTGTGTGTATCTGCCTGTATAAGTGTATATTATGTAGTGTGTGTGTATCTGCATGTGTAAGTGTATGCTATGTAGTGTGTGTGTATCTGCATGTATAAGTATATGCTATGTAGTGTGTGATTATCTGCATGTGTAAGTGTATGCTATGTAGTGTGTGTGTGTATCTGCATGTGTAAGTGTATGCTATGTAGTGTGTGTGTATCTGCATGTGTGTGTGTGTATTTTCATGTATAAGTGTATGCTGTGTTGTGTGTGTGTATCTGCATGTGTAAGTGTATGCTATGTAGTGTGTGTGTATTTGCATGTGTAAGTGTATGCTATGTAGTGTGTGTGTATCTGCATGTGTAAGTGTATGCTATGTAGTATGTGTGTACCTGCATGTATAAGTATATGCTATGTAGTGTGTGTATCTGCATGTGTAAGTGTATGCTATGTAATGTGTGTGTATCTGCATGTGAAAGTGTATGCTATGTAGTGTGTGTGTATCTGCATGTGTAAGTGTGTGTGTGTATTTGCATGTATAAGTGTATGCTGTGTAGTGTGTGTGTGTATCTGCATGTGTAAGTGTATGCTATGTAGTGTGTGTGTATCTGCATGTGTAAGTGTATGCTATGTAGTGTGTGTGTATTTGCATGTGTAAGTGTATGCTATGTAGTGTGTGTGTATCTGCATGTGTAAGTGTATGCTATGTAGTCTGTGTGTATCTGCATGTGTAAGTGTATGCTATGTAGTGTGTGTGTATCTGCCTGTGTAAGTGTATGCTATGTAGTGTGTGTGTATCTGCATGTGTAAGTGTGTGTGTGTATTTGCATGTATAAGTGTATGCTGTTTAGTGTGTGTGTATCTGCATGTGTAAGTGTATGCTATGTAGTGTGTGTATCTGCATGTGTAAGTGTATTCTATGTAGTGTGTGTGTATTTGCATGTGTAAGTGTATGCTATGTAATGTGTGTGTATCTGCATGTGTAAGTGTATGCTATGTAGTGTGTGTGTATCTGCATGTGTAAGTGTATGCTATGTAGTGTGTGTGTATCTGCATGTGTAAGTGTATGCTATGTAGTGTGTGTGTATCTGCATGTGTAAGTGTATGCTATGTAGTGTGTGTGTATTTGCATGTGTAAGTGTATGCTATGTAGTGTGTGTGTATCTGCATGTGTAAGTGTATGCTATGTAGTGTGTGTGTGTCTGCATGTATAAGTGTATACTATGTAGTGTGTGTGTGTATCTGCATGTATAAGTGTATGCTGTGTAGTGTGTGTGTATCTGCATGTGTAAGTGTATGCTATGTAGTGTGTGTGTGTATCTGCATGTGTAAGTGTATGCTATGTAGTGTGTGTGTATCTGCATGTGTAAGTGTATGCTATGTAGTATGTGTGTACCTGCATGTATAAGTGTATGCTATGTAGTGTGTGTGTATCTGCATGTGAAAGTGTATGCTATGTAGTGTGTGTGTGTATCTGCATGTGTAAGTGTGTGTGTGTATTTGCATGTATAAGTGTATGCTGTGTAGTGTGTATGTATCTGCATGTGTAAGTGTATGCTATGTAGTGTGTGTGTATCTGCATGTGTAAGTGTATGCTATGTAGTGTGTGTGTATTTGCATGTGTAAGTGTATGCTATGTAGTGTGTGTGTATCTGCATGTGTAAGTGTATGCTATGTAGTGTGTGTGTATCTGCATGTGTAAGTGTATGCTATGTAGTGTGTGTGTATCTGCATGTGTAAGTGTATGCTATGTAGTGTGTGTGTATCTGCATGTGTAAGTGTATGCTATGTAGTGTGTGTGTATTTGCATGTATAAGTGTATGCTATGTAGTGTGTGTGTATCTGTATTTGTAAGTGTATGCTATGTAGTGTGTGTGTATTTGCATGTGTAAGTGTATGCTGTGTAGTGTGTATGTATCTGCATGTGTAAGTGTATGCTATGTAGTGTGTGTGTATCTGCATGTGTAAGTGTATGCTATGTAGTGTGTGTGTATTTGCATGTGTAAGTGTATGCTATGTAGTGTGTGTGTATCTGCATGTGTAAGTGTATGCTATGTAGTGTGTGTGTATCTGCATGTGTAAGTGTATGCTATGTAGTGTGTGTGTATCTGCATGTGTAAGTGTATGCTATGTAGTGTGTGTGTATTTGCATGTATAAGTGTAACTGTGTAGTGTGTGTGTATCTGCATGTGTAAGTGTATGCTATGTAGTGTGTGTGTATCTGCATGTGTAAGTGTATGCTATGTAGTGTGTGTGTATCTGCATGTGTAAGTGTATGCTATGTAATGTGTGTATCTGCATGTATTAGTGTAAGCTCTGTAGCGCTTTACTGTGCATTTTTGCTGACTTTAAAGGCCAGAATCTAAAATATTAATGGGGAATGCAGAGAGCAGTTTTAAAAAATCTATTATCAAATGTCCAATTAAGATAAAAATATTTAGCACTGACTCTGCAAAGGCTAATTAAATACAGAGCTCACAAAGCTATACCAATGGTGTGAGCTTGTGTTTGATTTGCTGCCTAAGAGTATTAAAAGATATGACTTTATTTAGAATTTTATTTATATTACTTTGGTATTATGACATTTTTTTAAACCTCTGCTCCTGCCCACCACATTTCAATTTTTTGCCGTGGGGGTGGGGGTGGGGGGGCTGTCCATTTTTTGAATTTTGAAATGTTGGGAGGTATGATATCATATACATGTCTAAATAAGTGTATGTGTATAAATATATATACACATACACATATCCTATATACTAATTCCTGGGATAAGTATAAGGCTATCCTACATATTAATTAATGTCTGGGATACGCATAAGGCTATTCTATGTACTAATTACTGCCTGGGATAAGCATAAGGCTGTCCTATGTACTTACTAATGCCTGGGATAAGCATAAGGTTATCCTACGTACTAAGTAATGCCTGGGTTAAGCATAAGGCTGTCACACGGACTAACTAATGCCTGGAATAAGCATAAGGCTATCCTACGTAAGTATTAATCCCTGGGATAAGCAAAAGGCTATACAGTACTATGTACTAATTAATAGAGATAATAAAAGAGGAAGAAATTGGATAGTTACAGAGCACTCAGAAGAGTAGATAAAGAAGTTTATATGACAGGAGAGGCTGTCCAAGACAAGTGAATTATTAAAACTTAACATTTAATAAATATAATTAAAAGATAGAAAAAAACTACTACCAGTGTAGGTGTATGTAAAACTTATCTTAAAAACTAGAAAATAAAAAGAGCTGGCATACCCAGGTAACAACCATACCTATATACTATAGTAAATAACAGAATATTGGGTTGAGATCAACAATCAATATAAGTGTATAGTGACAGCAGGTGAGTCTCTGGGGGGTAGTTATCAAGCCGTCTATTTTTCTGGCTTCGCCGGCCCAATACGCCCGCCTAAGCTCACCTACCTTCGCCGCCGCGGACCTGAAAAAATACGCCTAAGTTATCAAATAAAGCTGTCAAAAAGCCGCGGGGCGATGAGCAGCGGACTGTGACAGTTATCACTCATCCGATCTCGCTGCCCTTCGGCTTTTTCCCAGCTTTATTGCTAGCCTGTCACTAAGCACTCACACTAAACTACACTGTTCTATCCCTATACCGGCGCCCCCGGAGCCTCCCGCAACTCAATAAAGTTACTAACCCCTAAACCGCCGATCCTAGACCCTGCCGCAAGTCTTATAAATGTATTAACCCCTAAACCGCCGCTCCTAGACTCCGCCGCAAGTCTTATAAATGTATTAACCCCTAAACCGCCGCTCCTAGACCCTGCCGCAAGTCTTATAAATGTATTAACCCCTAAACCGCCGCTCCTAGACCCCGCCGCAAGTCTTATAAATGTATTAACCCCTAAACCGCCGCTCCCGGACACCGCTGCCACCTACAGTATACCTAGTAACCCCTATCCTGCCCCCCCCTACACCGTCGCCCTCTATTATAAAGTTATTAACCCCTATCCTGCTGATCCCGCACCTCTCCGCAACTAAATAAATAGTTTAACCCCTAAACCGCCGCTCCCTGAACCCGCCGCAACCTATATTAAACCTATTAACCCCTATCCTGCCTCCCCTACACCGTCGCCACCTATAATAAATTTATTAACCCCTAATCTGCCTCCCCTACACCGTCGCCACCTATAATAAATTTATTAACCCCTATCCTGCCTCCCACTACGCCGCCGCCACTGTAATAAAATTATTAACCCCTAAACCTAAGTCTAACCCTAACGCCCCCCTAACTTAAATATTAATTAAATAAATCTAAATAATATTTTTATTATTAACTAAATGAATCCTATTTAAAACTAAATACGTACCTTTAAAATAAACCCTAATATAGCTACAATATAAATAATAATTATATTGTAGCTATCTTAGGATTTATTTTTATTTTACAGGTACCTTTCAATTTATTTTTACTATGTACAATAGCTATTAAATAGTTATTAACTATTTAATAGCTACCTAGCTAAAATAAACTGAAATTTACCTGTAAAATAAATCCTAACCTAAGTTACAATTAAACCTAATACTACACTATCATTAAATTAATTAAATAAACTACCTACAAATAACTACAATTAAATACAATTACATAAACTAACTAAAGTACAAAAAATAAAAAAAGCTAAGTTACAAAAAATAAAAAAATAAGTTACAAACATGTTAAAAATATTACAACAATTTTAAGCTACTTACACCTAATCTAAGCCCCCTAATAAAATAACAAACCCCCCCAAAATAAAAAAAATGCCCTACCCTATTCTAAATTAAATAAAGTTCAAAGCTCTTTTACCTTACCAGCCCTTAAAAGGGCCATTTGTGGGGCATGCCCCAAAGAAAACAGCTCTTTTGCCTGTAAAAGAAAAATACCCCCCCCCAACATTAAAACCCACCACCCACATACCCCTAATCTAACCCAAACCCCCCTTACAAAAACCTAACACTAATCCCCTGAAGATCATCCTACCTTGTCTTCACTCAGCCGAGCAGCGATGGAACCGAAGTGGACATCCGGAGCGGAAGAAGTTAATCCTCCAAGCGGCGCTGAAGAAATCTTCCATCCGATGAAGTCATCATCCAGGCGGCGCTGAAGAAAAGTCTTCGATCCGGCCGATGTCATCTTCAAAGAGGCGCTGAAGAGATCTTCTATCCGGGCGATGTCATCTTCCAAGCCGGGTCTTGAATCTTCCTTCCGCCGACGCGGAACCTCCTTCTTCACCGACGGACTACGACGAATGAAGGCTCCTTTAAGGGACGTCATCCAAGATGGCGTCCCCTCAATTCCGATTGGCTGATAGGATTCTATCAGCCAATCGGAATTAAGGTAGGAAAAATCTGATTGGCTGATGGAATCAGCCAATCAGATTGAGCTTGCATTCTATTGGCTGTTCCGATCAGCCAATAGAATGCGAGCTCAATCTGATTGGCTGATTGGATCAGCCAATCGGATTGAACTTGAATCTGATTGGCTGATTCCATCAGCCAATCAGAATTTTCCTACCTTAATTCCGATTGGCTGATAGAATCCTATCAGCCAATCGGAATTGAGGGGACGCCATCTTGGATGACGTCCCTTAAAGGAGCCTTCATTCGTCGTAGTCCGTCGGTGAAGAAGGAGGTTCCGCGTCGGCGGAAGGAAGATTCAAGACCCGGCTTGGAAGATGACATCCCCCGGATAGAAGATCTCTTCAGCGCCTCTTTGAAGATGACATCGGCCGGATCGAAGACTTTTCTTCAGCGCCGCCTGGATGATGACTTCATCGGATGGAAGATTTCTTTAGTGCCGCTTGGAGGATTAACTTCTTCCGCTCCGGATGTCCACTTCGGTTCCATCGCTGCTCGGCTGAGTGAAGACAAGGTAGGATGATCTTCAGGGGATTAGTGTTAGGTTTTTGTAAGGGGGGTTTGGGTTAGATTAGGGGTATGTGGGTGGTGGGTTTTAATGTTGGGGGGGTTGTATTTTTCTTTTACAGGCAAAAGAGCTGTTTTCTTTGGGGCATGCCCCACAAATGGCCCTTTTAAGGGCTGGTAAGGTAAAAGAGCTTTGAACTTTATTTAATTTAGAATAGGGTAGGGCATTTTTTTTATTTTGGGGGGGTTTGTTATTTTATTAGGGGGCTTAGATTAGGTGTAAGTAGCTTAAAATTGTTGTAATATTTTTAACATGTTTGTAACTTATTTTTTTATTTTTTGTAACTTAGCTTTTTTTATTTTTTGTACTTTAGTTAGTTTATGTAATTGTATTTAATTGTAGTTATTTGTAGGTAGTTTATTTAATTAATTTAATGATAGCATAGTATTAGGTTTAATTGTAACTTAGGTTAGGATTTATTTTACAGGTAATTTTGTATTTCTTTTAGCTAGGTAGTTATTAAATAGTTAATAACTATTTAATAACTATTCTAACTAGCTAAAATAAATACAAAGTTGCCTGTCAAATAAATATAAATCCTAAGATAGCTACAATATAATTATTAATTATATTGTAGCTATCTTAGGGTTTATTTTACAGGTAAGTATTTATTTTTAAATAGGAATAATTTATTAAAGTATAGTGTAGTGTTAGGTGTAATTGTAACTTAGGTTAGGATTTATTTTAAAGGGAAATTTCAGTTTTTTTTTTACTAGATAGCTATTAAACAGTTAATAACTATTTAATAGCTATTGTACCTAGTTAAAATAAATTGAAAGGTACCTGTAAACTAAAAATAAATCCTAAGATAGCTAGAATATTATTATTATTTATATTGTAGCTATAATAGGGTTTATTTTATAGGTAAGTATTCAGTTTTAAATAGGATTCATTTAGTTAATAAGAGTTAATTTATTTAGATTTATTTAATTAATATTTAAGTTAGGGGGGCGTTAGGGTTAGGGTTAGACTTAGGTTTAGGGGTTAATAATTTTATTACAGTGGCGGCGGTGTAGTGGGGGGCAGGATAGGGGTTAATAAATTTATTATAGGTGGCGACGGTGTAGGGGGGGCATATTAGGGGTTATTAAATTTATTATAGGTGGCGACGGTGTAGGGGGGGCAGATTAGGGGTTATTAAATTTATTATAGGTGGCGACGGTGTAGGGGGGGCAGGATAGGGGTTAATACATTTAATATAGGTTGCGGCGGGTTCAGGGAGCGGCGGTTTAGGGATTAATACATTTATTATAGTTGCGGTGGGCTCCGGGAGCGGCGGTTAAGGGGTTAATACATTTATTATAGTTGCGGTGGGCTCCAGGAGCGGCAGTTTAGGGGGACAGATTAGGGGTGTTTAGACTCGGGGTACATGTTAGGGTGTTAGGTGCAGACAGCTCCCATAGAAATCAATGGGATGTCTGGCAGCAGCGAACTTGTACTTTCGCTATGGTCAGACTCCCATTGATTCCTATGGGATCCGCCGCCTCCAGGGGTGGCGGTTTGAAAACCAGGTACGCTGGGCCGTAAAAGTGCAGAGCGTACCTGCTAGTTTTTTGATAACTAGCAAAAGTAGTGAGAATGTGCCGCACTTGTGTGCGGAACATCTGGAGTGACGTAAGAATCGATCTGTGTCGGACTGAGTCCGGCGGATCGCTGCTTACGTCACAAAATTCTACTTTTGCCGGTCTCGAGCCTTTGATAACTAAGGCGTATCAGCATCGTCACAAATACGCTGCGGAATTCCAGCGTATTTGAGGTTGACGGCTTGATAACTAGGCCCCTCTGGCAGGTGTGCACCCAAATATGCTCACGGATTGCACAAGTAAACTATCTAGAAAGAGGATTGACCTCAAACATATTAACTAATCTAGTTGCAATACTGGAGCGATGCAGGCCTGTCTGAGTCCTGAAAACTGTAAACAGAATAGCAAATACACTATAGTCAAAATGTAACTCTTTTACAAGCGCCTGATGCGCATTTCGCCTCAGGTGCTTGTAAAAGAGCTCTGCTACCTCAGCCTATATATTTTTTGTTATAGTTACAGTTACTTTTTGACTATAGTATATTTGCTATTCTGTATGACCCTTTGATAAAGCCAAATGTGGCGAAACATGTCAGGGACTAGCTAATTCTTATGCTATAAGCATTTTTTAAACTTGCAGGGATAAAATGGTGGTTATCAGTACTAGCGGTTTCTGATTTAATAATATAACTTTAAGATGTGGATGGTCACGTATACTTTGACCGTATATAATCTACCTTAATATTTATAACATTTAACTCATATTAGCAACTGTTATGTACCGTATTTGAAGTTACCTAAAAAGTTTTTTCTCAAAAGTGGTGGTTATCAGTACTAGCGATATTTGATTTAATTTTGTTAACTATCGCCTAGATTATGAGTCTTGCGTTAGGGTTAAAAAGCAGCGTTGAGAGGTCCCAACGCTGCTTTTTAACGCCCGCTGGTATTACGTTTCTGGCAGGTACAGGTGTACCGCTCACTTTTTTTCCGCGACTCGAGCATACCGCAAATCCCCTTACGTCAAATGCGTATCTTATCTTTTCTATGGGATTTTCCTAACGCCAGTATTACGAGTCTTGGAAAAAGTGAGCGGTACACCCTCTCCTGTCAAGACTCCTACCGCATTTAAAAGTCAGTAGTTAAGAGTTTTATGGGCTAACGCCGTAACATAAAACTCTTAACTAAAGTGCTAAAAAGTACACTAACACCCATAAACTACCTAATAACCCCTAAGCCGAGCCCCCCCCCCCCCACATCGCAAACACTATAATAAAATTATTTAACCCCTAATCTGCCGACCGGACATCGCCGCCACTTTAATAAATGTATTAACCCCTAAACCGCTGCACTCCCGCCTTGCAAACACTAGTTAAATTTTATTAACCCCTAATCTGCCGTCCCTAACATCGCCGACACCTACCAACATTTATTAACCCCTAATCTGCCACCCACAACGTCGCCGACACTATATTAAATGTATTAACCCCTAAACCTAAGTCTAACCCTAACCCCCCTAACTTAAATATAATTTAAATAAATCAAAATAAAATAACTACAATTAAATAAATTATTCCTATTTAAAACTAAATACTTACCTATAAAATAAACCCTAAGCTAGCTACAATATAACTAATAGTTACATTGTAGCTACCTTAGGGTTTATTTTTATTTTACAGGCAACTTTGTATTTATTTTAACTAGGTACAATAGTTATTAAATAGTTATTAACTATTTAATAACTACCTAGTTAAAATAAGTACAAATTTACATGTAAAATACACCCTAACCTAAGTTACAATTACACCTAACACTACACTATAATTAAATTAATTACCTAAACTAACTACAATTAATTACAATTAAATTAAATAAACTAAATTACGAAAAAACAAACACTAAATTACAGAAAATAAAAAAAATTACAAATTTTTAAACTAATTACACCTAATCTAATCCCCCTAATAAAATAAAAAAGCCCCCCAAAATAATAAAAATCCATACCCTATACTAAATTACAAATAGCCCTTAAAAGGGCCTTTTGCAGGGCATTGCCCCAAAGTAATCAGCTCTTTTACCTGTAAAAAAAAAAATACAATACCCCCAACATTAAAACCCACCCCCCACACACCCAACCCTACTCTAAAACCCACCCAATCCCCCCTTAATAAAACCTAACACTAACCCCTTTAAGATCACCCTACCTTGAGACGTCTTCACCCAACCGGGCAGAAGTGGTCCTCCAGACGGGCAGAAGTCTTCATCTGATCCGGTCAGAAGAGGGCCTCCAGACGGCCAGAAGTCTTCATCCAGGCGGCATCTTCTATCTTCATTCATCCGGAGAGGAGCGGGTCCATCTTCAAGCCAGCCGACGCGGAGCATCCTCTTCAAACGAAGTCCAATCGGAATTAAGGTAGGAAAAATCCTATTGGCTGAAGCAATCAGCCAATAGAATTGAGCTTGCATTCTATTGGCTGATTGGAACAGCCAATAGAATGCGAGCTCAATCCTATTGGCTGATTGGATCAGCCAATAGGATTGAACTTCAATTCTATTGGCTGATTGCATCAGCCAATAGGATTTTTCCTACCTTAATTCCGATTGGCTGATAGAATTCTATCAGCCAATCGGAATTGAAGGGACACCATCTTGGATGACGTCTTTTAAAGGAACCTTCATTCTTCGTTAGGACGTCGATGGAAGAGGATGCTCCGCGTTGGCTGTATTGAAGATGGACCCGCTCCGCGCCAGAAGGATGAAGATAGAAGATGCCGCCTGGATGAAGACTTCTGCCGTCTGGAGGACCTCTTCTGCCCGGATCGGATGAAGACTTCTGCCATCTGGAGGACCACTTCTGCCTGGCTTTTTAGAGGACTTCGGCCCGGCTGGGTGAAGACGTCTCAAGGTTGGGTGATCTTCAAGGGGTTCGTGTTAGGTTTTTTAAGGGAGGGGATTGGGTGGGTTTTAGAGTAGGGTTGGGTGTGTGGGTGGTGGGTTTTAATGTTGGGGGGTATTGTATTTTTTTTACAGGTAAAACACAATTTATGCTTACCTGATAAATGTATTTCTCTTGTGGTGTATCCAGTCCACGGATCATCCATTACTTGTGGGATATTCTCATTCCCAACAGGAAGTTGCAAGAGGACACCCACAGCAGAGCTGTAATATAGCTCCTCCCCTAACTGTCATAGCCAGTCATTCGACCGAAAACAAGCCGAGAAAGGAGGAACCATAGGGTGTAGTGGTTACTGTAGTTTAAATTTAAAAATGACCTGCCTTAAAATGACAGGGCGGGCCGTGGACTGGATACACCACAAGAGAAATAAATTTATCAGGTAAGCATAAATTGTGTTTTCTCTTGTAAGGTGTATCCAGTCCACGGATCATCCATTACTTGTGGGATACCAATACCAAAGCTAAAGTACACGGATGAAGGGAGGGACAAGGCAGGAACTTAAATGGAAGGAACCACTGCCTGTAAAACCTTTCTCCCAAATATAGCCTCCGAAGAAGCAAAAGTATCAAATTTGTAAAATTTTGAAAAAGTATGAAGCGAAGACCAAGTCGCCGCCTTGCAAATCTGTTCAACAGAAGCCTCATTTTTAAAGGCCCAAGTGGAAGCCACAGCTCTAGTGGAATGAGCTGTAATCCTTTCAGGAGGCTGCTGTCCAGCAGTCTCATAGGCTAAGCGGATTAAGCTTCTTAGCCAAAAAGAAAAAGAGGTTGCCAAAGCCTTTTGACCTCTCCTCTATCCAGAGTAGACAACAAACAAAGCAGATGTTTGACGAAAATCTTTAGTAGCTTGTAAGTAAAACTTTAAAGCACAGACCACGTCCAGATTGTGAAACACAAGGATGGAACCACAATCTCTTGATTGATATTCTTGTTAGATACCACCTTAGGTAAGAACCCAGGTTTGGTACGCAGGACTACCTTATCCGTATGAAAAATCAGATAAGGAGAATCACATTGTAAGGCAGATAGCTCAGAGACTCTACGAGCCGAGGAAATAGCTACCAAAAAAAAAAAAAAAAAAGAACTTTCCAAGATAAAAGTTTGATATCTATGGAATGAAGAGGTTCAAACGGAACTCCTTGAAGAACCTTAAGAACCAAGTTTAAGCTCCATGGTGGAGCAACAGGTTTAAACACAGGCTTGATTCAAACTAAAGCCTGACAAAATGCCTGAACATCTGGAACATCTGCCAGACGCTAGTGCAAAAGAATAGACAGAGCAAAAATCTGTCCCTTTAAGAAACTAGCTGACAATCCTTTTTCCAAACCTTCTTGGAGAAAAGATAAAATCCTAGGAATCCTGACCTTACTCCATGAGTAACCCTTGGATTCACACCAATAAAGATATCTACGCCATACCTTATGGAAAATTTTCCTGGTGACAGGCTTTCGTGCCTGTATTAAGGTATCAATAACTGACTCGGAGAAGTCACGCTTTGATAAAATCAAGCATTCAATCTCCAGGCAGTCAGCCTCAGAGAAATTAGATTTGGATGGTTGAAAGGACCCTGAAGTAGAAGGTCCTGTCTCAGAGGCAGAGACCATGGTGGAAAGGATGACATGTCCACTAGATCTGCATACCAGGTCCTGCGTGGCCACGCAGGTGCTATCAGAATCAAAAAGGGGGAGTGAACCAGGAGCGCTACAGCTAAAGGTGCTAAAAATAAGACAATATGTTTGATACTTGGAAATATGACAAGGACAATAACGTATCTAAAATGAGACACAATTTAATTGACAAAAATAATAGCAAGTAAAAACGGACGTCTCCGTAAGTAAAAACTTCTTAAGTTGCCGCCATATAAATATTGCAATAGCAGAAAGAGTTCGTGGTGCAAATAGAAATAGTCCAGTGTACACTTACAATAGCTCTATTCCGTGTTGGTTTGCTAGCAAACAAGGGCTTACCCCAGTCCTTCCACTCGATGTTCTCTGTGGGTAAGTTACAGCCGTTAGCGCGATGACGTCACTTATGTGGGCGCTGTCCCAGACGGGCTCTCTGATTGGACCAAATTCGGAACCAGCCGACAGCGGTAGTAGTGACTCTTTTAGCTGTGGTATAGCGATCCTCCAGTGACAGATACCTGCTCTTAGTGCTAGATAGCACGCAAGGTACAAAATAAAAGCTGTGAGTGGACTTGATTATCTGATAAGGAGTTCAGAGAGTTAGTTGCAAGTCTTTCCAATAGCTAATTATATTAGCGAATTTGCACAATCCTCAGTGAACACTTTGGTAGCTCCAGCTACATGTAGTAAATCTTAGTGGTTGTTGCAGTACATCAACGCGTTTCTCCCTTTACAGGGATTTCTCAAGATGAATGATCTGCAACAGGTGTATCTCCATTTAGTTGAAATAAATCTTTATTGAAGGCAACAATCATTTGTAGACAGTACATCAAGGTATTAGTCAAGTTTGATCTCCACAAGGCATAAGATAACCATTTTTTGTAAATAGCTCACATTCTTTCAGTTGTCCCTCGCCCTGATATATCTAGGACAGGATTTGAAAGTCCCTGTGACTGTCCTTACATAGTATATTACAGCATACATTTTTTTTGCCCTTTTTAAACATATATATAAAACAATAATAGTAATTTCACCATAACATTAATAAAGAAAAAGAACTTAAATCAAAACCGTGGTACTAACATTGGGCATCTTTTGCCCTTATCAAATTTTTTCTAGACTCCGATAGGTCTTGTACAGAAATGGGATCTAACAGTCGAGTCTAGTCTGCTCCTAAAGGTGTGCCCCCCAACCCCTCCTTGGCTCTCACTTGAAATTTCCTGAATCTGCCTCATGTTGAGTCCTACTGATTTCCGTTCATTATCCAGTAAAACCAAATTTTAGTGAACTGCTCTTTTTCATCTTTTATGGAGGCCGAGATTTCTGACATAGTATATATATGTTCTATCTTACCCAATATTTCTTGCCACTCAGGGGCCCCTACCTTCCAGTGTCTGGCCACACATACTCTTGTTGCCGTACATAGAATCTTAATAAATGTGTTTATGGCCTTGTTATATTGTGTAAATTTATAGTTAAGGAGAGCATGTGCTGGTGTCAGATTGATATGTTCCTGTAATAACCTACCTATAAGTTCTTGGAGTTTTTCCCAGATAGCTCTAATTTGAGGGCATGTCCACCACATGTGGAGATATGTACCCCTCTCCTCACATCCTCTGTAACATTGGTTTGAGCCGTTCTGTGAAAAGTGGCATGTTTTCTCTGGGGTGAGATACCATCTGTAGGCCGTCTTTATGCAGTTTTCTCGAAGATCTGCATTAATCAGACCCCTACTAGCGTCAAACATCACCTGGTCCCATTGTTCCCTCGACAAGTTCAGTCCAGTATCTAGTCCCCATTTTACTAATAATGCCGAACCGCCCGGTTCCTCGGCTCCCTGCAAGGCTATATATAATTTTGAGATCAGTTGTTTTTGTCTGTCCTGGGCGGTGTAAATCCGTTCTAGGGGAGTCATTGTCTGCGCCGTCCACGGGTAGCAATACCCGTGTATAGCAGAGGAGAGCTGAAGGTATAGAAACCAGTGTAATTTCAGTGTTTGGATTTTGTCCTGTAGTTGAGAATACGTCAGTATGCGATTGCCCTCTAAAAAGTCTGCTACTCTGTATAGGCCTTTATTGAGCCACTTCCCCACCCTTGCACGGACCTCGGGTGAGAGCAGCGCTCCTACCGGTTTAATTCTGGAGTTTGCCTGCGTTAAGTGCAGAGTGCCCGTGAGGGATCTCCAGATCTTGATAGTGTCGATCATGGCTAGTGATCTAAAGCTTCGGTTTTTTAGAGAATGCCCGATTTCCCATAATGCATCTGCAGGGCAGTCATATCCCCCAAGACCTGCTTCTAACTCGGTCCATAGGATCTTGTGGTTGTTTTGGTTCAGTAAGGAGGTTTGGGCAAGTCTGGCAGCATGGTAATAATCTTGTAAGTTCGGTATACCTACCCCCCCCCCAGTTGTCTGTGTCTGGTCAAAGTATGGGAGGCTATTCTAGCTTTACTATCATTTCGCAGGAAGCTATGGAGGGATGATTGTAGTTTAAGTAATTCTACTTTAGGTACCATTATGGGGAGGGTTGTGAAGAGATACAGAATCCTAGGGAGGATGTTCATTTTGATGGCCGAGAGTCTCCCATACCAGGAAAAATTATAAGTTCTCCATTTCCTGAGATCTCTGTCTATGGCCTTGTAAAGTGGGGTATAGTTTAAGTCGTGTAGGGCGTGATAAGAGTCTGATATTTTGATGCCCAGGTAAGTTATTGACTTTTTGGCCCATGTAAATTCAAAATTGGCTTCTATTAGTTTTTTAGTATGTGCTGGGAGAGATAATGGTAGTGCTTCACTTTTCTCTAGATTGATCTTATAACCTGAAACCAGTGAAAAGTCATGAAGTATTTGGTAGAGATTAGGGAGAGATATTAAGGGTCTGGTTATAGTCAAAAGGACATCGTCAGCGAAAAGCGAAATTTTATACTCTGAGTCCCCCACCCTTATCCCAGATATGTCAGGATCTTGTCTTATAACTGCCGCCAGTGGCTCAATGCAGAAGGCAAAAAGTAATGGGGACAGAGGGCATCCCTGTCTAGTGCCGCTAAGAATCTCTATGGGCCTGGATTGAAAACCTGCTGCTCTGATGACTGCCGTCGGGGTAGAATAGATTCCCTTTATCGCATTCATAAATGCCCCATTAAAACCCATTTCCGTCAGTACAGATGTCATGTAAGACCAGTCTATTCTGTCGAACGCCTTCTCCGCGTCCAGTGAGAGGAGCAGAGAAGGCGTCCCTGTAGATTTTAAATAGTCCACCAGTGTTATGGTCCTCCTAATATTGTCTGGGGCCTCCCTTTCCGATATAAAGCCCACTTGGTCTGGGTGGACCAAAAGTGGTGCTATTTTCCTAAGCCTATTGGCCAAAATTTTTGTAAGGATCTTAACGTCCTGATTTATCAGGGATATTGGCCTGTAGCTTTGGCATTTCTCCGGATTTTTGCCCAGTTTGGGTATTACTACTATCTTGGCCCGCAGGAGGTCCGACGGTATCTCCTTGCCCCCCAAGACATCATTGCAGAATTTCTGCAGATGTGTGACCAGATCTGTTTTAAAAGTCTTGTAATACTCTGCTGGGTAACCGTCTGGTCCCGGAGCTTTGCCCAGTTTCAGGTCTTTAATTGCTAAGAGGATTTCCCCTGTCGAAATGTCAGCGTTCAATTCATCACTTTCTTGTTTGGATAGTCTATTAAGTTTGGCCTTAGTTAGTAAACGTCTTAAAGTTTCTTGCGTTTGTGGGTTATGTTCTACTTTTTTCCCGTCATAGAGTGAGGTGTAATAGTCAGCAAAGGTTTCTGCTATATCTTGTGGGTGGGATGTACGTTCCCCATCAGGCCCCTGCAGCACTGGGATTGAGAAGTTCCTTACCCTTTCTCTAAGTTTGTGCGCCAGGTACCTATCTGGTTTATTTGAGTAAAGATAATAGTGAGCCTTTAGTGTCTGTATTGCCCTGATTGAGTGGGTGTCCAATATTTTAGCCAGATCTTTTCTTTTAGCTTGGAGGGTCTTAAAGACGGAAGAGGAGAGTGTTTTTTGGTGGCGTTTCTCTAATCCCTCAATCTCTGCCTGGAGTTTATGTCTGGTCTCTATTGCTGTCTTATGGGCTCTAGCCTTTGCTTTGATAAGTATCCCCCTAAAAAAGGCTTTATGGGCTGCCCAGGTGTGTATGGGGTTGAGGGTTGAACCCTCATTTACTGACCAGTATTCACCTAGTGCTTTTGACATAGCTGTGTAAATGTGTTGGTGTTTTACTGTTGTCGGGTCAAAGGTCCATGATCTCTGTCTGCTTGTATTTATAATACCCGTCAGTTCAATCTGTATCAGTGAGTGGTCTGACCATACACAAGCGTGTATGGAGGAGGTGACTATATTTGGTATTAGAGTCTGGCTGATGAAGATATAATCTAACCTCGAGTAGGTTTTGTGAGCATGGGAATAGAAAGTGTAATCCATCGTCCTACCGTATTTTACCTCCCAGGAGTCTAGGACATTATGTGTGGCCAGGGAGTCCCTGATGGCTTTCGCTACATTGTTATGTCTCTGTTGCTTATGAGTTAGTCTGAGTCCGGGAACTGTTTTGTGCAGGGTCAGAGAAATGTTAAAATCTCCCGCCAAGATAATACGGGTTTGTGACCATTGTGTTATGAGATGCGATATTTGTCTAAAAAAAAAGTCTTGCTTTTCATTAGGGACATATACATTACAAAAAGTGACCGGGACATTCTGTATAGTTCCTCTAACAACTAGATACCTGCCCTCAGGGTCCTCTATGGTTTCATCAGTGTGGAATTGAAGTGAGTGACGTATGAGAATAGATACCCCCCTTTTTTTTGAATCAGTGGTCGAATGATAATGAATGGGGAACTGTTTAGACCAGTATCTAGGGATCACTGATTTAGTAAAGTGAGTTTCCTGAAGCATTATAACATCGGCTTTTGCTCTGGCATATTGGGTGAGGGCAGTTTTACGTTTAACATCAGAATTCAAGCCTCTCACATTATGTGAGATTATTCTAATTCTAGAATCCATAAGTCAAGCCTAATTTTCCCTGTGTCTGGGTTAGGGCGCCCATCCTCCTTAAGAAAACATTTTGTACCACACAGAACAAAAAAATAACAATAAAAAACAAGCATTTGAAAACCATACATAATAACATAGGATAACATTTTAACTGTTGTAGTACCTGTGTATCGCGTGTCCGGGCCTAACGCCCACACACTCCATATGAACATAACTCAATGGCGACTTACCAAAAAGGCATAACAATTGTGCACTGTAGATAAGAAAATAACATATTTAACTTTGTGTGTAAATGATAAAAGGTAACCTGAACAATTAAGGCTGTTTTCTTCTATATTATAAGTGGCCCCCTAGTTTGGGTTACCAGTACCTCTGCAACATAAATCTAAGGCCTATTCTCCTCCTCCCTGTCAGCCTAAGTATTAACACTGTCCGTGGCTTCCAGAGTTCATGGTGTAGTCTCTTCCCTGACATTATCAGCCCTGTATCTGGCCCCTTTAGCTCAAATGTCTATTTCAGTCTCTCTCCCTACAGGGAGGGAAGAGATCAAAGGGATCTAGGCTAAGGTCAGGATCCCAACCAATGTCCCTGCTGTGAAAAGAAGGGTTATTACAGTACTTATCTGATAACGATACATTTCTGACATCAAAAGAACCTCAGCATCATCTCATGTCTTTAGCTTCTTCCTGGTGGTCTTTGTCCAAGTCCGGGCTCTTGAGTGGTTGTTTACGGTGCTGGATGTCCCTTCCCCCTCCTCCTGCAATTCTGAGGGTAGTCTGGGTAGATCAAGGCCCAGATGTTGGCAGATTTCAGGGATATCAGTAGAATCCTTGATAGTAAAAGTCACCCCATTCTGAATGATGTGAAGTGCGAAAGGGAAACCCCATCGGTAGGTGATCTGTTGTTTCCTCAGTAGTTGTGTAAGCGGTCTCAGGGTGCTTCTCCTCTGTAGTGTTTTCACACACAAATCCTGAAAGAATTGAACTACTGAGCCCTGAAACTTGAAGGTCGGGTTCTTCCTTGAAGCAGCTAGGATTGCCTCTTTTTCTTTGAAGCGAAACATCCGGACAATCACATCCCTTGGGGGGGCATCTCCTCGGGGTTTAGCTCTAAGGGCCCTATGGGCCCGCTCCATCTGGAAGAAATTATCTTCTGTTTGACCTGTTATGGCTTGAAAAAGTAGGGTCAGATATCTTTCTAACTCTCCGGGTGACACAGACTCAGGAATCCCCTTCAGTCTGATGTTACATCTGCGGCTCCGATTTTCAAGGTCTTCCATCCTCTCTACAACTGCATCTAATTCTAATTGCTGGGCGGCTATTTTTTGGGAGAGCTGGGAGACTTCTTCGAGGTTGGAATTTTCGTTGTCCTCTAGTGTTGCTACCCGGTTACCCAGGTCTTGGACCTCTTGTTTGATTTCAGCTAAACTGCTGGTGACTGATTGCTGCATAGTGTCCATTTTCTCTAGAAGTTTTTCAAAATTAGAAGATATATCCTGTTTGGAAACCAAATGTTTAATGTCTGCTTTGGTGAGAGGTGTTAAATCATCCATATTGGAGACGTTAATAGAGACTGAATCTGTGTCTTCTTCTGGGTCTCTAGTCTGGGTCTCTATCTGTTTATCCCCTTTAGTTGATTTAAAAAAAAGATTTGCAGTATTTATTTTACCTCCTGTGCCAGATTTAAGTTGCTTTCTTTGTGACATTTTAGGGGACAATGAAGTTGTTGTCTTTGCTGAGATGATGTTATTCCCAGATGTTAGTGAGAGATGTCTGCTATTTGTGTTAAAAGTATCTGAGAGAGAGCCGATAACCCTCCTATCTTGGGTTAAATAACAAGTCTGCTTTCATTCCTTTTTGTGATGCTATGGTTTTTAATGGTAGCCAGGTGTCCCCATATAAAACATTCAGGGTGATAGAGGTATTGCCAGGTGGCAGTTTAATTTGTTTTGTGGCTGTCTACCTCTCATTCTCAGTAGAACCGTAGCCTTATGTCTTCATATCCTTGACCGGCCAGTATATCCCGCATCTAAGTGCCCTGTAGTTATTTCTGGCCTTAAGAGTAGGTTTGCTTAGGCCGGAAGTTCACTGTCTGGTATATGGGCCTAGTCTGTGTCCTGGGTCCCTGATCCCATGAATTATTTAGCTGCGTGTGTCCCTCAAAGGTCTAGTTGTAGCCGCCCTTTATGTGGGGATCTAGATTAGGCTGCCGGGACCCGTACAACCGCTCACCTCAGCCCGGATCTTTTTGCGCTTACCGGGAGCTCAGGGCCGCCTCAGTTGATCGGCCATGTGTGTCATCGGGTCTCTCCCTTTCCCCTCCTGCACTCTGCTCTTCATTGTTCTGTCTCCCGAGAATGTTGCACAGCGCAAACGCTGTTGTAGAGGGCCGATTATTAGGTCCGGTGCTCCGATCTGAGGATTTAGGCTCCTTCGTGACTATCCAAGATGGCGGCTGCTGTATCTTCCCGGTCCTGCACCGCTAGCGTGTATCTTTCACTGCCGCTGTCGAGGGGCTCTGTAGGTGGTCAATACGGATTAGAGGGATAAAGTGCTCAATCTCCTCTGTTCTCAGCCACTCTGTGGGTCATTGTTGTCCCCCTGATATCATTTAAGCACACATTATGCACGGAGCTGTTAGCCTGTGCGTCCTACATGTTTCTCCTCCAGGCTCCGCCTCCAGGTGTATCTCCATTTAAAGGTATAGCTTGCTTCTCATTGGTTATAACACACCTGGGAGTATTACCTTAGGCGGTCTTTAATATTTAAGATGGTATTGGCAAGCAACTATATAGAGAAGAGTAGTCTCTATCACTAATTTTCACAGAGCTCCCTTAAAGATGATCCCTATAGTTAATATTGTGTCTATTTAGACAATTATTTTTATTAAAATTATGTACTAAAACATTTATTAAAAACAATTAATAAAAACATTTATAAAAAACAATAATTAAAAACAGTGAGTACTTGGAGCATAGTAAAGATAATCATATTGTGGGTCTAAATTGATACTATATGTGTAATATAATAAGGTGCAAAAACGTGCATTACATAGCTGCTATTAGTCAAATAAAAATGGGGAAATATCTAGTTCAGAATTTAGACCAGCCGGGAACAGAGTGTTATGTTTATAAATCAATTCAGCCTCTTTGATTTTCAGAAATTTTTCTAAATTTCCCCCCCTCCAATTCTGCTTAACTTGAAGTATACCCCAATACTTTAAATCTTTGGTATTGCCCTTATGTACAGATTTAAAGTGCCTATATAAATTAGTGTCTACCATTCCCTTCTCAATGCATAATAGGTGTTCTCTTATCCTGTCTTTGATCATACGCTTAGTCTCCCCAAAATAAAACAAATTACATGTGCATTTAAGAATATAAATTACCCCCTTTGTGGTGCATCTAATGCATTGCTTAATAGTGATTTCTTCTTCTGAATTTGGAATGGTGATAACTTTCCTTTTATCACTATGTGTGCATGCCTTGCATGAATAGCAAGGAAAGAAACCTGATATTTTTCCCCCTTGTAAATCTTTTTGTATGAAATTTGGTTTCTGATTTGTCTCACGTGAACTAGGCGCAAGTATTGTTTTAAATTTTTTTGTCTTTTTAAAAATTAATCTGGGTTTGTGAGGGAGTACATCTCCTAATATTGGGTCAGCTTTTAGGATGGCCCAGTGTTTATTTAAAATTCTTCTCATAATGCCATGATCTACATTGTATTCCGTTATAAATGGGACGTCAATTAAATCTGAGTTCTCTTTGGTTGTCTTTTGTTTATATGTGAGGAGGCTCTTTCTATCAGTGTTCCTTGCTCTTGTTACAGCCCTATTGACAACTTCCTCATCATATCCCTTATTTCTAAATCTTTCGATTAGGGACTCTATTTGGTATTCAAAGTCTGAGGGTCTAGAGCAATTTTTTCTTACTCTCAGACTTTGGCCTACAGGAATGTTGTCCTTCCACTGCTGGAGATGACAACTTTTAAAATGAATAAAACTGTTAGAGTTAACCTCTTTGAAATGTGTTCTTGTTTCTATGTTTTTGTTGATTGCCATAATTTATAAATCTAGAAAGACAGCCTTATCTTTGCTGTGATTAAAGGTAAATACAAGACCTTTATCATTAGAGTTCATATCCGAGAACAATTTTAGTAGATTTAATTCAGACCCTCTCCATATCAGCAAAACGTCATCTATGTACCGTCTATAGAGCACGAGGTCCGCGCCATAGTTACCCGATTGGAAGAAAGACTCTTCCCAATTGCCAACAAATAAGTTGGCGTAACTTGGCGCGAACCTCGTGCCCATAGCCGTACCTTCTATTTGTAAGTAGAATTTGTTATTATACATGAAGTAATTATTCTTCAATATAAACAAGATACTTTTTAATAAAAAATCTTTTTGTTCTGGTCTCATCTCTGAATCTTCATCTAAATATTTTTTAATAGCTACAATCCCTTTATCATGGTCAATTACTGTATAAAGAGAAGTAATATCTCCAGTCACTAGAATAAAGTCATCCTCCCAAACAATTTGTTCCAAAATATTTAGGACCTGGGTGGAATCCCTCAAATATGAGTCCAAATTCCTTACATACTTTTGCAGGAAAGTGTCCACATATTGTGAGAGATTGGAGGATAGTGCCCCTATTCCCGAAATAATCGGTCTCCCTGGTGGTTGAGTGAGGTTTTTATGTATTTTCGGAAGGAAGTAGAACACCGGGACCCTAGGATGGATGGGGTCCAGGTATTCCACCTCCCTCTCATTTAAAATTCCTGAGTCTCTACCTTCTCTTATAAGCCTTTTTAAAAGCCTTTTAAAAAGGCTTTTAAAAAGGCTTATAAGAGAAGGTAGAGACTCAGGAATTTTAAATGAGAGGGAGGTGGAATACCTGGACCCCATCCATCCTAGGGTCCCGGTGTTCTACTTCCTTCCGAAAATACATAAGAACCTCACTCAACCACCAGGGAGACCGATTATTTCGGGAATAGGGGCACTATCCTCCAATCTCTCACAATATGTGGACACTTTCCTGCAAAAGTATGTAAGGAATTTGGACTCATATTTGAGGGATTCCACCCAGGTCCTAAATATTTTGGAACAAATTGTTTGGGAGGATGACTTTATTCTAGTGACTGGAGATATTACTTCTCTTTATACAGTAATTGACCATGATAAAGGGATTGTAGCTATTAAAAAATATTTAGATGAAGATTCAGAGATGAGACCAGAACAAAAAGATTTTTTATTAAAAAGTATCTTGTTTATATTGAAGAATAATTACTTCATGTATAATAACAAATTCTACTTACAAATAGAAGGTATGGCTATGGGCACGAGGTTCGCGCCAAGTTACGCCAACTTATTTGTTGGCAATTGGGAAGAGTCTTTCTTCCAATCGGGTAACTATGGCGCGGACCTCGTGCTCTATAGACGGTACATAAATGACGTTTTGCTGATATGGAGAGGGTCTGAATTAAATCTACTAAAATTGTTCTCGGATATGAACTCTAATGATAAAGGTCTTGTATTTACCTTTAATCACTGCAAAGATAAGGCTGTCTTTCTAGATTTAGAAATTATGGCAATCAACAAAAACATAGAAACAAGAACACATTTCAAAGAGGTTAACTCTAACAGTTTTATTCATTTTAAAAGTTGTCATCTCCAGCAGTGGAAGGACAACATTCCCGTAGGCCAAAGTCTGAGAGTAAGAAAAAATTGCTCTAGACCCTCAGACTTTGAATACCAAATAGAGTCCCTAATCGAAAAATTTAGAGATAAGGGATATGATGAGGAAGTTGTCAATAGGGCTGTAACAAGAGCAAGGAACACTGATAGAAAGAGCCTCCTCACATATAAACAAAAGACAACCAAAGAGAACTCAGATTTAATTGACGTCCCATTTATAACGGAATACAATGTAGATCATGGCATTATGAGAAGAATTTTAAATAAACACTGGGCCATCCTAAAAGCTGACCCAATATTAGGAGATGTACTCCCTCACAAACCCAGATTAATTTTTAAAAAGACAAAACATTTTAAAACAATACTTGCGCCTAGTTCACGTGAGACAAATCAGAAACCAAATTTCATACAAAAAGATTTACAAGGGGGAAAAATATCAGGTTTCTTTCCTTGCTATTCATGCAAGGCATGCACACATAGTGATAAAAGGAAAGTTATCACCATTCCAAATTCAGGAGAAGAAATCACTATTAAGCAATGCATTAGATGCACCACAAAGGGGGTAATTTATATTCTTAAATGCACATGTAATTTGTTTTATTTTGGGGAGTCTAAGCGTATGATCAAAGACAGGATAAGAGAACACCTATTATGCATTGAGAAGGGAATGGTAGACACTAATTTATATAGGCACTTTAAATCTGTACATAAGGGCAATACCAAAGATTTAAAGTATTGGGGTATACTTCAAGTTAAGCAGAATTGGAGGGGGGGAAATTTAGAAAAATTTCTGAAAATCAAAGAGGCTGAATTGATTTATAAACATAACACTCTGTTCCCGGCTGGTCTAAATTCTGAACTAGATATTTCCCCATTTTTATTTGACTAATAGCAGCTATGTAATGCACGTTTTTGCACCTTATTATATTACACATATAGTATCAATTTAGACCCACAATATGACTATCTTTACTATGCTCCAAGTACTCACTGTTTTTAATTATTGTTTTTTATAAATGTTTTTATTAATTGTTTTTAATAAATGTTTTAGTACATAATTTTAATAAAAATAATTGTCTAAATAGACACAAAATTAACTATAGGGATCATCTTTAAGGGAGCTCTGTGAAAATTAGTGATAGAGACTACTCTTCTCTATATAGTTGCTTGCCAATACCATCTTAAATATTAAAGACCGCCTTAGGTAATACTCCCAGGTGTGTTATAACCAATGAGAAGCAAGCTATACCTTTAAATGGAGATACACCTGTTGCAGATCATTCATCTTGAGAAAGCCCTGTAAAGGGAGAAACGCGTTGATGTACTGCAACAACCACTAAGATTTACTACATGTAGCTGGAGCTACCAAAGTGTTCACTGAGGATTGTGCAAATTCGCTAATATAATTAGCTATTGGAAAGACTTGCAACTAACTCTCTGAACTCCTTATCAGATAATCAAGTCCACTCACAGCTTTTATTTTGTACCTTGCGTGCTATCTAGCACTAAGAGCAGGTATCTGTCACTGGAGGATCGCTATACCACAGCTAAAAGAGTCACTACTACCGCTGTCGGCTGGTTCCGAATTTGGTCCAATCAGAGAGCCCGTCTGGGACAGCGCCCACATAAGTGACGTCATCGCGCTAACGGCTGTAACTTACCCACAGAGAACATCGAGTGGAAGGTCTGGGGTAAGCCCTTGTTTGCTAGCAAACCAACACGGAATAGAGCTATTGTAAGTGTACACTGGACTATTTCTATTTGCACCACGAACTCTTTCTGCTATTGCAATATTTATATGGCGGCAACTTAAGAAGTTTTTACTTACGGAGACGTCCGTTTTTACTTGCTATTATTTTTGTCAATTAAATTGTGTCTCATTTTAGATACGTTATTGTCCTTGTCATATTTCCAAGTATCAAACATATTGTCTTATTTTTAGCACCTTTAGCTGTAGCGCTCCTGGTTCACTCCCCCTTTTTAGTCATTTCACCTACCTATTTTGGGAAAACATAGGTATTCTCAGGAGTTTGGTGTTGTTCACCCTGCGCTCACTGGTTTTAATATCTTTTGTGCTATCAGAATCACTGATGCTCTCTCCTGCTTGATCTTGGCAATCAGTCGAGGAAGCAGAAGAAACGGTGGAAACACATAAGCCAGGTTGAAAGACCAGGGCGCTGCTAGAGTATCTATCAGTGTCGCCTTGGGGTCCCTGGACCTGGATCCGTAACACGGAAGCTTGGCGTTCTGGCGAGACGCCATGAGATCCAGTTCTGGTTTGCCCCAACGGAGAATCAGTTGTGCAAATACCTCCGGATGGAGTTCCCACTCTCCCGGATGAAAAGTCTGACGACTTAGAAAATCCGCCTCCCAGTGCTCTACACCTGGGATATGGATAGCTGATAAGTGGCAAGAGTGAATCTCTGCCCAGTGAATTATTTTTGAAACTTCTAACATCTCTAGGGAACTTCTTGTTCCCCCTCGATGGTTGATGTAAGCTACAGTCGTGATGTTGACCGACTGAAATCTGGTGTACCTCAGAGTTGCTAACTGAGGCCAAACCTGAAGAGCCTTGAATATCGCTCTTAGTTCCAGAATATTTATTGGAAGGAGAGACTCCTCCTGAGTCCATGATCCCTGCGCCTTCAGGGAGTTCCAGACTGCACCCCAACCTAGAAGGCTGGCATTTGTTGTTACAATAGTCCAATCTGGCCTGCGAAGGTCATACCTTTGGACAGATGGACCCGAGATAGCCACCAGGGAAGAGGATCCCTGGTCTCTTGGTCCAGATTCAGTTGAGGGGCAAAATCTGTGTAATCCCCGCTCCACTGACTGAGCCTGCATAGTTGCAGCGGTCTGAGATGTAAGCGTGCAAACGGCACTATGTCCATTGCCGCTACCATTAAGCCGATTACTTCCATACACTGAGCCACCAAAGGGCGCGGAATGGAATGAAGAACCCGACAGGAATTTAGAAGCTTTGATAACCTGGACTCCGTCAAGGTAAATTTTCATTTCTACAGAATCTATCAGAGTCCCTAGAAAGGAAACTCTTGTGAGTGGGGATAGAGAACACTTTTCCTCGTTCACTTTCCACCCATGCGACCTCAGAAATGCCAGTACTACGTCCGTATGAGACTTGGCAATTTGGAAGTTTTATGCCTGTATCAGGATGTCGTCTAAATAAGGGGCTACTGCTATGCCCCGCGGCCTTAGGACCGCCAAAAGCGACCCTAGAACCTTTGTAAAGATTCTTGGGGCTGTAGCTAATCCAAAGGGAAGAGCTACAACTGGTAATGCCTGTCTTGAAAGGCAAACCTGAGAAACCGATGATGATCTTTGTGTATCGGAATGTGAAGATAAGCATCCTTTAGATCCACTGTAGTCATATATTGACCCTCCTGGATCAGTGGTAGGATGGTACGAATAGTTTCCATCTTGAACGACGGAACTTTAAGGAATTTGTTTAAGATCTTTAGATCCAAAATCGGTCTGAAGGTTCCCTCTTTTTTGGGAACCACAAACAGATTTGAGTAAAAACCCTGTTCCTGTTCCTCCTTTGGAACTGGATGGATCACTCCCATAACTAGGAGGTCTCGTACACAGTGTAAGAATGCCTCACTCTTTATCTGGTTTGCAGATAATTGTGAAAGGTGAAATCTCCATTTTGGGGGGGAAGCTTTGAAGTCCAGAAGATATCCCTGGGATATAATTTCCAACGCCCAGGGATCCTGAACATCTCTTGCCCACGCCTGGGCGAAGAGTGAAAGTCTGCCCCCTACTAGATCCGTTACCGGATAGGGGGTCGTTCCTTCATGCTGTCTTAGAGGCAGCAGCAGGCTTTTTGACCTGCTTACCTTTTTTCCAGGTCTGGTTTGGTCTCCAGACCGTCTTGGATTGAGCAAAAGTTCCCTCTTGTTTATTATTAGAGGAAGTTGATGCCGCACCTGCCTTGAAGTTTCGAAAGGCACGAAAATTAGACTGTTTGGTCCTAGATTTGGACCTGTCCTGAGGAAGGGCACAACCTTTTCCTCCCGTGATATCAGCAATAATCTCCTTCAAACCAGGCCCGAATAGGGTCTGCCCCTTGAAGGGAATGTTAAGTAGCTTAGATTTTAAAGTCACGTCAGCTGACCATGATTTAAGCCATAGCGCTCTGCGCTCCTGTATAGCAAAACCAGAATTCTTAGCCGTTAGTTTATTCAAATGAACAATGGCATCAGAAATAAAATAATTGGCTAGCTTAAGTGCTCTAAGTTTGCCAAGTATGTCATCCAATGGAGTCTCTACCTGTAAAGCCTCTTCCAGAGACTCAAACCAGTACGCCGCAGCAGCAGTGACAGGGGCAATGCATGCAATGGGCTGTAGGATAAAACCTTGTTGAATAAATATTTTCTTAAGGTAACCTTTTTAATTTTTTATCCATTGGCTCTAAAAAAGCATAACTGTCCTCGACAGGGATAGTAGTACGCTTTGCTAGAGTAGAAACTGCTCCCTCCGCCTTAGGGACTGTCTGCCATAAGTCCCGTGTGGTGGCGTCTATTGGAAAACATTTTTCTAAAAATAGGAGGGGAAGAGAACGGCACACCTGGTCTATCCCATTCCTTAGTAATAATTTCTGTAAACCTTTTAGGTATTGGAAAAACATCAGTACACACTGGCACTGCAAAGCATTTATCCAGTCTACAAAATTTCTCTGGCACTGGAATGGTATCACAGTCATTCAGAGCAGCTAAAACCTCCCTAAGTAACACGCGGAGGTGTTCAAGCTTAAATTTAAATGTAGAAATATTAGAATCAGGTATCTTTCCTGAGTCATTAACATCACCCACTGACTGAAGCTCTCCTTCCTCAGCTTCTGCATATTGTGAGGCAGTATCAGACATGGTTCTTAAAGCGTCAGTATGCTCTGCATTTTGTCTCACCCCAGAGCTATCTCGCTAACCTCTAAGTTCAGGTAGTCTGGCTAATACCGCTGACAGTGTATTATCCATGACTGCCGCCATGTCATGTAAAGTAAACGCTATGGGCGCCCTAGATGTACTTGGCGCCATTTGAGCGTGAGTCCCTTGGGTGGGAGTCAAAGGGTCTGACACGTGGGGAGAGTTAGTCGGCATAACTTTCCTCTCGTCAGATTCCTCTGGTGATAATTTTTTTTAAAAACAGAATATGATCTTTATTGCATAAAATGAAATCAGTACATTTGGTACACATTCTAAGAGGGGGTTCCACCATGGCTTTTAAACATAATGAACAAGGAGTTTCTTCTATGTCAGACATGTTTATACAGACTAGCAATGAGACTAGCAAGCTTGGAAAACACTTTAAATCAAGTTAACAAGCAAATATAAAAAACGGTACTGTGCCTTTAAGAGAAACAAATTTTGTCAGAATTTGAAAAACAGTGAAAAAATGCAGTAAATCAAACGAAATTTTTACAGTGTATGTAATAGGCTAGCAGAGCATTGCATCCACTTGCAAATGGATGATTAACCCCTTAGTTAAAAAAACAGATTAAAAAAAAAAACGAAATAGAGTTTTTTTTTTGTTTTTTTTTTAACAGTCACAACCAACTTCCACAGCAAGCTGTGGTCCTACCTTCCCCAATAAACGACTTTGGAAAGCCTTTGAGCCCTTTAGAGATGTCCTATAGCATACAGGGGACTCCTGAGGGAAGCTGGATGTCACAGTTTGTAATTTTAACTGCACCAACTGTAACTTTTATACTATAACAGTGGAAAGCCTCAGTAAAACTGTTTCTAGTCAAAATTTAAGCCAGCCATGTGGAAAAAACTAGGCCCCAATAAAGTTTTATCACCAATGCATATATAAAAACGATTAAACATGCCAGCAAACGTTTATATTGCAATATCATAAGGGTATTACCCCTGGGAGTAAGCATGATACCAGTCATTATTAAATCACTGTATTCAGGCTTAATTTACATTAATCCGGTATCAGCAGCATTTTCTAGTGTTTTCCATCTCTAGAAAAAATTATAACTGCACATACCTGATAGCAGAATAAACTGCACGCCATTCTCTCGCTGAAGTTACCTCATCTGTGTAATCCCCTCAGACATATGTGAGAATAGCAATGGATCTTAGTTACAACCTGCTAAGATCATAGAAACCTCAGGCAGATTCTTCTTCTATTTACTGCCTGAGATAAAATAGCACAACTCCGGTACTATTTAAAAATAACAAACTTTTGATTGAAGAAAATAAACTAACTATATTTAACCACTCTCTCCTACAACATCCTAGCTTGTTGAGAGTTGCAAGAGAATGACTGGCTATGACAGTTAGGGGAGGAGCTATATTACACCTCTGCTGTGGGTGTCCTCTTGCAACTTCCTGTTGGGAATGAGAATATCCCACAAGTAATGGATGATCCGTGGACTGGATACACCTTACAAGAGAAAAGAGCTGATTACTTTGGAGCAATGCCCCGCAAAAGGCCCTTTTAATTTAGTATAGGGTAGGGATTGTTTTTATTTTGGGGGGCTTTTTATTTTATTAGGGGGATTAGATTAGGTGTAATTGGGACTTCCTGAAGGAGGAGCTAGACGGAACACGCGAAAGTAGCGTGTTACCTGAAGGAGCTCGGTGCAGATCTAACTCCCGTCGTGGTCCGTTGTTGGAGTACCCCATACACTCCCTAGGACATTACCCTATTGCTGTCAGGGTAAGATGTGGAATTCTGTCAGAAGCCGATTTAGGCTCACTTGCTAGACCCGCAGCCAAGCGACCGGTGAACGCCGGTCTTAAACAACTGAGAGTGGAGAGTGCAGCTGCTCTGCTTAACATACTGAACTCAGCACAGGAAATTTCCACCTTTTTCTCAAGGTGTGAGGGACATCATTGGGTAAGCTTGCCCGGTTGCGGAAAATATTTCTTACCAGGAGACCTGGAGTGTCCTTTCTTGACTCACCTGGCAGAGGACTACATTGAATTGGAGGCTGGTCAGTGTTAAACAGGCCGGCATTATCGCAGAGGACATTGGCACCTGTGAGAGCTGGAGCGGCCCATCCACTTTACCGGGTTGAGGACTGGAGGTTCCCTTTCGTGAAGAGTAAGGCGGGAGCAGAATCGACGGAGAGGAGAGGAACGCAAGTCCATACAGTTGCTGCCGCTGTGGGAACAGGAAACAAGACGGAGTATGTCTGAGCCCGAAGAGGCAATCGACTCCAGGATACAGCAGTGCAGGGTGGCAGAGGCTTTCCCTTCGGGTGAAGAGCTGTGATACAGGGTTGTTCCCCGGATATAGAAAGTTGATCTTTGCAAAGAATACTGCACAATTGAAACAAACAGACATAGCTGGACACGGCACTAGAGGTCAGGCATGACACTACCATATTAAAGAAGCTATATCGGGCCCCCATAAAAGCTCCAAAAGCGCAAGTACTTTTTATATTAACTAAGGCTTACGGCTATACTGTTACATATGTTGCATACGTTGCTGCCCAGATTTTGTTGTCTCCTCTATACTTAGATACATAACTGTAGTCACTTACAGCCGGCGAATAGACATAAAAGGCATACACAGATATATTGTGACTCAGTGATGTTCAGTCACTAGAGGCAGGTGAGACAGGGCTTCACCTCTCATATGGGCAAAAATATATCTTTTTTTATTGGCTTTAAATTAAAAAAAAAATTGCAATTTATTTTTCCACAGCATTTTTTTTTCACAGCTACATGTTGTGCAATTGAGAGGCACAAGCAGGTCTGCCCACCATTACACAACATGCTGCGTCACCTACTGGATGAAAGTGGTTAAGATCATTGCATGTCCCATAACTGCTTATTTGAGGCAGTCCTATTTGGGCTGAACCAATCCCGTGAGAGGCATTAGTAAGTGGAACTTAGGGTTGGGGCTGGATGTTAAATGATATAAAACAAAACAAAAATGGAAAAAAACAACTTTCATTTATTTTGTTGCTTTCCTGTGAAGCTGCTAGCTTTGCTAAAGTGAAAAAGAGAGTTCTGTACTACCCTTCCAAGTGCAGTGGAATGTGCCACTGTCACTTCCTTACAGAGCAGGAAGAGATGCAGACTCAGAGCAGTGTTTTAGCCAAATTTTATTCAAGTAAGTGCTACAACCTTAGATTTTACTGAAAGGGATTCTGTTAGTGAAAATGATAATTTAATGAATGTGGTTTAGTGTTTTTTGTTTTTTACACTTTTACAGCAGTTTAAGGATCATTTTTGTATTTTGTTTACTCAAAATTTACACCTTAGCAGCTTGCCTCTGTACTGCACACTATTTATAGTCTCACTTTCTTACTGACTTATTAATGTTACCTTAGCAGCTTGCCTCTGTACTGCACACTAGTATATAGCCTCACTCTCTTACTGACTTATTAATGTAGCATTAGCAGCTTGCCTCTGTACTGCACACTAGTATATAGTCTCACTCTTACTGATTTATTAATGTTACCTTAGCAGCTTGCCTCTATACTACACACTAGTATATAGCCTCACTCTCTTACTGACTTTTTAATGTTACCTTAGCAGCTTGCCTCTGTACTCCACACTAGTTTATAGTCTCATTTTCTGAACTGTCTGTAGCTCTGCTACTTTATTACTTAAAAATGCAGTGGAACCCCCCCCCCCCCCTTGTGTGTGTGTGTGTGTGTCTCTCTCTCTCGATCTATCCATCTCTCTACTTATGTGTCGTTCTCCCCCATGGTCTCTTTCTCTCTCTGTCTCTCTCCCCCCCTCTGACTCTCTCATCCCTTATGTGTCTCTCTAACCCTCTGTGTGTGATTGTGTCTCTCTCTCTTTCTCTAACCCTCTGTGTGTGATTGTGTCTCTCTCTCATTCTCTAACCCTCTGTGTGTGAGTGAGTCTCTCTCTCTTTCTCTAACCCTCTGTGTGTGATTGTGTGTCTCTCTATCTTTCTCTCTCTCTCTCTAACCCTCTTTGTATGAGTGTGTCTCTCTCTCTTTCTGTCTCTCTCTAACCCTCTGTGTGTGATTGTGTGTCTCTCTCTCTTTCTCTCTCTCTCTAACCCTCTGTGTATGATTGTGTCTCTCTCTCTAACCCTCTGTGTGTGATTGTGTGTCTCTCTCTCTCTTTCTCTCTCTCTAACCCTCTGTGTATGATTGTCTCTCTTTCTCTCTCTCTAACCCTCTGTGTGTGATTGTGTGTTTCTCTCTCATTCTCTCTCTAACCCCCTGTGTATGATTGTGTGTCTCTCTCTTTCTCTCTCTCTCTAACCCTCTGTGTGTAATTGTGTCTCTCTTTCTCTCTCTAACGCTCTCTGTGTGATTGTGTCTCTCTCTTTCTAACCCTCTGTGTGTGATTGTGTCTCTCTCTCTTTTTCTCTCTCTAACCCTCTGTGTATGATTGTGTCTCTCTCTTTCTCTCTCTCTAACCCTCTGTGTGTGATTGTGTCTCTCTCTTTCTCTGCCTCTCTAACCCTCTGTGTGTGATTGTGTCTATTTCTCTCTCTCTAACCCTCTGTGTGTGATTGTGTCTCTCTCTCTCTTTCTCTCTCTCTCTAACCCTCTGTGTCTCTCTCCCCCCGTCTCTCTCTCCCTCTCCCCCCGAGTACTTTTCTGTGTTTTTGTCTACCTTTTATTTATTTAATTAATGATTTGGTAGTGCCATCTGATGGTGTGGCTTTATTTAAAGGGGTGGGGTCACCACTGGATCAAGACATTTTTATATTTACTGAATAATGAAAGAATGTATAAGCATAATTTGTAGCATTAAAGAAAAAAGTATGTTTTAAACATATTTTAATGGGCCTGGATTTCTAGATCTCATAATCAGAGCAAGCATTTTGTTATCTGGCAAGAGTTTGTTACAATCCTTTTGACTAAAATCAGATGTTTACTAAGTTGACCAGTTTTCCAAGACACCATTTAAAGGGACATGAAACCCATATGTTTTCTTTCATGATTTAGAAAGAGCATGCAATTTTAAATAACTTTCCAATTTACACCTAATATCTAATTTTCTTCATTCTTTTGATATCCTTTGTTGAAAATCATATCTAAATATGCTCAGTAGCTGCTAATTGGTGGCTGCACATAGATACCTCATGTGATTGGCTCACCCATGTGCATTGATATTTCTTCAACAAAGGATATCTAAAGAATGAAGGCATATCCTAGCCACTGCCTCACCAGCCTCTGACGTCACTGCACGTCACTGTTGTGACTGTAATATCGAGTATCTTTCTTTTGTAATTGCTGCTGTCTGAATGTACAACAATTGAGTATGCAACAAGTTGTCTTATATACATTGTAGCGATCTAAAGCCAAGGATTTCATACGCTGCCGTTTGGCTACTTGCTACGTTATATTGCAACTGTATATATAATTTTCTTTTACTGATTCACAGTTTGCCGTTTGATTCAAAGTGTTGGGGTTTAAATGAGAAATTGTACTGGGATTTTATGCGTGGCACTTATCTTTCTAAGCTGTTGTCTTGAGGTAATGTAATAGGCTGAGCACTGAAATATTAGATTATAATTGCAGCAGACAATAATATAAAGCTGAAGTCTCTGCAGGTTTAACTCAAGGAATCAGGTTCAAATTAATACAGCACAGGTCTCTATGCAGAACTGAGGTTAGGGGTTCTATACACATTTAGAGGCCATAAAACATCTTCTGTCTTCAGAAATAGTCACTCCCTCATCTTCTCCACACAGTATAAGTAGTGGAAGTCTTTTTATTAAAACTGCCAATAGAGAGTTATTTTGTCAAGAATTCTATTTTCTCTATAGGATGTACTTCTATGATGTTAAAAGCATGATCATTTAAACACACTTAAACTGTTTCGCACCATCCTCACTTTTTCTTGTTTTGCTCCTCTCTTTTTTTCACGGTAATACTGCATATACTCGCACAAGTGGGGTGTATCCCGTCAGAATATGTATTTTGCTTTTTCTCCCCCAATCTTTCTACCTTTTCCCTCCCTCACTAACACGAGAAATATATGGAAAGATTTCTCATCCCACATAGCACATCTCCCCAGATCATGCCTCCCAAAATCAAAGATAGAAAGCCACGTACATCTGACAGTATAACTGAAAGTATTAATGAGGGAATAAATTTAAAAACAGACTTGCAACTGCTAATTACCCAACTCAGTGATATTTTTCTACCCCAATTTGAATGTCTTAAAAGCCAAATATCCAGCTTATCATCAGAGCTAAAACTATTCGCCAATAGACTTACAAAAGCAGAAGATAGAATATCAGCAATTGAAGATACATCTAATAATCAGTCACAAAGAATCCTAGATCAAGAAATAAAACATACGATTCTGACTGCCAGGATAGATGATCTTGAAGACCGCTCAAAGCGGAATAATTTAAAAATAATAGGTCTCCCCGAGATAGAGGAATATAAAGATTTATTACAATTTGCAACAATAACACTCCCTCAAGCTTTAGGTACAGAACATTTTCAGTTGCCACTAGCGGTAGAAAGCGCACATAGGCTGGGACCCCATAGAAGCAGAGCCACTGGAAAAAATATTCACAGACCAATCTTGGTAAAATTTCTAAACTTCCAAGATAAAATAAATTTTCTCCGATCATATAGAAAAGTTGATCATTTTCATATAGGAGAAAATAAAATCTTATTGTTTCAAGACTATTCCAGTGAAGCTGCTTTTAGAAGGAAAGAGATGGCGCCTTTTTGCACCAAGTTGATTCAAGATGGCTATCTAGCAAAATTACTGTACCCTGCAAAAATTCTCAAAGAAGAGAAGGAGGGCACAGTTAAATTAGACAACATAGAAGATGCTAAAGCTTACTTTAAAAAACATAAACTCGCATGAGAATCGAGAAATTCACACAATGTAACCAAAATGAGAATGTTATCTTTTGCGTTAATTCATATGCTAGAAATGAGAAACTTGTATGATGAAACTAGGATAAGAACGTTATTTCTTGAGTTGATTTATAAGTTAGAAAAGCAAGCAAAACTGTTTTCCACTTTGGCTGAAAAGGTTTTGTTGTATATATGTTTGGTTTGGAAGACTGGCTTGATGTGTTTTTTTTTTTTTTTCTTCCTCTCTCTCTCTCCTCGCCCAGCCCCCCCAAGTTGAATATGATATGTTTCACTGATGAAGGGAAATATTGAATGTCTTTCGTGGAACGTGGGTGGCATCACCTCCCCAATTAAAAGAAAAGTAATAATTAGACAGTTGGGCAAACATAATCCCGATATAGTCCTACTACAAGAAACACATTTAAAAGTGGAGGAAGCCGTTAAACTTAAAAGCAAATGGGTTGGGGAGGTTATAGCCACTCCTTGTTCTAGAAGGAAAAAAGGAGTAGCCTTTTTGATAAATAAAAAACTATCATATAATATTATAAATACAACTCTAGACCCTCATGAGAGATGGGTAGTTTTGGAAATACAGGTGGACGGTTTCAAATTGGTGATCTGTAACATGTATGGCCCTAACAAAACAGATCCTAATTTCTGGAACAGTTTAGTTTATATGCTATCTAAATTCTTTAATCTAACACCGACAGAAACATTAGACAAATTCAGCCCCAAAAATTCAGCCTTTTCTAAACAGAAGGCAAAAATATTTAAACAAGTATGTAAAAACCTGAAACTTCATGACATCTGGCATCTACAATACCCAGATTTGAAATCCTTCACCTGTGACTCTAAAGCCTATGGCTCTCTATCTAGGATAGACCTTTTTTATTATCAAGCTCATTAATTAAATTAGAAGTCAAGACAAAGATATATGATATTATGATCTCGGATCATGCAATTATTTCATTAGATATACACTTACAACCAACCCAGAGAAATGAAAGGAATATTTTTTTCCCCCCAAAATATTTAGTAAACAACCTAGAATTTGGTAATAGGTTAAAACACAAATGGAGAGAATTTGAGTATTTAAACAGAACGTATAGAGAAAAAATAGAATTTTTTTGGGAAGCCTTCAAGGCCTGTTTAAGAGGAGACATTAAAGCTTATATGATCTCTAAAAAAAGGAAGTTACAGGAGAGGGAAATTCAGTTATCTAAGCAAGTCCAGAATGCATGTTGTAAATATATTAATAACCCCTCCAAGTTGTTAGGGGATAAATATAAAATGGCCAAAACAGAAAGGGATATCTTTTCTAAACATAAGGTCTTTTGGGAAGAATTAAAGACAATCGCTAAATATAAAGGTCAATATGGGAAGTCGGCTACATTTTTATCTAGATTGGATAAAGCCAGGATAAAGACTAACGTAATAGAAGCAATCAATGATGGGTCAAATAGAGTTACTGATCAGACTAAAATTAAAAATGTTTTTCTAGAATATTATCAAAAATTATACTCTGCTAAAGAAATTAATAATGACAATAAGAATGATTTCTGGCATAAGATCACTCCTCCCAAGATAGCACGAGAATCGGCTGACGCTTTAAACAGACCAATAACTAGAGAGGATACCTGTTGAAATGTACAACATACTTAGAACAGAGCTAGCAGATGTCTTAGTTCAACTGTTTAATGGTTATTATATTGATGGTCAAAATATGTCAAAATACTTCTCTCAGTCTATTATATCATTGATTCTGAAAAAAGGAAAAACCCATTTGATCCTAAGTCGTATAGACCTATTTCATTACTCAATGTAGATTATAAGCTATTTACTTATATTATTGCTAATCGACTGACTATGTCTTGACCCTATCATCCATCTAGATCAATCAGGTTTTATGTTCCGAAGATCTTCAATTAAAAATACCCGGAAAGTTGCCCTAGTATTAGAATATTTTTGGAATAAATTTCGTAATAAAACAACAAGCAATCAGAATTTTGCATTAATCACAATCGACTCCGAAAAGGCGTTCGATTCTGTGGTGTGGGACCATTTATTTACGGCACTAAGCAAATTCGGCTTCTCAGGGTATTTTTTACAATTCATTAAAATTATATACGATCACCCAAAGTCTAACATATTAATAAATGGTAGCTACACCTCTAATTTAATACTACATAGGGGGACGAGACAAGGATGTCCACTCTCCCCGTTATTGTTCAACGTTGCTATAGAGCCTCTTGCTATTCTGCTACGTGAAGAACTACAAGGTATCAGATTTGGGGAGCAAAGATTAGTATTATCACTATATGCAGATGACCTGTTATTATTTGTTAAAAATACAAAGAGAAATATACCTCAGGCTCTAAACATTATTGATATGTTCAGTTCCTTCTTGGGCTATAAAATTAATGTTAACAAGTCTGAAATTTTATGGATATATAAGAATAAAAAAAGCATCCAAGAGCCTCATTTTCAGGAGTCTTCTGGCATTAAATACCTAGGAATATATTTCCATGTTGACCCAAATCAATGGTATAGACTAAATTATTCTGCTTTTTTTAAAAAAGCATCTGAGAAATTTCAATGATGGAGCGCCTTCCCCATCTCCCTTTCTGCCAAAGTATTGATCATTAAAACTATTTTATTCCCACAATTGATGTACATTATGCAAAATATCCCACTATTCATACTGAGTCAAGATATTCAAAGGTTTAATAGAGAGTGTGCCAAATTTATATGGAATAATAAGAGACATATGCTATCTATAGCAAAATTAACAATTGATTGCTCCATACTCATTGAAAACTTTGCTGCATTGTCCGATATCACAACTGCCAAATCATATTAAAAACATGAATATAATACGCAAAACGATTGAAGCGTGGCAAAAACTTAATATAATGTTAAAAGTAAAATTTGAGATATCTCCATTTCTCCCGATACGAGGTAACCCAAAATATACTACCGGCCTATCCTATGAGATCTATAATACCTGGATGCAAAAAGGCTTGCTATATGTACATCAATGTCTAAACAATTTGTCCCAAATAAGAACCTTTGAGGATATTGCTAGACAATTCAACTTATTAAATAATTTTTTTTTGCTTATTTGCAGATCAGACACTTTATAATGGGAATCAAAAAATTAAATTCAGAAATGGATGGATGGGGGGAAATTGAAAAATATTTAACGAGCTATGAAGCAGGCAAACATAGTATAGCCTTGTTATATAAAATCATGTTGGCAAAACAGGGCCAACTAATAACTGACAAACTTCTTGAGAAATCGAATACCGATTATAATGATATGTCTTTAGAAACACTGAAGGCAAGCTTTAAATGGGTTAAGAGTACCATCCCTACAGCGTGGAAAGAATCCCATATAAAACTACTTAATAATGCTTATTTGACACCCTGGAAAATGTCCAAATGGAACATTAATTTCACCAATAACTGCCCCAGATGTAATAATCCATGTGCAGATATAATACATTGCTTCTGGGATTGTCCTAAAATAATACAGTTTTGGAGCAAAGTGGAATTCTGGCTCAAAAAGGTTTTAGATAACAAAGTAAAAATTAAATCTAAACATATATTTTTCCTCTTAACCACAGAGGCTAATAGAGCCAATGTTACCCTTATTAATACTGTGACTATGTTAGGTCATAATCTAATATTAAAAAACTGGAAGAATAAAAAGGCACCTACATTGGCATGTTTTATAAACTCTATATATGCCCAGATAATTTTCGAACAAATGAATATATCACCTCTATACAAGAAACAGATTAAATAATTTTTCCAGAAGTGGTTAAGAGTTATCCTATCTTACCCACGGGCCATCCAATTTTCCTTCATCTGTAATTTTCGTAGAACAGAATATTTTGAATCTTTGATTTTGTCAAATGTTTTCTCAACTGAATGGTATTGATTCTGTCGAGGTTAGAGGTGGAGAGGATGGCGGGGAAACCCCAAAGAAAGGGAGAAAAGGAGGGGGGAGAGGGCAAGAGGAGAGAGGGGAGGAAAGGGGAAGGGAACCCTTGTTCTTGTTTTATTGTTTTTTTATTTATTTTCCTAAGTGGTTGTTGTTCTTTGTCATGTCGTTGTGGCTGTTGTTTTCGTTTTGTTTTGTCTTGTTATATCTGATTTGTCCTCTTTTGGTGTGAATGCTGTGTGCCTTTACCCTCATGGAAGAGGGAAAGGGACAGGGAAAAGAATCTGGAAAAGACAATAAGGTACTATAACGTTTTGTTCTTGATTTTCGCTGAAAGGATTTGATTGATTTATTATCACAGTTATTATTATATAATTCTAATTTAATCTTTCTTTCCTGTTTGATTGTACCTTATATTGTTCTAATAAAGAATTTAATTCATAAAAAAAATAAAAAAATTAGTCATTTCTTTTTTATTTTCTGTAATTTAGTTTTTTTCCCATAATTTAGTTTATTTAATTTAATTGTAATTAATTGTAGTTAGTTAAGGTAATTAATTTAATTATAGTGTAGTGTTAGGAGTAATTGTAACTTAGGTTAGGGTTTATTTTACAGGTAAATTTGAATTTATTTTAGCTAGGGAGTTATTAAATATTTAATAACTATTTAATAACTATTCTACCTAGTTAAAATAAATACAAAGTTGCCTGTAAAATAAAAATAAATCCTAAACTAGCTACAATGTAACTATTAGTTATATTGTAGCTAGCTTAGGTTTTATTTAACAGGTAAGTATTTAGTTTTAAATAAGAATAATGTAGTTAATACTAGTAAATTTATTTAGATGTATTTAAATTATATTTAAGTTAGGGGGGTGTTAGGGTTAGACTTAGGTTTAGGGGTTAATAACTTTATTATAGTAGAGGCAACGTTGGCGGCGGCAGATTAGGGGTTAATAAATTTAATATAGTTGCGGCGACGTTGGGGGCGGCAGATTAGGGGTTAATAACTATAATGTAGGTGTCGGCGATGTAGGGGGCAGCAGATTAGGGGTTCATAGGTATAATGTAGGTGGCGGTGGTTTCCGGAGAGGCAGATTAGGGGTTAATAATATATTGTAGGTTGCGGCGATGTTGGGGGCGGCAGATTAGGGGTTAATAAGTGTTAGATTAGGGGTGTTTAGACTCGGGGTTCATGTTAGGGTGTTAGGTGCAGACATAAAATGTATTTCCCCATAGGAAACAATGGGGCTGCGTTAAGAGCTGAACCTGCCCCATTGTTTCCTATGGGGAAATCGTGCACAAGCACGTTTAGCCAGCTCACCGCTACCGTAAGCAGCGCTGGTATTGAGGTGAGATGTGGAGCTAAATTTTGCTCAACGCTCACTTTTTAGAGGCTAACGCCGGTTTGGAAAAAACCTGTAATACCAGCGATGTCTTAAGTGAGCGGTGAGAAAAAAAAAGCATTAGCACCGCACACCATTACCGACAAAAACTTGTAATCTAGCCGTATATGTGGTGGATGGTCATATACACGCTGACCATATACAATCTGTCTTAAACTTTCAAAACATTTAGCTTATGTCAGTAACCACTGTTTACTATATATATTCCAAGCTTATATGAGTAACTGCCATTTATCGTATTTAAAGTTACCTAAAACTATATTTTTTTCTTTAAGTGGTGGTTATCCGTATTAGCGGTGTATGATCTAATCTTATTACTATATAGTGTGAATGGTCACATATACTCGAACCATATAGGACTTTTATCTTAACCCTTAAAGCATTTAGCTTTCATTAGCAACCGCTGCTTACTGCATCTAAAGCTGTGGATGGTCACATACAATCGGACCATATACAATATATAAGCATCTAAACCTATACCAGTAACCACTGTTCACCGCATAGAAGCTAACAAACAGTTATTCTTAGCTTATACTGGGAGGTCTAACATCGATACAATAGATATATGCTAGTAACTGCAATAGACTTACAGTAACAGAAAGAATGGTATCGCAGTCCAAAGCACTGCATGACTTGTAACACCAAGCATCATTATGACATACTATGAACCCAGGCGTCTGTAAATACTAATATAAGTATATATTACATTAGTGATATATGTCATGAATTATATGTTATATCTTACCTTCTTGTAAAAGCGACATAAATCTCGTTACATTTTGATGTAAGCATTTCCTACACAAATCAAAAATATGCTCTAAATATATATCTCTTAAGTGAATATACACATCCATCTGAATATCAAGCATATTTTCTTGACATTACCAGCTGTAGGGACATTCATCTATCTATAATAAAAAGTCTAACTGCAGTTCACTACCTTAAGATATTTAACCATCCTTCTGATCTTATATTAAGAATCCTCTCTATAGCTTTTTAGAACCAATCCATCTGTGGGTAATAATATTCCCATATCTTGACTATGGATTAATATTGACATCCTAGGTCAGATTTGTTATCAATAATTTCCACTATTGGTGAATAAATTGTTATATAGCTCCAATATATACAATAATTTCCTCTGTTGTTGAATTAACTAAAATTTACCTCCAATATATAGTAACCACCATCTTCCTGTGTTTTTACGTTGTTTCTTTTGTGTGTATGTTAATATCTCCTTTTTAAATAAGTTCCTATTAAAGATTATATATATTTTTTTAAAATATCATTTTTATTAGGGAAAGCAAGAACAAAACGTACAGAGGACACATAAATTCAATGTACAGTTTACAATTAGTAGGCAAGGTTACAGTGAATAACATTAGCAGGAATGAGCGCAATCATGAGGAGTATTATTCTCTGGTACATATTGACAATTCTGCCAACCATTGATCTATGAGTGGGTATAAAAGTTACCCCTGCACGTGTCTGCTATCCCAAGACATTTTAATGTTTTTAAACAAAAACGCTCCTAAACACACTAACTTAATAACTAAAAGATAAACTAAACTACTGCTAAACCACCTAGGGGCCCTACTGTGGGGCGAGTCGAGGTCGAGGCCTGGCGGAGGGAAAAAAAAAAAAAGGGGGGGGGGGGGAGGGGGAAAGAGGAGGTGGGAGGCGGAAAGGGGCAAGCGCGGGGCGGTGAAAGATGAAATGTGGGTGTGTGTGGAGCATAATGTAGGGCCCAAAGCTAAGACATTAACCATGCTCCTGAAGCAGGTGGGCCCAGTCACCCCTTAAAGTACTTTCCATAAAAATCACAGAGTCTTTAAATGGTTTAAGAATGAGCCTCTGTATTTCCAGTTCAAAGGTGAGGATTAATCTGCGCCACTTGCGTAAGAATAGGCTTAATCTGTTCTGTACATCTATCCTGACGTCCATTTGCTCAATGAATAATTGGGATTGTAAAAGATTCTTAAAACCTTTAAATGAGGGGCCAACTTTTTTTATCCAGTGTTTCAATATGTGTTTCCTAGCCACAAGCATGATTAAGCTCAGTACCGAGTCATGTTGTTTGTGTCGGTCATCCCAGCACAGAAATATGATAGTTTCGGGTCGTATTTCAAGCTGTATCTGGAGTTTTTGTTTCAGCCAAAATTGGATTTTACCCCAATATTGCCTGATCGGAGGGCAATCCCATACATAGTGGAGGAGATTAGGGTTATCTAGTGTGCATTTAGAGCATTTATTTGTGTGGGTGGGGATCCACTTGGCCATGACTCTGGGTGTGAAGTACGCCCTATGTAAGAAGCGTACTTGTGATTCTCTAAACGTGGCTGATAGAGTTGCTTTCCTGTTTTTTTCCATACTATTCTTAATCTCCACCCAAGTGATCTCTCCCAATCCCTCTCTAATCCAACCTGTCTGCATAGATGGTTGTAACTTTGGGAGGTGATGTTGCAATAGGATTTGATATATTTCTGAGAGAGAAAACCTGCCCATGGCATATAGTGACTGAGTGAGACGGAAAGGGGATCCTTCCCAGAAATCTGTCGTGTCTCTGACCAGTGTTCCAGCATAGTGACGTATCTGGAGGAATGCATAGAAGTGCGTATTTGGCAAGCCATAGTCCCTCTGTAGGGCCCCAAATGTTTTGAAGGTTTTTGTTAGTGGATCAAAGAGAGGCTTGAGAGACTTTATTCCCTTCGCCTCCCAAATCCTGAAAGGCAAGGCATCAGAACCTGTCGGAAAATCTGGGTTTCTCCTGATAGGGAGATAAGGCGATGCGTGGCAGGTTTTGCCTAGATATTTGTGGGCGAGGTGCCAGGCCTTCAAGGGGTCCCTGAATAGAGCGTTCAGACCCAAGTTCTTCAAGGCCTTCGTATTTGCAAGATGCGGAAGGTAGGCGAGGGATATGTTCCCCAGCACTGCCTGCTCTAGATCTGGGCGACAAAAATGATGGGTGCCGACCTGCCAATCCACTACCAGACGGATCAGAGCGGCCCAGTTGTAAAGCCGAAAATCAGGGAGTGCTAGGCCTCCATTAAGGAATGTCATATTAAGTTTTTCCCTTGAGATCCGTGATTTTTTCCCTTGCCAGATGAACTCTCGTGTTGCAGAGTTTAGAAGCTTGAGATCAGTTTTGCTCAAGAGTAAGGGAAGCATTAGAAGTGGGTATAGAACTCGGGGGAGCACCACCATTTTAAGTAGGGCAATTCTTCCCGTCAATGACAGTGGTAGAGATCTCCAACTGTTCATTTGGGCTTGTAATTTTGCACATATGGGGGTTAGGTTGTCAGCGTATAGCCTATTGGGGTTGGCTGAAATCTTAATACCGAGATAGGTAATATTATGTTTGGCAATTGTGAAGGGGTAGTTCACCTCAGAGGCAGATTTTCTATTTAGCCAAAGGATCTCCGACTTTTGTACATTTATTCTATAACCCGAGAATAGGCCAAAATTCTTGAGATCGTTCATGATATTAGGCAGGTGTCTTTGAGGGTCTTGCACAAAGAGAAGCATATCATCAGCATATAATGCCAAATGCTGTGGAGACCCTGCTATATCAACACCCGGGAAGGTCTGCCGCAGTTTAATGGCCAGGGGTTCTAGCGCTATATTGAAGAGTAGGGGTGACAGGGGACACCCCTGTCTCGTGCCCCTGTGCAGTTGGAAATCAGGCGAGAAGACGTTGTTAACAATTACATTAGCCGTGGGCGAGTGGTAAAGATTTTTGATGAGCGTGAGAAAGGGACCAGAGAAGTTGGCTTGGGACATAGTGTGGAGAAGGTGGTCCCATTCCACCGATCAAAGGCCTTCTCTGCGTCAAGCGACAGCAGGAAGGCCTCCGAGTCATCTGTCACCGCATGCTTCCTTGAGCCGGACCAGAAGAATTGAGCTATCTGTAGGACTCTACGCACGTTTACTACTGAAGAGCGTGCATGCATGAAGCCCGTCTGATCTTCATGAATGATAGTGGGTAGGATGAACTTAAGTCTCTCGGCGAACAACTTAGTGAGGATCTTATAGTCCGCGTTTAGCAGGGATATCGGTCTATAAGATTCGGGCAACAGGCAGTCCTTACCTTCTTTATGAATCAAAGTGATGGAGGCCGATACAAATTCTGGGGAGGGTGCTGACTCCTCTCTAAGGTAGATAGAGAATAGATCTACGAGAGAGGGGGTAACCTGTGATTTAAGTAATCGATAACATTCGATAGGCAGTCCATCCGGGCCTGGTGCCTTACCCAGAGACATGGCCATTATGGTTCTCTCAACCTCGTCCCTCTCTATCGGAGCATTCAGTTTGTTCAATTGCTCCTCTGAGATTTTTGGGAGCTCAACCGATTCCCAGAATCTGTCCCTCACTTCATTTCCCGAGGGGAGCTCACTTGCGTAAAGGGAAGAGTAGTAGGTGGCAAAAGCCTCCGCTATTTGATTGGAGTCCTTAAGCACTCTGCCACCTGCTTTTAAAGCAGCAATGTGTCTGGAGGAGTTATTGAGCTTCACAAGGGTAGCCAAAAGCTTCCCGGAATTATCCCCATAGCGGTAATATTTACCGCGAGTCCGAAGGCCTGCGAGGCCTGATGCGCCAGAAGCGCATCATATTCTGTTTTGGTACCAATATATTTGCGGTAGGAGTCGTTGGAGGGGGTAGAGCAATATTCACGGTAGGCCTCTGCAAGGTCGTTTCTTAAGTTAACAACCTTTTCTAAACATTGTTTCTTTCTCCGAGCTAGGTAGGCGATAATATCACCAGAGAGCACCGCTTTGGCCGCAGTCCAGAAAAGTTCTGGAGTATGTATGTGTTGGATATTATTTGTCTTATAGTCATCCCAACAATGCGTTAGGTAGGCTTGGAATTCCTGAGATGTTACAAGATATCTCGGGAAGCGCAGAGTGCGTCTGTTGCCAACCCTGGGAGTTATATCCAGAAAAAGTGCTATGGGGGCGTGGTCAGAGACAATAACCTCGCCTATTTTGGTATCGATGACTCGGGTGATTAGAGAATTTGAGATCATGAAGAGATCAATGCGTGACATAGAGGGTGTGGCTCGGGATACGCATGTGTAGTCCCTACCATCCGGGTTAAGCTGTCGCCAGATGTCTGAGACATCAAGGGAGGTGGATAAGCCCCCAAACACATCTCTCTCGAATTTATCTGATACCCTAGGCAGGCTTCTCTCCGTGCATCTGTTGGGGTCTCTAAGCCTATCACAGTGAGGATTTGGGGCCAAATTGAAGTCCCCCCCTAGAATGATATGAGTACCTAGAAAGGGTGTAAGTGTCGTCAGTATGGAATCCCAGAATTTCCTATCCTTTTGATTTGGGGCATAGATGTTGCATAACGTGTAGATGTCGTCTGAGGTGCGAATCTTTACGACAATGAATCTACCTTCAGGGTCTTTAAGTGTTTCTAGGACCTCATAGTTCAATTGCTTCCCAAAGAGTATGGCCACTCCTCTGCTGGCTGACTTGTATGAGGCATACTCTACTCTACCCACCCAATCAGTCCGTAGTTTACTGTGTTCCAAGTCCGAGAGGTGTGTCTCTTGTAGAAACACAATCTCCGCTCTTTTTTTCCTGAGGTGTGTCAGGATCGATTTTCTCTTGATGGGGGAATGAATTCCCCCTATGTTCCAAGAGTACAGATTAAATGTTTTCTACTATCAATGATCCTGAAGTGGAGGCTACATGGATGGCAAGGAAGTGTACAGTGCATGCGGCATAGAAAGAGCAAGAGAGAGACATCAGAGAAAGGGTAAGAGCGTAAATAGTGTGGGGGGGGGGGGAGGAGGAGTGGGAGGAGGGGGGAGAGGAGAGAGAAAAAAAAAAAAAAAGGGGGGGGGAGAGGGGGTTCACACCTCAAATTTTGGTGACCTCCCATGGTGTGTGGCAAGACTCCCGGTTCAGCCAGACCTCACCAAGTGGAATTTCTCCGTTAATATGCCATGGCTGCTACACTGTAAAAAAAAAGTACATGTTTGTCACTGAAAGCCATTTTAACACATATCTCAAAACATAACCAAAAAGAGGTAGCATGTTGCGACAAGGACATTTACCATTAGATTTATGCATAAATAACAGTAGTAAAAACAAGGCAACTCTAACAAGGGACTCAAAGTGGTCCTCATAGAACAGTTTTACCCTTGGAATCCATAGCAGAGATTTTTTTTTAACATAATTAAAAGTAGGTAATATCTTGAGGCAAAAACAGTGTTCTTTATGCTGGAATCTGGATGGAGGAGGTATCCAAGAGGAAATTACAACAAAAAATTCAAAACATTTCATGCAAAACTGTGTAAGGGGGGAACACCTTAGTTGACCCTCACTATTCCTCATCTGGGGCCTACATTGCACTTCTCCCTCCCGCATCTCACTAGGGGGACCAGAACCAGGAATCCCAGCCAGATCAAGATTTTTCCCCAGGGAGAGGCTCAGTAGGAATGTAACCAACTGGATCAGTGTCAGTACCACTCCAGCCATAGTATTAAATTGTTGATGTAGTAATTAGGTATAAGGGTTTAAGTACGCTAAATATGAATCTATCAGAACCATTCAGCCCTCACCCTCTCTCATCTGTCTCAGTGGGCTACGTGTGGGACTGCGTACAGGGGGATCATAGTTATCAAGGAACTCCTGGGCAGCTGTTGGGGAGTCAAAGAATCTAAGGCCCCTGGGGGTGACCAGTTTGAGTCTGGCAGGGTATAAAAGATACGCTTGTCTGCCCTCTCTATGCAGTCTAGAGCAGAGAGGCGCGAACTCTCTGCGGCGTCTCATGAGATCCGCAGAGTAATCCTGAAACAACAGCAATCTCGCATTCTCAAACACCAGCTCATGCAGTTTCCTGTAAGCTCTTTTGGTCTGAAAATGCAAGAACTTTATCATTATGGGACGGGGTTGTGCCAAGTCCTGACCCTCCCTGTCCGGGCCCACTCTGTGTGCTCTCTCCACACCTCCAATCAAATCTTTGGGAGAAAGTTTTAACAGAGACGGCAGTGTATTTTCTACGAAATGAATTAGATCAGATTGTTTGATGGATTCGGGAAGGCCAAGGAGACGCATGTTATTGCGCCTCGATCTATTTTCTAGATCATCTATTTTTGATTGGAGGGTTGTGGTTTGCCTCTCTAGCTGCTCTATCTTATGAGTGGTGGTGACATGTGAATCCTCCAGGTCTGAAATTCTACCCTCTGCCTCCCCCATCCTGGTGGAAAACTGTTTAACCTCACCCGCAAGGGTGTCTACTCCCCTTTGAAGGTTGTCAATTTTAGGCATAAAAAGCATGGTGATTTGTTTGACAATGGGGTGTGTATCTAACAATTCGCCTTCTATTGGAGAATCAGAACTGTGGCCCTGTATAGTAGGGTCATTTGTAGCCCTGTGACGGCGGTCATTAGCTTTATTGCGGCTCGCCATTGGTGTGTTAGTTAGGTATTTCTCCATAAACCAATGAAAGATATGAGATAGATGGGTAGTGATAGAAAGGCAATATCAGGAAACAGTGTCAAACTTGGATAAAATTCAGTTATAAGCCTTGTCAACAGAGGTACTAAATCACAATCACGCAGTCAAACCTCACAAGAAGCAGCACCCCTGAGCATGTCTAGACTAAGTGAGATACAGTATGTATGGTTAAGTGTCAGTGTGAGCAATGTCAAGACCTAAAATTTCAGATTCAAAATCCCACACAGTGTATGCAGACAAATATTCACAAGGTCTGAGTAAGCACAACAATATACTCTGGTTACTAGGGAGGAAAAAAAAAAGGTTATGAGCAGAGATTATTAGCAGTGCCAGGTTTCAGGTTCTATACAGTGGGCTCCATAGAGAAACACATGTGGTGATTTTGCAGCAAGGTGGCCACACATTCAGTGCCCCAGGAATATTAGAGCAAGAACTCCTGAATGTGCAGTTCAGTAAAAACAGGTGGCAGTAAGTTCCACAGCCAGGATTCTGGGGTCGCAGGGTCAGGTCTGCCTCAAAGCTGTTGAAAGGTGACAGGAGTCTATGCGGCTTACAGGAGACCTGGCAAGGTAGGTAGGCTCTATTAGTTTAGAGTAATAAGAGGCTCTGTAGGAGTTGGAATCAAGCCTAGATGTGTTTGCAGTGTCCCGGAGGAGCGTGGGCTAATTGCACTGTCAGTATAGTCCCGGGGCCTCCCAACGGTCAGTGTCCCCAGAGGGAAGAAAAAGGAGAACTGTTCATTTGTGGATGGGCCTTGAGCGGAGCGGGTATGTCCGGCAGTGAGTAAGGGGCCTCCCGATAGGGCAAAGTAAAATAGTCTTACCCCCGGTAGGTCCTGTGGCTCCTGTTTGGCGTCTGATGCAAGGTGGGACCCCTCGAGAAGAAGCCGTGTCGTTTCGCGCCAAAAGGGAAGTTCCGTGGCGGAGGCGATCTGCAGATGTGAGTCCCTTCACCAGACCCTGCTGGGCAATCTGGGGGGTGATGCGAGGTACCCCGGTGCTTGTGACGGCAACTGCCACAATCCCTGGTTGCTACCAAGTGTCCCGCTTCACCGCCATTCAGGATGGAGGTACGCCACGTGGGGCCAAGATGACTCGTCAAAGAGGAGGTGATCTCACCCAGTCCAGGGGGTGTCTGATCAGGTGACTGTAGGCAGGACTCCGGTGGTGCTCAGGGGGTCATGTATTACCCCTTGGCTGCGATCCGTATCCCGGTGTTTAGCAGCTCAAGCGGCAGATCTCGGTGGTGGAGCGATGTTAGCTCTCCTGAAAAGGACAGAGGGGGCCCGGACCTAGCGATCCCTCCGTTCCGGGCAGCTGTATCTGCCATGGATTTTTCAGTGGGCACCCGGTCAGCAGCAGGGCAGGCAGGAGGTGGTTTTAGAGTGAAAAATAAGTGTTCCAGGCCACTTTTTAAGAGTTTTCAAGCAGAGTTCAAGCGGAGCTCAATTCACCTGCTGCCGACCGCGGTGCCCGCCCACCGGATGTCTAAAGATTATATTTTAATCCGTACACTCCCCCTCCTTTTCACATTTTTCTACTAATCTGTCCAATAGGCCTTAAAGGAATGTGAGTGCTACATTTATGTCAGTCCATGACTGATTTTTCTGTGTTTGGTATATCTAGTCTAGTACACAGCACCCCTGCTTACTATATATTACTTGATATGATATCTATAATTTGTAGATTCATAATAGATTAATTACATTAGCATCCTTGCCCTTCCACCCTAGTAGTGCCATTAGTACCCCTGTCTCTTCTCTCCTATACAATATACCTATGTACTAATTAATGCCTGGGATAAGCATAAGGCTATCCCACATACTAACGCCTGTCATAAGCATGAGGCTATCCTATATACTAATTAATGCCTGAGTTAAGCATAAGGCTATCCCATGTATTAACTAATGCCTGGGATAAGCATAAGGCTATCCCACATACTAACGCCTGTCATAAGCATGAGGCTATCCTACATACTAATTAATGCCTGAGTTAAGCATAAGGCTATCCCATGTATTAACTAATGCCTGGGATAAGCATAAGGCTATCCTACATAATAACGCCTGTCATAAGCATGAGGCTATCCTACATACTAATTAATGCCTGAGTTAAGCATAAGGCTATCCCACGTATTAACTAATGCCTGGGATAAGCATAAGGCTATCCTACATACTAACTAACGCCTGTCATAAGCATGAGGCTATCCTACATACTTATTAATGCCTGAGTTAAGCATAAGGCTATCCCACGTATTAACTAATGCCAGGGATAAGCATAAGGCTAGCCTGCATACTAATTAATGCCTGGGATAAGCATAAGGCTATCTTATGTACTAATTAATGCCTGGGATAAGCATAAGTCTATCCTATGTACTAATTACTGCCTGTGATAAGCATAGGGCTCTCCCACATACTAACTAATGCCTGGGATAAGCATAAGGCTATCCTACATACTAAATAATACCTGGGATAAGCATAAGGCTATCCTATAAACTAATTAATGCCTGGGATAAGTATAAGGCTCTCCCACATACTAACTAATGCCTGGGATAAGCATAAGGCTATCCTACGTACAAAGTAATGCCTGGGATAAGCATAAGGCTGTCCTAAGTACATATTAATCCCTGGGATAAGCATAAGACTATACTATGTACTAATTAATGCCTGGGATAAGCATAAGGCTATCCCACATACTAACTAATGCCTGGGATAAGCATAAGGCTATCCCACATACTAACTAATGCCTGGGATAAGCATAAGGCTATCCTAAGTACATATTAATCCCTGGGATAAGCATAAGACTATACTATGTACTAATTAATGCCTGGGATAAGCATAAGGCTATCCTAAGTACATATTAATCCCTGGGATAAGCATAAGACTATACTATGTACTAATTAATGCCTGTGTCATGAACCAAGCCTCCAGACGAAAAAGAAAAAGAAAAGGTCTGGGAGGCATTCTGCTAAGAAGGGCTGTGTGGGGATTTGAACCTGTGACTCTGTGGTTGCTATTTCTGTTTGCTTACATGTTGAGCCACAGCCAGTTCTAGCAATAGCATGGATCTTAAAAGATCTGATAAATAACTATTTGCCTTACTTGTTATTACACCTGTGCAACACACAGGTGTTCTCAATTCTGGAATTAATCAGAACCAACCCTGTGCAAAACCTCCCTATTTAAGGATGGCTTTTAGTCTGCATTTTTGTCTTCACATTGGATCTGTTTTGTCAAGTCAGAACCTGTTTCCTGTACTTCTTTGGAGAAAGATTTCCTTTGCACCTGTTTACAAGGTATTACCAGGAGAAAGCCTTTACCTTTAAACCTGTTACCAATCTTCAAGTTTGTTTCCTGCTTTATGCAAATTCCTGCACTCAGCTATTGCCAGGAGAAAGACTTCACCTTTGCACCTGTTTACAAGGTATTACCAGGAGAAAGCCTTTACCTTTAAACCTGTTACCAATCTACAAGTTTGTTTCCTGCTTTATGCAATTCCTGCACTTGGCCATTGCCAGGAGAAAGATTTCCTTTGCACCTGTTTACAAGGTATTACCAGGGCAAAGCCTTTACCTTTAAACCTGTTACCAGTTTGCAAGTTTGTTTCCTGCCTTCAGCAATTACAAGGAGAGAGACTTTACCTTTAAACCTGTTACCAGTTTGCAAGTTGTTTCCTGCATTGTGCAATTCATGCACTCAGCAATTACAAGGAGAGAGACTTTACCTTTAAACCTGTTACCAGTTTGCAAGTTGTTTCCTGCATTGTGCAATTCCTGCACTCAGCAATTACAAGGAGAGAGACTTTACCTTTAAACCTGTTACCAGTTTGCAAGTTTGTATCCTGCCTTGTGCAAATCCTGCACTCAGCAATTAGTAGGAGAAAGACTTTCCTTTTTGAATCTGCATCTCTGCTTACTTTGTTTGTTTATTTTCACTCCTGCTGTATGTGGTCTTAACATACCTGAGTAGCATATTTAAATATTCTGCAAGTATTTGCTTAAACAAAGTATTCTGTTGTTTAAATAAATTTGTTTTCATTTTCAATCAAAAAAAAAAAAAAAAAAAAAAAACAGAATGTGAAGACCTTAAAAGAGAGCCCTCTGGGATTATTGCTGTATTGGAATCAGTGTTAAAGTTTATTAAGGACATACTGATTAACTTCATGGAGCTGGTGGAAATGTTATCTCTCCCAACCAAAACCTTGTCTGAAGTTACCTCCCAAACAAGGAAAGGTTTTAAAGAACCCTTAACAGAAGAGGAAAAGACTCGGCGAAGACAGCTTAACCTCTGTTTCTATTGTGGGGGAACTGGTCACCGCATCACAGGGTGTCCAGTAAGACCCCCTAGAGGATCAAGTCGAGATACAGCCAAGTTTAAAATGGACTCTGATGTTAAGGGAACAAATTATTCTTCCACTAGCAAACTTATAGATACCCCTGGAGAGGATCCAGCTACTGAGAATACATCTATTCTACAAGCAACCGTTTCTAACACGCTTCAAGAAATGGTACCTGATTTGAAACAGATGGTTGTTGGCAGTACAACTTCAACAACATCCACTACCCATGCCACTGCCTCTGTTTCTGCATCTACCACATTGGGGAACTCTGCAAAAACACCTCCTGGAAATCCTGCACATTACCTTGTTTCTGCCTTGGTTGGAGATCCATCTAACAAAAGTCACTCATCAGACATAAAAGTGACAAATCTTCCAGCTGAATCAGACCCTGACAAATCTAAAGTTCCACACCTCCCTGCACCACCTTCACCCAGCTACTCATTGACTGAGAAAGAATTGAATGAGATGGTTGAATTGGATATAAATGACACAGAAAATGAATTCCTGGACTCTGAAGGAGAGGTTATACCTTACCCGGAGGTACTCTACCCATCAGGCAGATATGACCCAGATAACAAATTCCTTGACTCTGAAGGAGAGGTCTTTTCCTACCCGGAGGTACCCTGCCCATCAGCCAGTCCATTGCAAGCTGCTGGGTATAATCAGGAACCTCTAAATCAAAACTGTCTTGGTTTTTCAGCTCTTGTTATGCCTACAGGGATATCTTCTAAGGGCCCCCAATCTCAGGCAGCTGTTCCAAGCAAAGAATCCATTCCATCTGATTGTATTAGGGCTTCAAATGGAACACTTGTTCGTAAATCCCACCTTCAGATGTTTGAACAGGCTTTGAGCGCCCAGAGTGCGCTCTTTGGAGGGGGCATCTGTCATGAACCAAGCCTCCAGACGAAAAAGAAAAAGAAAAGGTCTGGGAGGCATTCTGCTAAGAAGGGCTGTGTGGGGATTTGAACCTGTGACTCTGTGGTTGCTATTTCTGTTTGCTTACATGTTGAGCCACAGCCAGTTCTAGCAATAGCATGGATCTTAAAAGATCTGATAAATAACTATTTGCCTTACTTGTTATTACACCTGTGCAACACACAGGTGTTCTCAATTCTGGAATTAATCAGAACCAACCCTGTGCAAAACCTCCCTATTTAAGGATGGCTTTTAGTCTGCATTTTTGTCTTCACATTGGATCTGTTTTGTCAAGTCAGAACCTGTTTCCTGTACTTCTTTGGAGAAAGATTTCCTTTGCACCTGTTTACAAGGTATTACCAGGAGAAAGCCTTTACCTTTAAACCTGTTACCAATCTTCAAGTTTGTTTCCTGCTTTATGCAAATTCCTGCACTCAGCTATTGCCAGGAGAAAGACTTCACCTTTGCACCTGTTTACAAGGTATTACCAGGAGAAAGCCTTTACCTTTAAACCTGTTACCAATCTACAAGTTTGTTTCCTGCTTTATGCAATTCCTGCACTTGGCCATTGCCAGGAGAAAGATTTCCTTTGCACCTGTTTACAAGGTATTACCAGGGCAAAGCCTTTACCTTTAAACCTGTTACCAGTTTGCAAGTTTGTTTCCTGCCTTCAGCAATTACAAGGAGAGAGACTTTACCTTTAAACCTGTTACCAGTTTGCAAGTTGTTTCCTGCATTGTGCAATTCATGCACTCAGCAATTACAAGGAGAGAGACTTTACCTTTAAACCTGTTACCAGTTTGCAAGTTGTTTCCTGCATTGTGCAATTCCTGCACTCAGCAATTACAAGGAGAGAGACTTTACCTTTAAACCTGTTACCAGTTTGCAAGTTTGTATCCTGCCTTGTGCAAATCCTGCACTCAGCAATTAGTAGGAGAAAGACTTTCCTTTTTGAATCTGCATCTCTGCTTACTTTGTTTGTTTATTTTCACTCCTGCTGTATGTGGTCTTAACATACCTGAGTAGCATATTTAAATATTCTGCAAGTATTTGCTTAAACAAAGTATTCTGTTGTTTAAATAAATTTGTTTTCATTTTCAATCAGTATGGCTTCTACTAATCTTCCTTTAAAGCAACTGTTCCAGACAATGAGGCTCTCACATGATATCCTGAGACAGAACATGACAGCCTGGGATAAGCATAAGGCTATCCCACATACTAACTAATGCCTGGGATAAGCATAAGGCTATCCCACATACTAACTAATGCCTGGGATAAGCATAAGGCTATCCTACGTACTAAGTAATGCCTGGGATAAGCATAAGGCTGTCACATGTACTAACAAATGCCTGGAATAAGCATAAGGCTATCCTACGTAATTATTAATACCTGTGATAAGCATAAGGCTATCCTACGTACTAATTAATGCCTGGGGAAAGCATAAGTCTATCCTACGTACTAATTAATGCCTGGGATAAGAATAAGGCAATCCTACATACTAACAGGGATAGGCAAGGTGTCCGTACACAGACACTGGTGTCCGTGACTAGCCCTTGCAGTGTCTGCCACAACCTTAGTATATCTTTTCTTTCTGATTAAATAATAGGAATAACAAAAAATATGTAGTGTGAATAAAGTTAGTGGCTTGTCAAGAGACTACTAGAGATATTGGGTGATAAGTTATGGAATAAGTAAAGCCTGAGTGAAATACTGCATGTGTATCTGCATCTGTATAATATCCAGCTCTAAACAAAGACACAGTAGTGACACTGGCACATGCGTATAGCCAGACAAGGGCTGGTTATAGGGTCAGTGGTATCTGCATCAGTATAATAACACCCAGCACTATATGACACAGTAGTGACTCTGGCACATGGGTATAGCCAGAGGAGGGCTGGTTATAGGATCAGTGGTATCTGCATCAGTATAATAACACCCAGCACTATATGACACAGTAGTGACTCTGGCACATGGGTATAGCCAGAGGAGGGCTGGTTATAGGGTCAGTGGTATCTGCATCAGTATAATAACACCCAGCGCTATATAAGGATACAGAAGTGACACTGGCACATGGGTATAGCCAGAGGAGGGCTGGTTATAGGATCAGTGGTATCTGCATCAGTATAATAACACCCAGCGCTATATAATGACACAGTAGTGATACTGGCACATGGGTATAGCCAGAGGAGGGCTGGTTATAGGATCAGTGGTATCTGCATCAGTATAATAACACCCAGCGCTATATAAGGATACAGAAGTGACACTGGCACATGGGTATAGCCAGAGGAGGGCTGGTTATAGGATCAGTGGTATCTACATCAGTATAATAACACCAAGCACTATAAAATAATCACCTAGATTTAGAGTTCTGCGTTAGGGTTAAAAAGCAGCGTTAAGGGGTCCTAACGCTGCTTTTTAACGCCCGCTGGTATTTAGAGTCAGGCAGGAAAGGGTCTACCGCTCACTTTCTTTCCATGACTCGGGGCTACCGCAAATCCCCTTACGTCAATTGCGTATCCTATCTTTTCTATGGGATTTGCCTAACGCTGGTATTACGAGTCTTGGAAGAAGTGAGCGGTAGAGCCTCTACCGACAAGACTCCAACCGCAAAAAAAAAGTCAGTAGTTAAGAGCTTTATGGGCTAACGCCGGAACATAAAGCTCTTAACTAAAGTGCTGCAAAGTACACTAACACCCATAAACTACCTATTAACCCCTAAGCCGAGGCCCCCCCACATCGCAAACACTATAATAAAATTATTTAATCCCAAATCTGCCGACTGGACATCGCCGCCACTTACATTATCCCTATGAACCCCTAATCTGCTGCCCCTAACATCGCCAACACCTATATTATATTTATTACCCCCTAATCTGCCACCCCCCCCCCAATGTCGCTGCCACCTACCTACACTTATTAACCCCTAATCTGCCGACCGGACTTCGCCACCACTATAATAAATGTATTAACCCCTAAACCGCCCCACTCCCGCCTCGCAAACACTATAATACATTTTATTAACCCTTAATCTGCCCTCCCTAACATCGCCGCCACCTACCGCCAATTATGAACCCCTAATCTCCCGCCCCCAAAGTCGCCGCTACTATAATAAAGTTATTAACCCCTAAACCTAAGTCTAACCCTAACTCTAACACCCACCTAAGTTAAATATAATTACAAATACACCTAACACTACACTATCATTAAACTAATTAAATAAATTACCTACAATTATGTAAACTAGAATACAATTAAATAAACTAAACTATAATACAAAAAAAACAAACACTAAATTACAGAAAATAAAAAAATTACAATAAGTTTAAACTAATTACACCTAATCTAAGCCCCCTAATAAAATAAAAAAAGTCCCCCAAAATAATAAAATGCCCTACCCTATCCTAATTTACAAAGTAATCAGCTCTTTTACCAGCCCTTAAAAGGGCTTTTTGCGGGGCATTGCCCCAAAGTAATCAGCTCTTTTACCTGTAAATAAAAATACAATACCCCCCCCCCCAACATTACAACCCACCACCCACATACCCCTACACTAAAACCCACCCGATCCCCCCTCAAAAAAACCTAACACTACCCCATTGAAGATCACCATACCTGAAGCCGTGTTCCAGAAGGCCAGAAGTGGACATCCGGAGCGGCAGAAGTCTTCATCCGATCAGGACAGAAGAGGTCCTCCAAGCGGCAGATGTCTTCATCCAAGCGGCATCTTCTATCTTCAATCAACCGGAGCGGAGCGGAGCCATCTTGAATCCAGCCGACGATGAGCCATCCTCTTCTTCTGATGTCCTAACAGCGAATGAAGGTTCCTTTAAATGACGTCATCCAAGATGGCGTCCCTAAAATGTCGATTGGCTGATAGGATTAAGGTAGGAAAAATCTGATTGGCTGATGCAATCAGCCAATCAGATTGAAGTTCAATCAGCCAATCAGCCATTCGGATTAACCTTGCATTCTATCGGCTGTTCCGATCAGCCAATCTTGGACGCCATCTTGGATGACGTAATTTAAAGGAACCTTCATTCGGAAGAAGAGGATGGCTCTGCGTCGGCTGGATTCAAGATGGCTCCGCTCCGGTTGATTGAAGATAGAAGATGCCGCTTGGATGAAGACATCTGCCGCTTGGAGGACCTCTTCTGCCCCGATCGGATGAAGACTTCTGCCGCTCCGGATGTCCACTTCTGGCCCATTGGTGCCCAGCTGGGTGAACACGGCTCCAGGTAGGGTTATCTTCAATGGGGTAGTGTTAATTTTTTTTAAGGGGGGATCGGGTGGGTTTTAGAGTAGAGGTATGTGGGTGGTGGGTTGTAATGTTGGGGGGTACTGTATTTTTATTTACAGGTAAAAGAGCTGATTACTTTGGGGCAATGCCCCGCAAAAAGCCCTTTTAAGGGCTGGTAAAAGAGCTGATTACTTTGTAATTTAGGATAGGGTAGGGCATTTTATTATTTTGGGGGGCTTTTTTATTTTATTAGGGGGCTTAGATTAGGTGTAATTAGTTTAAAATTATTGTAATTTTTTTTATATTATAGTTTAGTTTATTTAATTGTATTTTAGTTTACATAATTGTAGGTAATTTATTTAATTAGTTTAATGATAGTGTAGTGTTAGGTGTATTTGTAACTTAGGTTAGAATTTATTTTACAGGTAATTTTGTAATTATTTTAACTAGGTAGCTATTAAATAGTTATTAGCTATTTAATAGCTATTGTACCTAGTTAAAATAAATACAAAGTTGCCTGTAAAATAAATATAAATCCTTAAATAGCTACAATGTAACTATTAGTTATATTCTAGCTATATTAGGGTTTATTTTATAGGTAAGTATTTCGTTTTTGATAGGATTAATTTATTTAATAATAGTAAATTTAGTTTGTTTAATTTAAATTATATTTAACTTAGGGGGTGTTAGGGTTAGGGTTAGACTAAGGTTTAGGGGTTAATAACTTTATTATAGTAGCGGCTAGGTTGGGGGCGGGAGATTAGGGGTTAATAATTGTAGGTAGGTGGCGGCGATGTTAGGGAGGGCAGATTAGGGGTTAATAAAATGTATTATAGTGTTTGCGAGGCAGGAGTGCGGCGGTTTAGGGGTTAATACATTTATTATAGTGGTGGTGATGTCCGGTCAGCAGATTAGGGGTTAATAAGTGTAGGTAGGTGGGGGCGACATTAGGGGGGTAATAAATATAATATAGGTGTCGCAATGTTAGGGGCAGCAGATTAGGGGTTCATAGCTATAATGTAGGTTGCGGCAGGGGCGGAACGGCAGATTAGGGGTTAATAGTATAATGCAGGTGTCAGCAATAGCGGGGGCGGCAGATTAGGGGTTAATAAGTGTAAGGTTAGGGGAGTTTAGACTCTGGGTTCATGTTAGGGTGTTAGGTGTAGACTTAGAGAGTGTTTCCCCATAGGAAACAATGGGGCTGCGTTAGGAGCTGATCGCTGCTTTTTTGCAGGTGTTAGGTTTTTTTCAGCCAGCTCAGCCCCATTGTTTCCTATGGGGATATCGTGCACAAGCACGTTTAGCCAGCTTACCGCTACCGTAAGCAATGCTGGTATTGAGGGTTGAAGTGGAGCTAAATTTGGCTCAACGCTCCCTTTTCTGAGGCTAACGCAGCCATTCAGACAACTCGTAATACCAGCGTTGTCTTAAGGCGGTGGAAAAAAAGGCTCATTAGCACCACGGGTCTTTACTGACAAAACTCTAAATCTAGGCGAATGTTTTTAATTTCAAATAATGCTTGGCATAAGCATAAGTCTATCCTATGTACTAATTAATGCCTGGGATAAGCATATTGCTATCCTGTGCACTAATTAAAGCCTGGGATAAGCATAAGGCTATCCTACATACTAACTAATGCCTGGGATAAGCATAATGCTATCCTACATACTAATTAATGCCTGGGATAAGCATATGGCTATCATACATACTAATTAATGCCTGGGATAAGCATATTGCTATCCTGTGCACTAATTAAAGCCTGGGATAAGCATATGGCTATCATATATACTAATTAATGCCTGGGATAAACATAAGGCTATCCTACATACTAATTAATGCCTGGGATAAGCATATGGCTATCATACATACTAATTAATGCCTGGGATAAGCATAAGGCTATCCTACATATTAATTAATAGATGTGTGTACATATGTATTTATGTGTTTTACTGTATATTTAATAATTTATTTTTATTGTAAATATATATTCCTAAATATATCTGTGTATACCTTCTATATCTTTATATCTATTCCTATATATGTATTGGTATAGATATCTATTTTGCATTAACATTATCAAATATATATAGAAATATATATTTATTAATAAAAATGAAAAAAAAATAACAGGAATTTGAAATATGCATAACGTAATTTGTGTTTTGCTCTTTAGGTCTAATGCAGTGTCCGGTTAGCGCACATGAAGAATTATTCATCTTAAAACACATTCTTGAAATATTAAATATAAAATATTTAAAAAATATTCATAATAATTATTAAAAAATATTATACATACATTAAAAAATAAATTTTATATATACACACACATATATATATATATATATATATATATATATATTCTATGGATTATTTAGAATAAATAAATAAATGCATATGCAAGTCACACACACACATATGCTCCTTACACACACACGCACATGCAAATGCCCCTCACACACACACGCACATATGCATCTCACACACACACGCACATATGCATCTCACACACACACACACACATATGCATCTCACACACATATGCACCTCACACACACATATGCATCTCACACACGCACATATGCACCTCACACACACACACGCACATATGCACCTCACACACACACGCACATATGCATCTCACACACACACGCACATATGCACCTCACACACATATGAACATCAAACACGCACATATGCATCTCACACATACACGCACATATGCACCCCACACACATATGCACGTCACACACACACACATATGCATCGCACACACACACGCACATGCAAATGCCCCTCATGCACATATGCATCTCACACACATGTACACATATATGCACCTCACACACATATGCACCTCACACACACACACGAACATATGCATCTCACACAAGCACACAAATATATGCACCTCGCACACACACATATGTAACTCACATTGCATATGCACCTGACACACGCACACAAATATATGCACCTCACACACACGCACACAAATATATGCACCTCACACACACGCACACATGCACACAAATATATGCACCTCACACACAAATATATGCACCTCACACACACACACAAATATATGCACCTCACACACACACACAAATATATGCACCTCACCACACCCACACAAATATATGCACCTCACACACACACACAAATATATGCACCTCACACACACACACAAATATATGCACTTCACACACGCACACAAATATATGCACCTCACACACACACACAAATATATGCACCTCACACACACACACATATATGCACCTCACACACACACACACAAATATATGCACCGCACACACGCACACAAATATATGCACCTCAAACGCACACACACACACACACACACACAAATATATGCACCTCACCACACGCACACAAATATATGCACCTCACACACACACAAATATATGCACCTCACACACGCACACAAATATATGCACCTCACACACGCACACAAATATATGCACCTCACACACACACACAAATATATGCACCTCACACACACACAAATATATGCACCTCAGACACACACACAAATATATGCAACTAACACACACACACAAATATATGCACCTCACACACACCCACACAAATATATGCACCTCACACACACACACAAATATATGCACCTCACACACACACACACACAAATATATGCACCTCACACACGCACACAAATATATGCACCTCACACACGCACACAAATATATGCACCTCACACACACACACAAATATATGCACCGCACACACGCACACAAATATATGCACCTCACACACGCACACAAATATATGCACCTCACACACACACAAATATATGCACCTCACACACACACACACACACAAATATATGCACCTCACACACGCACACAAATATATGCACCTCACACACACACACAAATATATGCACCTCACACACACACACAAATATATGCACCTCACACACACACACAAATATATGCACCTCACACACACACACACACAAATATATGCACCGCACACACGCACACAAATATATGCACCTCACACACGCACACAAATATATGCACCTCACACACACCCACAAATATATGCACCTCACACACACACACACACACAAATATATGCACCTCACACACGCACACAAATATATGCACCTCACACACAAACACAAATATATGCACCTCACACACACGCACACACACAAATATATGCACCTCACCACACGCACACAAATATATGCACCTCACACACACACACAAATATATGCACCTCACACACACACACAAATATATGCACCTCACACACACACACACACACACACAAATATATGCACCTCACACACGCACACACACACACAAATATGCACCTCACACACAAATATGCACCTCACACACACAAATATGCACCTCACACACAAATATGCACCTCACACACACACACACACACAAATGCATGCACCTCACACACACACAAATATATGCACCTCACACACACACACAAATATATGCACCTCACACACACACACACACACACAAATATGCACCTCACACACAAATATGCACCTCTCACACACACACACACATATATGCACCTCACACACACGCACACACACACACACAAATATGCACCTCACACACGCACACAAATATGCACCTCACACACACGCACACACACAAATATGCACCTCACACACACACGCACACAAATATGCACCTCACACACGCACACAAATATGCACCTCACACACGCACACACACAAATATGCACCTCACACACACGCACACTCACACACACGCACACACACACACGCACACAAATATGCACCTCACACACGCACACAAATATGCACCTCACACACACGCACACACACAAATATGCACCTCACACACATGCACACACACACACAAATATGCACCTCACACACACGCACACTCACACACACGCACACAAATACATGCACACTCACACACACAAATACATGCACACACACACACACAAATATATGCACTTCACACACACACACACACACACAAATATGCACCTCTCACACACACACACACAAATATGCACCTCACACACACACACACAAATATGCACCTCACACACACGCACACACACACAAATATGCACCTCACACACATGCACACACACACAAATATGCACCACACACACACGCAAATATGCACCTCACACACACACACACAAATATATGCACCTCACACACGCACACACACACACACAAATATGCAACTCACACACACAAATATGCACCTCACACACACACACACACAAATGCATGCACCTCACACACACACAAATATGCACCTCACACACACACACACACAAATGCATGCACCTCACACACACACAAATATGCACCTCACACACACACAAATATGCACCTCACACACACACACACACAAATGCATGCACCTCACACACACACAAATATGCACCTCACACAAACGCACACACACGCACACAAATACAGTGGGACAAAAAAGTATTTAGTCAGCCACCAATTGTGCAAGTTCTCCAAGAAGATGAGAGAGGCCTGTCATTTTCATCATAGGTATACCTCAACTATGAGAGACAAAATGTAGAAACAAATCCTGACAATCACATTGTCTGATTTGGAAAGAATTTATTTGCAAATTATGGTGGAAAAAAAGTATTTGGTCACCTACAAACAAGCAAGATTTCTGGCTCTCACAGACCTGTATCTTCTTCTTTAAGAGGCTCCTCTGTCCTCCACTCATTACCTGTATTAATGGCAGCTGTTTGAACTTGTTATCAGTATAAAAGACACCTGTCAACAACCTATACAGTCACACTCCAAACTCCACTATGGTGAAGACCAAAGAGCTGTCGAAGGAGACCAGAAACAAAATTGTAGACCTGCACCAGGCTGGGAAGACTGAATCTGCAATAGGCAAGCAGCTTGGTGTGAAGAAATCAACTGTGGGAGCAATAATTAGAAAATGGAAGACATACAAGACCACTGATAATCTCCCTCGATCTGGGGCTCCATGCAAGATCTCACCCCGTGGGGTCAAAATGATCACAAGAACGGTGAGCAAACATCCCAGAACCACACGGGGGGACCTAGTGAATGACCTGCAGAGAGCTGTACCAACGTAACAAAGGTTACCATCAGTAACACACTACGCTGCCAGGGACTCAGATCCTGCAGTGCCAGATGTGTCCCCCTGCTTAAGCCAGTACATGTCCGGGCCCGTCTGAAGTATGCTAGAGAGCATTTGGATGATATGAAACTCACACACATGCACACTCACACACACACAAATATGCACCTTACACACATACACAAATATGAAACTCACACACATACACACACACAAATATGCACCTCACACACACACACACACACACACACAAATATGCACCTCACACACACACAAATATGAAACTCACACACAAATATGCACCTCACACACACACACACACACAAATATGCACCTCACACACACACAAATATGAAACTCACACACAAATATGCACCTCACACACACACACACACACAAATATGAAACTCACACACATGCACACACACACAAATATGCACCTCACATGCATATGCACTTGACACACAAATACATGCACCTCACACACATGCACATGCATATGTGTCAAAATATTTAATAATTCACGCAACCCCTACACACATACATCCGCATATGCATGCCATATAAAAGGCAACCCCTATACACACACATATGCTACCCCCTACACACACATATGCACCCCATATAGATGCAACCCCCGACACACAAATATACACCTCCATATAGGTGCAACCCCCGCCTACACACATTTCCCCCCCTTATATACATGCAAACCCCTACACATATAGCTACCCCTATATAGGTACAACCCCCTACACACTTACACACACATATGCACTGCATATAAATGCAACCCCACTCGTTGTCCTCTAAGCCAGTGTTTCTCAACAGCCGGGCCACGGCCCACTACCGGGCCGCGACCCGACATAGCCTCCAGACACTCACTCTGACAGGCCCGTCTTTAAACATGTCCAAAATTTCAGACGGGCCTGTTAGAGTGCCACTGCGCATGTCTGTATGCGCAGTGTGAACGGCTAGCGGCGCACTGTGAGGAGTGGCGGGTGGCGTGCAGAGCGGATCAGCTCACAGGTAGGGAACTCCACTGTCACCAACGTCAAATAATTATGGCCACTAACACTAAACTAACATGTATATTTAGGGCGGCCACTGGACACCAATGTGTATGTGTACACTATATATATATATATATATATATATATATATATATATAAAACCCACTGACACCAATGTGTATGTGTACTGTTTGTGTGTGTATATATATATATATATATATATATATAGATCTTATTGGCACCAATGTGTATGTGTAAACTGTATATATATATATATATATATATATATATATATATATATATTACAAAGAACGGGTTTGTGATAACGGCGCAAGACAGGTGTGAGTCTCAAATATCCCTGTTGGGGAAAAAATGCTAGTATAACACTGTGCTGCCCCAAATTACCTATTAGGACTGTGGGATCCCCAAACCCCACAATCCTAATAAAGAAAAAATATTGAGCAAAGGGAAAGTAAAATATAAAGGGCGCTCAGTGTGAAGAAATATGTAGGGGAATAGACTCTGGGTGGTATAAACCCAGCCGAGGATAATGTCAAGTGTCAAGATCAAAACAAAAGTCGTGGGTACAATATATCAAGTTGTATCAAAAATGTTCCCACTGATGGTATTACCAGGAAACAAATACTAAGAAGGGTCTTATTATGATACCTATTATAATTAGAAAGCACACAGTTATGTTGCCTAGAGGTATATAGAATGTAAAGGAGAATGACACTTTAAAATCAGGTGGAAGTCAATGATGAAAAATTACAATATTAAACCAAAGTTCATATATAGAGCACACAATAATAAACAGTCGAAATTGAGTATTGTGCAAAGACCCCAAGTGATATAGATACAAATGCAGTTAGCAAAGTACAAATATTAGACAAGCAGATTGTGGTGAGATAGCAGTCCTTAAGCGATACTAGGTGGAAAGAGTGAGAGTCCCAATGTTGTGTGGCACACTGTCCCCTCAGGGAGTTCTACTTACTCTCCTTAACCTCAATCCATATGAGGTAAGTGTCGCGCAGGGTAAGTAGAATTCTCGTAGTATCAGGTGTCCACCGGCTTGTAGATGTCTCCCAACACCTCCGCTCACATACGTAAATGAGAAGAGAGAGAGAACAATAATAGTGCAACCCTGTTAAATTAACAGTACTGTGCACAATATGACTTGAAGAATATTACTCACACAATACAACCTCAGATGTATATGAGGTATTTTATTAGCATCAATGAATAAAATGAATTAAAACCTAGATACAGTATATCCGCTATTGCATTACAGCTCCTGCGGTATCCGTGTTCATAGCAGTCACTATTACAAACTTATTTAGAGTGAGTGCTTTCCATAAAATCTGCAGTCCAAACTACCATTATCTGGCAATGGCTGTGTAGTGAAACAAGAAGTCCTAACGCGTTTTGAAGGTCTGGGACATATACGACCTTCTTCTTCAGAGGAATTTACCGACTGTGTGGTTATCCGTCGGATTTGTAGCGGAGCTGCGACACGCCCCTTGCTGTTTTGATTGGTTCTCAATGTATCACATGTCATCCTGTTACGGGTTCAGTATGAAGCTAGTCCTCCATGATTGTTACTGGCTAAGGTGGATAGTCTTATAGGTATAAGCCAAATGTTATGGAGACTTTTATGGAGAATGAACAGCAGCTGTTTGAAGGCCGCCATATAATTTATATTTATACTCATAACTGGTATAAAACACAATTAAAAAACTCTATTTGTTAATAAATAAATAATAGACACATAATAGTAAATTGCGTTTTAAAAACGATATACATTATTCTTCTATTGCTATGTGTCAACAATAGCTAAAAATTTAAGATAGAGAAAAATTATACTATTTGCTCAAACCACAAACGGAATGTTCAAAGAAATATGTAAATAAAGAATTTTACTTATATAAATTGAAATAATAGTGTTGTTTCAGGGATGCGGTCAGGATGTGACACTGTTTATCTTCCTGCCTAGATTACATTAATTGCTGGGAAAAACATACCTATATCTACAAATGTGAATAGGAGTCTTGTAGTGTTTCAACTGATAGTGTACCCCTTTCTATTAAAAGCTGGCTCCTTATTTTTGAGTATTTTAAAAACATTTATACCCTATAGAATCGTTATTTAAAACTACTAATTTAAACCTGATAAATTTCTATATCGATACTTTAAAAATACATGGTTTTGTAATAGAGAATACTATAACTACGATTACGATTGAAATCAGTGAGAGTAGAACTGGACTTTCAATGGTAAACAAGAAAGGAGGGGAGAGATTTTTCAGATAGCAGGATGCCAGGGTCATGGTCTCATAATTTGGCATTGTCCAATCTAAAAGTAAAGAGGTTAATAATTTGGAGAATAAGAATGATGATGGTGCATATCAACTGTTACTTTTCTCTCTTATGAGACTTTTGCTGTAGAAATATATTTATTAATATTTAGTACACTCATTGTTTGTATATGTTTCTATCCCTTCATCATGTTAGAAAAGCTGCCAGGTCAATGTCCTTGTTAAGACCTTTCGGATTCAGTGAACCTAGAGTATAAATCCAGTATGTCTCCCTTTTTCTGAGTTTTAATTCCCTATCTCCCCCTCTTTTGTCATTTTGTACACACTCAATTATTGTCCCTTTTAAGCAGGTAGGGATTTGGTCATGTTTTTCTCTGTAGTGGGCTGACAAATTGTGTTTCTTCTCTCCAGATTCAATGTTATTGATATGTTCTAATAACCTCTTTTTAAAAGGTCTTGTGGTTCTCCCTACATACTGTAGGCCACACCCACATTGTAATAGATACACTACATATTCCGTCCGGCAGTTACAGAGGCTTTCAATTTTGTAGTGTTTGTTGGTCACCGTAGATATGAACTCCTTAGTTGGTTTATTTGATGAAAAATGGTGAGAGCAGGCTATGCAGTTCTTCCTGTTGCATTTAAAAAAGCCAATTGTCTCTTTATTTAGCCAATTAGTTTTAGTATTGCCTCTAGATTTTAATTGGCTTGGGGCCAAGATACTTTTCAGATTTTGATTCCTTCTGTATATTAATCTTGGTTCTTTCAAAGTAATTGAATTGAGAAGGGTATCTTTTTTCAGGATATGCCAATGTTTTTTAATTATATTTTTTATTTCCAATGCACCTTCATTATATGTGGTCACAAAATTTACCTGTCCAGAATTCTCACTTTCTTTCTTTTGTTTTTGTTTTTTATGTTTTCCTGTATTGAGTAGTTGTTTTCTATCCATGGTCTTCACTTTATTTATTGTTTCTGATAGATTATATGAATTATATCCCCTCGCTTTGAATCTTCTACTGAGATTTTTTGCCTCTCTATCATAATCCTGTGTTTTTGAGCAATTTCTTTTCAGCCTCTGGAATTGTCCCATTGGGATATTCTGGATCCATTTCCTTTCATGACCGCTTTTTGCATGGAGATATCCATTGCTATCTGTATCTTTTTTAAAGAGTTTAGAATGGATCTCATTGTTCTCCTGAAAGAAAATCACATCCAAGAAATCAATCTTGTATGTACTCATCTTGCTTCTGAAGGATAAGTTGAAATCATTGGTATTCAGTTTATTCACAAATTCTTCCAAGAGAGTGGAACTGCCATCCCAAATTAGGATGATATCATCTATATATCTGCCCCAAGCTACGATATTGGGCAGATAGGCATTGTTTTGCCAGATGACTTCCTCTTCCCAGAGGCCCATATAGAGATTTGCGTAGCTTGGGGCAAATTTTGTCCCCATTGCTGTTCCGGTGACTTGTAAATAATACTCCCCTTCAAAGATGAAGAAATTCTTTTCCAGAGTGAATCTAATGGCTTCTAGCAAGAAGGCCCGTTGGTGTATATGTAAGCTATTATCTTTTTCTAGCCAAAAGCCAATGGATTGTATCGCTTTTTCATGTGGGATGTTAGTGTAGAGTGCACTAACATCCATTGTGGCCCACAAATATCCTTCTTTCCATTTTAGATTGCTGAGTTTTTCCAGGGTATCTGGGGTATCCCTTAGAAAAGATTTCAATTTAGGAACTAGGGGTTGTAAAAAGAAATCTATGTACTCCGAGAGTTTTGCTGTTAGAGAGCCTATACCCGATACAATCGGTCTACCGGGTGGTTGTTGTATACTCTTGTGAACCTTTGGCAGATGATAGAATAGTGCCACCACCGGTGTATCGTTTTGAAGGTATTTCCATTCATTTTCATTTAGAATTATGACATTATCGTCATTTTCAAGGGTTTTAATAAAATCTCTTTCTTTTTTGGTCAAATTGTCTTTTCTAATTTTATATTTTTCACACAGATTATCCAAATCTTCTTGTACCAGTTTAGTGAATACAGGAATAGAATTACCTTTGGCATTCACAGGGAAGAATGTGGAGTTAGGTTTAAGGCTGGTATGGATGTTCTTTGTGGTTACATCTACATTATCTATTTGTAAACCCTCCATTTCTAGGGATTCTAGTGTTAGAAGTGTTTCTTCTTCCACATTTGTGGGGTTTTCAATTTGTTCTAGTTTCTGTTTCTCAAAGAATATTTTCAATGTCAGATTCCTTGTGAATTTATTAAAATCCACAAATAATTGGAAGGGGTTTGGTCCCCTAGTGGGTGCAAAGGAGAGGCCCTTTTCTAGTAAGTTCTGTTCATGGGGTAATAACACTCTGTTTGAAAGATTAAAAATTTTCATTTTTACATCTTGGTTTGTAGAAGATGTGTCGGTCTTTTTCTCTTTGCCCCTAGATTTTCTTCCTCCTCTGCATCCTCTAGTTCCCCGTTTCCCCAATTTTGTTGTCCCCTTGTTCTCCATTGGAGAATCTCCACTGTTGGTGGCGGGAGTGTATTTTTCTTTTTTTCGGATTTTCTTGGATTGTTCTCTAAAAAATGAACTGATCTATTGCCCGTAGCACTCCCGATTTCCTGGGGTTCTTGGAAGACATTTTCTCTCCAGGGACCTGTTTGTCTTTCCGAATTTTGTCTGTAGCTATTGATTCTTTCCCTTTGGAAGTTAGAATCATAATTGTTATATGGGCCCCCAGTGTATCCTCTGTTCGGCCGATCATTATACCAATGATTGTGGTTCTGATAGGAGTTATGTCTCCAATATTGATTCGGAAGTTCCATATCATATCTATTACTGGAATTATGATATCCGTTTCTGTAACCTTGCCTAGATTCAAAATGTCTTTCCGAATGATGCGAGTTGTTATGATGAAAGGGGTTATTTTGCCTTCTTGCATTATAATGTTTATTTCCCATTACTTTGTTTTTCTCCGAGCTCCTTGGAAAATACTGGCCCTGATAGCTACTATTTTGATCTCCCTTTTTTATCCCTTTTTGTGTTTTGTTGTATGTAACATTTTCCATAGTCCTGGCACCCCGTGCATTGCCCCTTCCTACCTGTTTACCACTGGAAAACTTCCCATGATTTACACTCTCGTTAAGTTTTCTATATTGAATATTGGTGGAGAAATTCGGGGACTCTATTTCCAGCCAATTGAAATCTTCCTTTTCTCCCATAGGGGTCTCTAATGGTTGATCTCCCCAGATTTCATCATCAGTACTATCTTCTTTTTCTTTTTTATTTATGTTGTAATCCCTATAAAATTTGTTTAGTTTTCTGGCCTCAACTGATTTGTCAAATTTATCTATTTTGTTTTTGTTTTCCTCATCTAACTCACGGTAGTAGGTATCCCCTTTAAAGATATTTAATTTTTCTCTCAGATCTTTAATTTCAAGCGAAAGTGCCTCCACTTTTTTATTTCTAAATCTTACTAAAATGTCTATCATTTTATTAGAACACTCTTCCAGTGCAGTGTCCCATTCGGTTAGAAGTTCCACCTCGGTACTATCTATTATTGATTGTTTCTCTAGTTTCAGGCCCTTTGGAATAATATTATATTTTTTATATCTGACCAGGTTATTCCCATCGTGCCAATTAAGAATCTGTTTTTTGCTTAGTTTTTCCAATTCACCCAAAAGTGCCTTGGGATCTATGTGTTGAAGGCTTGTCTAATATTTGTACTTTGCTAACTGCATTTGTATCTATATCACTTGGGGTCTTTGCACAATACTCAATTTCGACTGTTTATTATTGTGTGCTCTATATATGAACTTTGGTTTAATATTGTAATTTTTCATCATTGACTTCCACCTGATTTTAAAGTGTCATTCTCCTTTACATGCTATATACCTCTAGGCAACATAACTGTGTGCTTTCTAATTATAATAGGTATCATAATAAGACCCTTCTTAGTATTTGTTTCCTGGTAATACCATCAGTGGGAACATTTTTGATACAACTTGATATATTGTACCCACGACTTTTGTTTTGATCTTGACACTTGACATTATCCTCGGCTGGGTTTATACCACCCAGAGTCTATTCCCCTACATATTTCTTCACACTGAGCGCCCTTTATATTTTACTTTCCCTTTGCTCAATATATATATATATATATATATATATATATGGATCCCACTGACACCAATGAATTAGCACATAATTAACCCACTGTAATATATATATATATATATATATATATATATATTATAATTATATGATAATTCAGTGGGATCCATATACAATATATATATATATATATATATATATATAGTTTACAGTGGGTTAATTTTATGATAATTGATTGGTGTCAGTGGGATATTTATAGATCCCACTGACACCCATTAATTATTACATAATTAAACAACTGTAAACCATACATATACTGTGTGTGTATGTTTGTATATGTATATATATATATATATATATATATATATAGATATATATATATATATATATATATATATTATATATATATATATATAGCTACTATATATATATATATATATATATATACAGTATATATAAATATAAATAAATAAATAAATATATATATATATATATATATATATATATATATATATACCCACTCCCGGTGCTTACCGGGCCGTGGACAGGTCCGGTTAAAACTTACCGGGCCTTGAGGTCACTTAGGTTGAGAACCACTGCTCTAAGCATTTAACACCTACAGTTCTCACTATTTTTTCTTGGCAAGTGAAAGCCTTTGAGTTTGTCTCAAAATATTTAATGGGCTTATTTTTATTCGACTAATAGAGAAACAACATTATGTAAAACTAGAAGTAAATGCAAGGTAAAGTAAACTAAATTCAGTTCTATTTGATTTGTATTAGCTTAGACAAATAAAAACTATCAGTGACAAGTGCTGCTGTCACCGTCTCTTTTCTCTGTGATATTCTCCAGTCATTACTTTCTATGCGAGGCAGCTAACCCTTCCCTGTGACTGCCACATTCAGCCCTCTCTTTTATAGAATTGAGTGAGTTCTACCCACGTGAGGGCCAGTGGAAAGATTCACTCCAGGACAGAAAATTTGATAGAATGAAATCTCTTATACTGATCAGATTGTGATTCTTTGCTCGGACATTTGATAAGCAGCCACTGAAGAGCACAAACCAACCTTTCTCCCGGGAGTTGCTGCCAATTAAATTCCAAAAACAGTGTCTCCCATATAATACAGCGAGGTGATTTGTTCAGTGTCAGTGTTTGGTAATTACATGTCATGTTGGCAGGAGTGTATGTACTGGTAACCCTGGGGGATAATAACACTCAGTACCAGCTGCACAACGGTCTTTGTTCCGTGTTGCTATGTGATGTGATAAATGTGCAGAGCCAGGAAAATTACCCTTTAAGTCACAATAAGTTATCAGATTGTTCAGTGCTACAACTATAACTAGCACACTGGCATACACACACTAGTTTGTACATGAAAATATCAGCCCTAGTGATGTCACTAGTCACCTTGTAGGTCATATGATTAGTGATATCATTGGTTATGTGATTAATATATTCAGGTAGGATGAGATGATCAGGGGACACTTAGTTCATATTTTCGGCGTTTGCGTAATCACATGAGCCTGCACATTGTGTGTTGTACTGTTTTCCACCCTGGATGTAAATCATGGCTTTACCCTGCACATCTAGTTTAAAAATAACATTACCTGTTACGTTAGATTACTTTATTTTAAAGCACTCTGCCATGTCACTCTGCTAACATCATAAACACAAAGTAAAGCGGTGGGCACCTACTGTGTTACTGCGCCATTTCATATTGGGATATTTTACATGCGTCTCATAATGAAATATAATTGAACTCATTCCAGGCAGTAATTAGTATGTTGGATAGTCTTATGCTTATCCCAGACTTTAATTAGTACGTAGGATAGCCTTATGCTTATCCCAGGCATTAATTTGTACGTAGGATAGCCTTATGCTTATCCCAGGCATTAATTTGTACGTAGGATAGCTTTATACTTATCCTAGGAATTAGTTAGTATGTAGGATACCCTTATGCTTTTCCCAGGCATTAATACGCAGGATAGGCTTACGCTTATCCCAGGCATTGATTAATATGTAGGATAGCCTTATGCTTATCCCAGGCATTAATGAGTACACAGAATAGCCTTATGCTTATCCCAGGCATTAATTAGTACGTAGGATAGCCTTAAGCTTACTCCAGGCATTAATTAGTACATAGGATAGACTTATGCTTTTCCCAGGCATTAGTTAGTGTGTGGCATCACCTTATGCTTATCCCAGGCATTAATTAGTATGTAGGATAGCCTTATGCTTATCCCAGGCATTAATGAGTACACAGAATAGCCTTATGCTTATCCCAGGCATTAATTAGTATGTGGGATCGCCTTATGCTTATCCCAGGCATTAATTAGTACATAGGATAGACTTATGCTTTTCCCAGGCATTAGTTAGTATGTGGCATCGCCTTATGCTTATCCCAGGCATTAATTAGTATGTAGGACAGCCTTATGCTTATCACAGGCATTAATTAGTATGTGGGAAAGCCTTATGCTTAACTCAGGCATTAATTAGTATGAAGGATAGCCTCATGCTTATGCCAGGCATTATATAGTATGTAGGATAGCCTTATGCTTTTCCCAGGCATTAATTCATACATAGAATAGCTTTCTGCTTATCCCAGGAATTAGTTAGTATGCAGGATAGCGTTTTGCTTATCCCAGGCATTAGTTAATATGTGGTACAGCCTTATGCTTATCCCAGGCAGCAATTAGTACATAGGATAGCCTTATGCTTATCCAAAGCATTAATAAGTATGTAGGATAGCCTTAAGCTTATTCCAGGCATTAATTAGTATGTAGGATAGACATATGCTCATCACAGGTATTAATTAGTACACAGGATAGCCTTATGTTTATCCCAGGCATTAATTTGTATGTAGGATAGCCTTATGCTTATCCCAGGCATTAATTTGTACGTAGGATAGCCTTAAGCTTATTCCAGGCATTCATTTGTACATAGAATAGACTTATGCTTTTCCCAGGCATTAGTTAGTATGTAGGATAGCCTTATGCTTATCACAGGCATTAGTTAGTATGAGGGATCGCCTTATGCTTATCCCAGGCATTAATTAGTATGTAGGACAGCCTTATGCTTATCACAGGCATTAATTAGTAAGTAGGATAGACATATGCTTATCACAGGTATTAATTAGTACACAGGATTGCCTTATGTTTATCCCAGGCATTAATTTGTATGTTGGATAGCCTTATGCTTATCCCAGGCATTAATTTGTATGTAGGATAGCCTTAAGCTTATTCCAGGCATTAATTAATACGTAGAATAGCCTTATGCTTATCCCAGGCTGCAATTAGTACATAGGATAGACTTATGCTTTTCCCAGGCATTAATTTGTACGTAGGATAGCCTTATACTTATCCTAGGAATTAGTTAGTATGTAGGATAGCCTTATGCTTTTCCCAGGCATTAATACGTAGGATAGGCTTACGCTTATCCCAGGCATTAATTAATATGTAGGATAGCCTTATGCTTATCCCAGGCATTAGTTAGTATGTGGGATCGCCTTATGCTTATCCCAGGCATTAATTAGTATGTAGGATAGCCTAATGCTTATCACAGGCATTAATTAGTATGTAGGATAGCCTTATGCTTAACCCAGGCATTAGTTAGTACGTTGGATAGCCTTATGCTTATCCCAGGAATTAGTTAGTATGTGGGATAGCCTTATGCTTAACTCAGGCATTAATTTGTATGTAGGATAGCCTTATGCTTATCCCAGGCATTAATTAATAGGTAGAATAGCCTTATGCTTATCCCAGGAATCAGTTAGTATGTAGGATAGCCTTTTGCTTATCCCAGGCATTAGTTAATACGTAGCACAGCCTTATGCTTATCCCAGGCAGCAATTAGTACATAGGATATAGCCTTATGCTTATCCCAGGCATTAATTAGTACGTAGGATAGCCTTAAGCTTATTCCAGGCATTAATTAGTACGTAGGATAGACATATGCTTATCACAGGTATTATTTAGTACATAGGTTAGCCTTATGCCTAGCCTTATGCTTATCCCAGGCATTAATTTGTATGTAGGATAGCCTTATGCTTATCCCAGGCATTAATTAGTATATAGGACAGCCTTATGCTTATCACAGGCATTAATTAGTAAGTAGGAGAGCCGTATGCTTATGCCAGGCATTAGTTAGTACGTGGGATAGCCATATGCTTATCCCAGGGATTAGTTAGTATGTGGTATAGCCTTATGCTTAACTCAGGTATTAATTAGTATGTAGGATAGCCTCATGCTTATGCCAGGCATTAGTTAGTATGTAGGATAGCCTTATGCTTTTCCCAGGCATTAATTAATACGTAGAATAGCCTTATGCTTAGCCCAGGAATTAGTTAGTATGTAGGATAGCCTTTGCTTATCCCAGGCATTAGTTAATACGTGGCACATTCTTATTCTTATCCCAGGCAGCAATTAGTACATAGGATAGCCTTATACTTATCCCAGGCATTAATTTGTATGTAGGATAGCCTTATGCTTATCCCAGGCATTAATTTGTATGTAGGATAGCCTTATGCTTATCCCAGGCATTAATTTGTACGTAGGATAGCCTTAAGCTTATTCCAGGCATTAATTAGTTCATAGGATAGCCTTATGCTTATCACAGGCATTAGTTAGTATGAGGGATCGCCTTATGCCTATCACAGGCATTAATTAGTACATAGGATTGTCTTATGCTTAACTCAGGCATTAATTAGTATGTAGGCTAGCCTCATTCTTATGCCAGTCATTAGTATGTAGGATAGGCTTTTGCTTATCCCAGGCATTAATTAATACGTAGAATAGCCTTATGGTTATCCCAGGAATTAGTTAGTATGTAGGATAGCCTTTTGCTTATCCCAGGCATTAGTTAATACGAGGCACAGCCTTATGCTTATCCCAGGCAGCAATTAGTACATAGGATATAGCCTTATGCTTATCCCAGGCATTAATTAGTACGTAGGATAGCCTTAAGCTTATTCCAGGCATTAATTAGTAAGTAGGATAGACATATGCTTATCACAGGTATTATTTAGTACATAGGTTAGCCTTATGCCTAGCCTTATGCTTATCCCAGGCATTAATTTGTATGGATAACCTCATGCTTATCACAGGCATTAGTTAGTATGTGGGATCGCCTTATGCTTATTCCAGGCATTAATTAGTATGTAGGACAGCCTTATGCTTATCACAGGCATTAATTAGTAAGTAGGAGAGCCGTATGCTTATGCCAGGCATTAGTTAGTACGTGGGATAGCCATATGCTTAACTCAGGTATTAATTAGTATGTAGGATAGCCTTATGCTTATGCCAGGCATTAGTTAATACGTGGCACAGCCTTATGCTTATCCCAGGCAGCAATTAGTACATAGGATAGCCTTATGCTTATCCCAGGCATTAATTAGTTTGTAGGATAGCCTTATGCTTATCCCAGGCATTAATTTGTACGTAGGATAGCCTTAAGCTTATTCCAGGCATTAATTAGTACATAGGATAGCCTTATGCTTATCCCAGGCATTAATTAGTACGTAGGATAGATATATGCTTATCACAGGTATTAATTAGTACATAGGATAGCCTTATGCTTATCCCAGGCATTAATTTGTATGTAGGATAGCCTTATGCTTATCCCAGGCATTAATTTGTACATAGGATAGCCTTAAGCTTATTCCAGGCATTAATTAGTACATAGGATAGCCTTATGCTTATCACAGGCATTAGTTAGTGTGAGGGATCGCCTTATGCCTATCACAGGCATTAATTAGTATGTAGGATAGCCTTAAGCTTATTCCAGGCATTAATTAGTACGTAGGATAGACATATGCTTATCACAGGTATTATTTAGTACATAGGTTAGCCTTATGCCTAGCCTTATGCTTATCCCAGGCATTAATTTGTATGTAGGATAGCCTTATGCTTATCCCAGGTATTAATTAGTATATAGGACAGCCTTATGCTTATCACAGGCATTAATTAGTAAGTAGGAGAGCCGTATGCTTATGCCAGGCATTAGTTAGTACGTGGGATAGCCATATGCTTATCCCAGGAATTAGTTAGTATGTGGTATAGCCTTATGCTTAACTCAGGTATTAATTAGTATGTAGGATAGCCTCATGCTTATGCCAGGCATTAGTTAGTATGTAGGATAGCCTTATGCTTTTCCCAGGCATTAATTAATACGTAGAATAGCCTTATGCTTAGCCCAGGAATTAGTTAGTATGTAGGATAGCCTTTTGCTTATCCCAGGCATTAGTTAATACGTGGCACATTCTTATTCTTATCCCAGGCAGCAATTAGTACATAGGATAGCCTTATACTTATCCCAGGCATTAATTTGTATGTAGGATAGCCTTATGCTTATCCCAGGCATTAATTTGTACGTAGGATAGCCTTAAGCTTATTCCAGGCATTAATTAGTTCATAGGATAGCCTTATGCTTATCACAGGCATTAGTTAGTATGAGGGATCGCCTTATGCCTATCACAGGCATTAATTAGTACATAGGATAGCCTTATGCTTATTCCAGGCATTAGTTAGTATGTGGGACAGTCTTATGCTTAACTCAGGCATTAATTAGTATGTAGGCTAGCCTCATTCTTATGCCAGTCATTAGTATGTAGGATAGGCTTTTGCTTATCCCAGGCATTAATTAATAGGTAGAATAGCCTTATGGTTATCCCAGGAATTAGTTAGTATGTAGGATAGCCTTTTGCTTATCCCAGGCATTAGTTAATACGAGACACAGCCTTATGCTTATCCCAGGCAGCAATTAGTACATAGGATAGACTTATGCTTTTCCCAGGCATTAAATTGTACATAGGATAGCCCTATACTTGTCCTAGGAATTAGTTAGTATGTAGGATAGCCTTATGCTTTTCCCAGGCATTAATACATAGGATAGGCTTACGCTTATCCCAGGCATTAATTAATATGTAGGATAGCCTTATGCTTATCCCAGGCATTAATTAGTATGTAAATTAGCCTTATGCTTATCCCAGGCATTAATTAGTATGTAGGATAGCCTTATGCTTTTCCCAGGCATTAGTTAGTACATAGGATAGCCTTATGCTTATCACAGGCATTAGTTAGTACGTGGGATAGCCTTATACTTATCCCAGGAATTAGTTAGTATGTGGGATAGTCTTATGCTTAACTCAGGCATTAATTAGTATGTAGTATAGCCTCATGCTTATGCCAGGCATTAGTTAGTATGTAGGATAGCCTTATGCTTATCCCAAGCATTAATGTATACGTAGAATAGCCTTATGCTTATCCCAGGAATTAGTAAGTATGTAGGATAGCCTTTTGCTTATCCCAGGCATTACTTAATACGTAGAATAGCCTTATGCTTATCCCAGGAATTAGTAAGTACGTAGGATAGCCTTGTGCTTATCCCAGGCATTACTTAATACGTGGCACATTCTTATTCTTATCCCAGGCAGCAATTAGTACATAGGATAGCCTTATGCTTATCCCAGGCATTAATTAGTACGTAGGATAGCCTTAAGCTTTTTCCAGGCATTAATTAGTATGTAGGATAGACATTTGCTTATCACAGGTATTAATAAGTACATAGGATAGCCTTATGCTTATCCCAGGCATTAATTTGTACGTAGGATAGCCTTATGCTTATCCCAGGCATTAATTTGTACATAGGATAGATTTATGCTTTTCCCAAGCATTAGTAAGTAGGTAGGATAGCATTATGCTTATCACAGGCATTAGCTAGTATGTTGGATCGCCTTATGCTTATCCCAGGCATTAATTAGTATGTAGGACAGCCTTATGCTTATCACAGGCATTAGTTCGTACGTAGGATAGCCTTATGCTCATCCCAGGCATTAGTTAGTATGTGGGATAGTCTTATGCTTAACTCAGGCATTAATTAGTATGTAGGCTAGCCTCATTCTTATGCCAGTCATTAGTATGTAGGATAGGATTTTGCTTATCCCAGGCATTAATTAATAGGTAGAATAGCCTTATGGTTATCCCAGGAATTAGTTAGTATGTAGGATAGCCTTTTGCTTATCCCAGGCATTAGTTAATACGAGACACAGCCTTATGCTTATCCCAGGCAGCAATTAGTACATAGGATAGACTTATGCTTTTCCCTGGCATTAAATTGTACATAGGATAGCCCTATACTTGTCCTAGGAATTAGTTAGTATGTAGGATAGCCTTATGCTTTTCCCAGGCATTAATACATAGGATAGGCTTACGCTTATCCCAGGCATTAATTAATATATAGGATAGCCTTATGCTTATCCCAGGCATTAATTAGTATGTAAATTAGCCTTATGCTTATCCCAGGCATTAATTAGTATGTAGGATAGCCTTATGCTTTTCCCAGGCATTAGTTAGTACGTAGGATAGCCTTATGCTTATCACAGGCATTAGTTAGTACGTGGGATAGCCTTATACTTATCCCAGGAATTAGTTAGTATGTGGCATAGTCTTATGCTTAACTCAGGCATTAATTAGTATGTAGTATAGCCTCATGCTTATGCCAGGCATTAGTTAGTATGTAGGATAGCCTTATGCTTATCCCAAGCATTAATGTATACGTAGAATAGCCTTATGCTTATCCCAGGAATTAGTAAGTATGTAGGATAGCCTTTTGCTTATCCCAGGCATTACTTAATACGTAGAATAGCCTTATGCTTATCCCAGGAATTAGTAAGTATGTAGGATAGCCTTGTGCTTATCCCAGGCATTACTTAATACGTGGCACATTCTTATTCTTATCCCAGGCAGCAATTAGTACATAGGATAGCCTTATGCTTATCCCAGGCATTAATTAGTACGTAGGATAGCCTTAAGCTTTTTCCAGGCATTAATTAGTATGTAGGATAGACATTTGCTTATCACAGGTATTAATAAGTACATAGGATAGCCTTATGATTATCCCAGGCATTAATTTGTACGTAGGATAGCCTTATGCTTATCCCAGGCATTAATTTGGACATAGGATAGATTTATGCTTTTCCCAGGCATTAGTAGGTAGGTAGGATAGCATTATGCTTATCACAGGCATTAGCTAGTATGTTGGATAGCCTTATGCTTATCCCAGGCATTAATTAGTATGTAGGACAGCCTTATGCTTATCACAGGCATTAGTTCGTACGTAGGATAGCCTTATGCTTATCCCAGGCATTAGTTAGTATGTGGGATAGCCTTATGCTTAACTCAGGCATTGATTAGTATGTAGGCTAGCCTCATGCTTATGCCAGGCATTAGTATGTAGGATAGCCTTATGCTTATCCCAGGCAATAATTCATACGTTGAATAGCCTTATGCTTATCCCAGGAATTAGTAAGTATGTAGGATAGCCTTTTGCTTATTGCAGGCATTAGTTAATACGTGGCACAGCCTTATGCTTTTCCCAGGCAGCAATTAGTACATAGGATAGCCTTATGCTTATCCCAGGTATTAATTAGTACGTAGGATAGCCTAAAGCTTATTCCAGGAATTTGTTAGTATGTAGGATAGCCTTTTGTTTATCCTTGGCATAAGTTAATATGTGGCACAGCCTTCTGCTTATCCCAGGCAGCAATTAGTACATAGGATAGCCTTATGCTTATCCCAGGCATTAATTAGTACGTAGGATAGCCTTAGGCTTATTCCAGGCATTAATTAGTACGTAGGATAGACTTATACTTTTCTCAGGCTTTAATTAGTATGTAGGATAGCCTTATGCTTATCCCAGGCATTAATTAGTAAGTATGATAGCCTTATGCTTATCCCAGGCATTAGTTAGTTTGTGCGATAGTCTAATGTTTAGCTCAGGCATTATTTAGTATGTAATATAGCCTCGTGCTTATGCCAGGCATTAGTTAGAATGTAGGATAGCCTTATGTTTATCCCAGGCATTAATTAATATGTATGATAGTCTTATGCTTATCCCAAGCATTAATAAGTATGTAGGATAGCTTTATGCGTATCCCAGGTATAACTTAGTACATAGGATAGTCTTATGCTTATCCCAGGCATTAGTTAGTACGTGAACACGTCTTATGCTTATCCCAGGCATTAATTAGTATGTAGGACAGCCTTATGCTTATCCCAGGAATTAGTAAGTATGTAGGATAGCCTTTTGCTTATTCCAGGCATTAGTTAATATGTGGCACAGCCTTATGCTTATCCCGGGCAGCAATTAGTATATAGGATAGCCTTATGGTTATCCCAGGCATTAATTAGTACATAGAATATCCTTAAACTTATTCCAGGCATTAATTAGTACGTAGGATAGACTTATGCTTTTCTCAGGCATTAGTTAGTATGTAGGATAGCCTTATGCTTATCCCAGGCATTAATTAGTAAGTAGGATAGCCTTATGCTTATCCCAGGCATTAGTTAGTTTGTGGGATAGTCTTATGCTTAGCTCAGGCATTATTTAGTATGTAATATAGTCTCATGCTTATGCCAGGCATTAGTTAGTATGTAGGATAGCCTTATGTTTATCCCAGGCATTAATAAGTATGTAGGATAGCCTTATGCTTATCCCAAGCATTAATAAGTATGTAGGATAGCCTTATGCTTATTCCAGGTATTACTTACTACGTAGGATAGCCTTATGCTTATCCCAGGCATTAGTTAGTACGTGGGCACGCCTTATGCTTTTCCCAGGCATTAATTAGTATGTAGTACAGCCTTATGCTTATCACAGGCATTAATCTGTAGGAGCAGAGAACAGAGAGGCGCCTTATGGGACAGTATCGTGGTATCACAGTGAGTACAAGATAGAACATACAGCACACACAGATGGCAGAGTACTCACAAAAATGATGGCATAAACGTATGCCAGACTAGACAGGACGGAACCTTAGTCGTCAGCCAGACGGTCCAATGGGAGGATAGCTCCGGCACTCCAATGGTCCAATCCGCAGCAGCGGGAAGTCATCGCGTCAGAGGCCCACAGCGTCTGTGATAGGACTACTGGCTCAGAGCCCTTAGTGTGAATGGCAGGATACCGAACCAACCAAGTAGTCGAATGATGATAGACAGAGAGCGGGGGTATCGTAAAAGCAGTTTATTAAAAAATTACTAAAAACTGTTTAAAATGCTAGTAGATAGTAAGTAGTAGAAACAGCAAAACGTTTCTTGACCTTCCGGTCATTTCATCAGGCTGATATTAAAACAAATTATAGCATCAGCTTTTGATAAAGGCATACTCCTGAAAAAAGAGAAAGATTATTTGATCCCGACCGAACCCAATCAGGCCTTCTATTACCACCTTCCGAAGGTCCACAAGAACCGTCTGTGTCCTCCTGGAAGACCGATAATAGCAGGGATCGGCAATTTAACTGATAATGTCTCATCATACGTTGACTACTTCTTACAGAAGTATGTCTTAGGTCTTGAATCCTATATTCGAGATTCAGCTGATCTTCTTAAAAAACTGGAATCATATCGCATTACATCCGATATGATTTGGGTCACCTGCGATGTGCAGGCCCTATATTCCAACATTCCTCATGACTTGGGCCTACAGGCAATCTCTGAATATCTAGAACAAGATTTCTATCTACCACAGACCCAAAGAGAGTTTCTTTTAGATCTCATTGCTTTCATCTTGAGACATAATTATTTCGTCTTTCAAGATGAATTTTACATCCAAACAAAGGGCACTGCCATGGGTACCAGGTTCGCCCCCAGTTATGCGAACCTGTTTATGGGTTCCTTTGAACAATGTTACATCTATGATTCAGCATACGGGGTGAACCTGGTATACTATGGCAGATACATAGATGACCTCATTTTCATCTGGAGGGGTGAACCCTCCACCGCTGAATCTTTTGTTGAACATCTAAACACTAACAATAGAGGCTTGGTGTTTACTAGTTCCATTGAGAGACAATCAATAGTGTACCTAGACCTTAATCTCTGCTTTACTGAGGGTAAAGTGACTAGCACCACTTTCTTTAAAGCAGTAGATTGTAACAGCTATCTTGATTTTAAGAGCTGTCACTATCACCCCTGGAAATTGAACGTTCCTTACGGCCAGTTTAAAAGGGTACGTCGTAACTGTAGTTCTATGGCCGACTACGAATCTCAAAGTCTTATCCTAAAGGAACGCTTTAGGGAGAAACATTACCCTAACTCTATTATCGAAAATGGTTTTTTGAGAGCCAAAAACGACAATAGGGACATATATTTCACTGGTCCTAATGCACGATTGGAACCCACGAATAACAGCACCTTTCATAAAGATCCATTGTTCATCACTCAATTTAATTATAACCATAATTTAATTAGAGAGATTGTCACACGTCACTGGCAAATTTTACTTAAAGACCCTATTCTGAAAAGAACTTTGGATAACAAACCTAGAATAGTTTATAGAAGGGCGCCGACCCTTAAAACAATGTTGGCTCCGAGCAAGATTGTCAAACATAGACAGTCATATTCTGGTGCTAACAGTAATAATTTGCAACATGGGTCATTCAAATGTAGACGAGCCCGTTGCAAGATGTGCACTTTCATTGGTGATCAGCAGAAAACCTTCAGGTCTAGTATCACTCATAAATCTTATACCATCATTGGCCATGCATCTTGTGCTTCCACCTATGTAGTTTACCTACTAACTTGTGTCTGTGGGACTCAATACGTAGGGCGTACCTGTAGACACCTTAGTACCAGATGGTCTGAACACTATCGGAATATGAAGAAGAACTATAGACTCCATAGTGTATCTAGACACTGTAATGATGAACATAGGGGAGATCTGAACTGTTATTCCGTGAATCCCATAGAATTCATTCCCAAATCCCATCTTTACAATCGGTTTTTCAGGCTCAGACAGAGGGAGACCTATTGGATCCATCTGCTGAAAAGCATGCATCCAGACGGTCTCAATCTATGTGTTGATTTGGCGGCCTTCTCATAAACGTCCGATCCTCTAGTCCCTCTGCCTGAGCTACATTATATATATTTTTTCCTTTGGAGTATACGTTTATAGTCTCTGACCAACTAGATAAAAATACTTTAATTATTAGGAATGAAATTTCTGTTAGTCATCCGAATCCTGACTTAGACATAAGCCAATCCACATAGAAATACACACTGATATCTATCTGTCAAAACATATGGTCCCCTTATAACATGTACAGGCAATCACACCTTTAACATGCTCATGGATACTAATCGACTTCTACTCACGCCGTACGGCTGAGAAATTATTGTGAATACCATTAGCTCACAGCTCATTTATCAGCACTGTCTCTGCACTTCTTATGGATTATATTTTATTCCAAATTCTCTCTCTTGTTATTGTAGACTTTCGTTCCACGTACATGAGAAGTGCAGACACAGCCCTGCCTTTGCGTCTGACACATAAAACTTTATGATGTCAGTAATAACCATTAATTTAGGCACTACTTAATGTTGTGATCTGAACTACATATGAACTTATGGGACTTTGATATTGTGTTTATTTGTATAATTTTTTGGTTGTCTTGTATGTAATTTAGGATTACTATGTATACATATCACAGTCGGCATTGTTTTTCCACACTCCTCATCTCTCATCACAGAACAGAATTAACTGTCATTATAGATACCAATCACAATTCTGATTGACTCTATGATGGGTGTGGACAACAGACCGGTCTATGATTGGACGATTATCATGTTAAATAGAGCGGGGTTTTTCAAAATCAATATCAGCCTGATGAAACGACCGGAAGGTCGAGAAACACGTTGCTGTTTCTACTACTTACTATTTACTAGTATTTTAAACAGTTTTTAGTAATTTTTTAATAAACTGCTTTTACGATACCCCCGCTCTCTGTCTATCATCATTCGACTACTTGGTTGGTTCGGTATCCTGCCATTCACACTAAGGGCTCTGAGCCAGTAGTCCTATCACAGACGCTGTGGGCCTCTGACGCGGTGACTTTCCGCTGCTGCGGATTGGACCATTGGAGTGCCGGAGCTATCCTCCTATTGGACCGTCTGGCGGACGACTAAGGTTCCGTCCTGTATAGTCTGGCATACGTTTATACCATCATTTTTGTGAGTACTCTGCCATCTGTGTGTGCTGTATGTTCTATCTTGTACTCACTGTGATACCACGATACTGTCCCATAAGGCGCCTCTCTGTTCTCTGCTCCTACAGATATTTGCCTCATTTCTTCGTAAGAGTGCTGCCGTTAGATCCGGTTGCTGGTTGCTCCCGGCACTTTGCCCTCATTGAGACTGGTTCTCTGAATTGTGTTCCGGCCATTATCTGTGCGCACCTCCATAAGGATATATCCTTTGACTTTTTCACTGCTCCGGTTGTTATTGCCAAGGTTGGGAGGTTTGCTGCATATTTCGACTACAGACTTTCTCGTGCACTACAGCTATATGCATTTGTTATAACTGGTATTTATTAACATCCTGTTTTTTAGCAATATGTATTTGTATTAATTTGTATCTTTTTTCCTTTTTGCTTTTGTTGTTACACATTATTTTTGTCTACTGTTAAGGTTCTACTTCTATTGGTTTCTCTATCTGTATTGTATGCACATCCTGATTTGATAGCACACTCGTATCATTAAGGTTCAGCTTTATCACTCCCCACAAAGGTGTTGCAAATTACAATACTACACGTTTTTTAGGTGCTGTCCACTGGAATACTATACATATATTTTTTGAAAAATCTGGTATTTTTTAAATGCATAATTTGATGTTAACCTTGTAACATTTTTATTTGTATTTATGCATATTCTTTATTGGTAATTTAATTTAGGCTTACTCACTAGTATTTAATATTTTTTCCACTTGATCTTGTATACAATTGACACATACTGTTTATATATATATATTTTTATAGGTTTCACCTGCCGAGTGAATTAATAGATTCACTTCACATATTGTATTCACCATATCACGATTGATATATACCGTTGATATAGTTACAATAGATTAGGTCCATCACTATTAGATTTAGATTTAGTATCAATATTCTTTTAGAGTTGTTATTTCCATCACTTAATTTAAAAGATTCACCTATACACGATTAATATACACTGTCGACCTACATTCAATAGACTTAGACCTCACAAACTAATATATATTGCCAGACATTTCAATAATGTTATCTGTTAGTGAAAGGACAAACAAAAGGCTTATGCTAGTATCACATATAGAGTCGACTTGTCCCACAACAGCAAATGCAGGAAACAACATAGAGAACCTATCTATACATGCACTTTTTGCTAAGTTACAAGATGCAATCAATGTTGAGTGCAGGCATTGGTTAGATGCTGAGATGCTGCAGAAATATTTAGATAAAAAACAAATACCACATGGCCTTAGATTGCATAAAAATTGTTCATTTAAAGACAACATGGCCCTTAATACTAAATGGGAAGAAGCTATGCACGTCTGCTCCACTACTTTCATTAATATTCTTATATCACATAGAAAAACTTTGGTTGAACATGCATCCAAAGAAATTAACTCCATTCAAATCAGTTTGGAGAAATTCAAAAATTCGACATTGTATGATGAATTGAATTCTATGGTTTTGGAAAAAACAGAATGCTTCCAAAAAGAATTAATGGCCATTAAAAATAGAAAACTGTTAAGAGATGATGATGACTATCAGAAAGGCCAAATATACATCTACAATAAAAACAAAGAAAATAAGTCTGATTCAATATACCCACAGTTGGGTTTGGACTCGGATACTCAACAAAGTGCAGATTACCCCAAAACTCCTATAATAGGGGACTGCAACAATACAAAAATACAAATTTTGATTGGACAGTAGTTAATTACTCGAACAACAAAGATAAAAATAAGAACATTGCCCCATATCATAATAGGAATAACTTTAAGCCTCCTGCCCACAACTCCTATCATTATAGGGAGAATGGTGGTAGTTCCTATAATGGCTCTAGGCACTACCCCCCTAGATACCATGAGGGTTCCGATAGAAGAAATACCTATCATCAAAACTCTCCTAGACACCATGAGGGCTTTGATAGAAGAAATAACTATCACCAAGACTCCTCTAGACACTTTTATCAACACGATAAAAGGGAATTCCCGAATCGGACTTATCCCTCTAATAGACAAAATCATAATGATTACTTAGGTACTAGAAATTATTTTTATGATTATCATCACTCCAGACCTCATACTCCAAACGATGTACCTATGAACACCAAGTCAAATGATCCTAGGAATCATCACTATAATCAAAATGGTGAACACCATCCTTTTAACAATTATGATAAATCTAGAGGCCATTTTACGAGGAGTCACGACACAGGGCCCTACAGAAAAACACCCGGCTTGAATGACCAATACACCCATGATAGTCCAAGGGCCAATAATGAGAATGGTCGCCGGCTCCCTAATAATAGATCACAAACAAACACAAATAACGAACAATATAGAGTTGAATCAACTCGCCATCTTAATTCCAATCCAGGCCCAAGTTATGATCAGGCAGGACCATCTTCCAATAATTCATCTCATTTTTTAGAATCTGGCCCCAGACCACCAGCGTGGAAACAAAAAACAATATCCAGTTACCTAGAACCTGTGATCTCCCTCACGGCCCCACAAAAAGGCAAAAGACCTCACGGAAACGAGGGCATAGAGGAAGAGGTACAGCCATCAAAGAGGCACGATTACAGACCCTGAAAAAAGGTATCTACAATCTATCCTCACATAATCTGACAAATGATGAGATACGGGTCCTGGGCAAAGGCCTTTCATACTGTCCTACTAACAAACATAACACATTCTCACTCTTTGTCGATCTAAATCAATTCACGCAAAAGCTATCTATGCAAAAATACTTTGCTGAAAAAACCTTAAAAAATGACATGATGAGGCCGATTCTCACAAATTCTATGGATGATAGGCTTAGACATGAAACAATTCCCACATATGACCCAGAGGCCTTGATAGACCACTTATGTGATGGTTATATACATACACCTTTCAAAAATAAGTCCAGTTTCATGCCACAGCTCAACAATAATTCTCATATTGAGATATTCAGGCAATTAGTGAGCGATGATTTTGAGAGAATATCAAAGAAGATCCCAAATAAGGATAATTTATTTCCTAATGAAAAACGTGCATTGAACAACTTAAAAAACAATAAATCTTTGGTAATAAGACAGGCCGATAAGGGCGGTGGAGTGGTCCTTCAGGATTTAACTGACTACCTATCGGAAGCCAGGAAAATCTTACATGATACTTCCTATTATAAGAAATTGAGCTCAGACCCGACTGTGGAATTTAAAGCTATATTAAAACAAATTATAGCATCAGCTTTTGATAAAGGCATACTCCTGAAAAAAGAGAAAGATTATTTGATCCCGACCGAACCCAATCAGGCCTTCTATTACCACCTTCCGAAGGTCCACAAGAACCGTCTGTGTCCTCCTGGAAGACTGATAATAGCAGGGATCGGCAATTTAACTGATAATGTCTCATCATACGTTGACTACTTCTTACAGAAGTATGTCTTAGGTCTTGAATCCTATATTCGAGATTCAGCTGATCTTCTTAAAAAACTGGAATCATATCGCATTACATCCGATATGATTTGGGTCACCTGCGATGTGCAGGCCCTATATTCCAACATTCCTCATGACTTGGGCCTACAGGCAATCTCTGAATATCTAGAACAAGATTTCTATCTACCACAGACCCAAAGAGAGTTACTTTTAGATCTCATTGCTTTCATCTTGAGACATAATTATTTCGTCTTTCAAGATGAATTTTACATCCAAACAAGGGGCACTGCCATGGGTACCAGGTTCGCCCCCAGTTATGCGAACCTGTTTATGGGTTCCTTTGAACAATGTTACATCTATGATTCAGCATACGGGGCGAACCTGGTATACTATGGCAGATACATAGATGACCTCATTTTCATCTGGAGGGGTGAACCCTCCACCGCCGAATCTTTTGTTGAACATCTAAACACTAACAATAGAGGCTTGGTGTTTACTAGTTCCATTGAGAGACAATCAATAGTGTACCTAGACCTTAATCTCTGCTTTACTGAGGGTAAAGTGACTAGCACCACTTTCTTTAAAGCAGTAGATTGTAACAGCTATCTTGATTTTAAGAGCTGTCACTATCACCCCTGGAAATTGAACGTTCCTTACGGCCAGTTTAAAAGGGTACGTTGTAACTGTAGTTCTATGGCCGACTACGAATCTCAAAGTCTTATCCTAAAGGAACGCTTTAGGGAGAAACATTACCCTAACTCTATTATCGAAAATGGTTTTTTGAGAGCCAAAAACGACAATAGGGACATATATTTCACTGGTCCTAATGCACGATTGGAACCCACGAATAACAGCACCTTTCATAAAGATCCATTGTTCATCACTCAATTTAATTATAACCATAATTTAATTAGAGAGATTGTCACACGTCACTGGCAAATTTTACTTAAAGACCCTATTCCGAAAAGAACTTTGGATAACAAACCTAGAATAGTTTATAGAAGGGCGCCGACCCTTAAAACAATGTTGGCTCCGAGCAAGATTGTCAAACATAGACAGTCATATTCTGGTGCTAACAGTAATAATTTGCAACATGGGTCATTCAAATGTAGACGAGCCCGTTGCAAGATGTGCACTTTCATTGGTGATCAGCAGAAAACCTTCAGGTCTAGTATCACTCATAAATTTTATACCATCATTGGCCATGCATCTTGTGCTTCCACCTATGTAGTTTACCTACTAACTTGTGTCTGTGGGGCTCAATACGTAGGGCGTACCTGTAGACACCTTAGTACCAGATGGTCTGAACACTATCGGAATATGAAGAAGAACTATAGACTCCATAGTGTATCTAGACATTGTAATGATGAACATAGGGGAGATCTGAACTGTTATTCCGTGAATCCCATAGAATTCATTCCCAAATCCCATCTTTACAATCGGTTTTTCAGGCTCAGACAGAGGGAGACCTATTGGATCCATCTGCTGAAAAGCATGCATCCAGACGGTCTCAATCTATGTGTTGATTTGGCGGCCTTCTCATAAAGGTCCGATCCTCTAGTCCCTCTGCCTGAGCTTGCTGTAGATCATACATTATATATATTTTTTCCTTTGGAGTATACGTTTATAGTCTCTGACCAACTAGATAAAAATACTTTAATTATTAGGAATGAAATTTCTGTTAGTCATCCGAATCCTGACTTAGACATAAGCCAATCCACATAGAAATACACACTGATATCTATCTGTCAAAACATATGGTCCCCTTATAACATGTACAGGCAATCACACCTTTAACATGCTCATGGATACTAATCGACTTCTACTCACGCCGTACGGCTGAGAAATTATTGTGAATACCATTAGCTCACAGCTCATTTATCAGCACTGTCTCTGCACTTCTTATGGATTATATTTTATTCCAAATTCTCTCTCTTGTTATTGTAGACTTTCGTTCCACGTACATGAGAAGTGCAGACACAGCCCTGCCTTTGCGTCTGACACATAAAACTTTATGATGTCAGTAATAACCATTAATTTTAGGCACTACTTGATGTTGTGATCTGAACTACATATGAACTTATGGGACTTTGATATTGTGTTTATTTGTATAATTTTTTGGTTGTCTTGTATGTAATTTAGGATTACTATGTATACATATCACAGTCGGCATTGTTTTTCCACACTCCTCATCTCTCATCACAGAACAGAATTAACTGTCATTATAGATACCAATCACAATTCTGATTGACTCTATGATGGGTGTGGACAACAGACCGGTCTATGATTGGACGATTATCATGTTAAATAGAGCGGGGTTTTTCAAAATCAATATCAGCCTGATGAAACGACCGGAAGGTCGAGAAACGCGTTGCTGTTTCTACTACTTACTATTTACTAGTATTTTAACAGTTTTTAATAATTTTTTAATAAATTGCTTTTACGATACCCCCGCTCTCTGTCTATCATCATTCGACTACTTGGTTGGTTCGGTATCCTGCCATTCACACTAAGGGCTCTGAGCCAGTAGTCCTATCACAGACGCTGTGGGCCTCTGACGCGGTGACTTCCCGCTGCTGCGGATTGGACCATTGGAGTGCCGGAGCTATCCTCCCATTGGACCGTCTGGCGGACGACTAAGGTTCCGTCCTGTCTAGTCTGGCATACGTTTATGCCATCATTTTTGTGAGTACTCTGCCATCTGTGTGTGCTGTATGTTCTATCTTGTACTCACTGTGATACCACGATACTGTCCCATAAGGCGCCTCTCTGTTCTCTGCTCCTACAGATATTTGCCTCATTTCTTCGTAAGAGTGCTGCCGTTAGATCCGGTTGCTGGTTGCTCCCGGCACTTTGCCCTCATTGAGACTGGTTCTCTGAATTGTGTTCCGGCCATTATCTGTGCGCACCTCCATAAGGATATATCCTTTGACTTTTTCACAGGCATTAAGTAGTACGTAGGATATCTCAAACGAAAAAAAATCCAAGCAGGCTAGGATTAAGGCAGACGCCGAAAACCGGTCAGCCGTTTTTGTTCTCTGTATATTGTTTTTTGTTATTACACTCTTACCCTGGGGTTAATTAACCCTCTTGTTTTAATATCTGTAAATTAAAATTTTGTTTTTTCACTCACTTTTTGGTGCTCCTAACTATTTTTCGTTTGAGATATACTGTGGCCATTGGAGCACACTCAGCGAGTTAAAACACTTTCTAAATCCCCTATTGCGGAGGATTGGCGATTCCCAGCTTGGACACTCACCAGTTGCAAAGAGGAGGATCACAATAATATCAACAGCACCACAAGGATACATGGGACAGATCAACCCGAAACAGGACTGTGGTGAGTCTGTTTATGATACATATATATGTGATACCATTTGAACTGCATTGGAGAGTTCTATATACATATATTGAAGACATCTTCATTCTTATTTTGCTATTGTCAGGGGACATTGGGGTGGACCCATGGACATAGCTTGACAATGAACTTTTGTCTGTCTTACCAGGCTGGTTTTGTAATGTGATTCATTATTAGATCCGTATAAGAAATCACATACCACGTACACACCCAACCACAGCACCCCTACTTTCCTTTGACTAGTACGTAGGATAGCCTTATGCTTATCCCAGGCATTCGTTAGTTTGTGGGATAGCCTTATGCTTTACTCAGCCATTAATTAGTATGCAGGATAGTCTTATGCTTATCACAGGCATTAATTAATACGTAGAATAGCCTTATGCTTATCCCAGGAATTAGTTAGTATGTAGGATAGACTCATGCTTATGCCAGGCATTATGCCCACATTATAGCCCACATGGTGCAGGTCTGGAGGCAATTGCATTTTTTCTGAGGAGATCTACCAACTATAATCCCCAATTCTGTCAATACATTCTCAGGGTCACTGAGTTCCTCTTAACCCATAATTATTTTGAGTTTGAAGGGGTCCATTACCTCCAGAGATGTGGGACAGCCATGGGGGCGAAATTTGCGCCCTCCTACGCCAACCTATTCATGTGTTGGTGGGAACTGTCCCACATCTATGGAGGTGATGGTCCCTGGAAATCAAAGATAAAATATTACAGAAGATATATAGATGATCTTCTGATCATCTGGGAGGGGGAAGAGACAGAGTTGGTGGAATTCCTCAGAGTTTTAAATAGCAATACAGCAGGCATCAGACTAACCCATGATTTTGGGAAAACCCACATTAACTTTCTAGATGTAACATTAATAGGGGGGCAGGGAAGAATGCATACCAAAGTGTATAGGAAACCAATCAGTGGGAATACACTCCTACATGCGAAAAGCAATCACCCCTAAAGGGTATTCTTTTCTGTGATGAAGGGCCAATTCATACGTCTAAAATGAAATTGTTCAACCCAGAATGAATTTGAACAACAATCTTTGGACCTAGAAAACCGCCTTTGCAGTAGGGGTTATGATAGAAAAGAGGTTGCAAGAGTAAGAGAGACTATCTCTAGAAGCGATAGGAATGAATTCCTTATCCCAAAAGATCCAAATTGGAGGAACTCCAATATTGGAAAAGTAACTTTTGTAACAAAATATAGTGTATGTAATATCATACGTAAGCACTTTCGTATGCTTACAGCAGATGAGGGACTTGCAAATACAGTATCCAAAGGGTGCAGGTTTGCATACAGGAAGGGCATGACTATTGGCAACATGGTTGCCCCCACACAATTGAGGGCGAATCAGGTTTCTAGCTCATCCTGGTTAAGGCACACAGGTGTCTATAGATGCAACTATGGCCCTTGTATAAAATGTTTAGGAAAGAAGAGGGCGCTAAAAGCTAAGTTCCCACCACACTTAGTCAAATAACAGGAGATACAACAATATTAAAATTGATACCTTTACTTCACAATAAAATACAATTAGTTACAACAATAAACATTAAAATAAGTATAATGTGATAGAAGGGACGTCTCCCTTAAAAAACTGGATTACCACCTTAAAATATGTGAATGAAATTCCTTATAAAATGTTTTAAAAGAGCATTATAATAAGATCCAGCAAAAATGTTACAATGTTATTATCGATCTTGAGTGAATTGGTCACAATCTTTGTAACAGTTTCTTATGTTGGCTGATCAAAAAGTGCTACAGTTCATCAGATAGTGTCAGCGTGAGATAAGTTTAATTAGGTTGTTTATAAGTTGTTATGCGATCATGTTAAACACCTTAAAATCAGGTTTCCTTTGTACTCCTTTGTTCCACGCTAAGTGCGGGTCTGTGGATATCCTTTCTCCCCTTGGAATCCTGCAATATCTGGCGCAGAAGAAGTTTGGAAAAAGCAGTCTCCCATCACGCTGACCGGGTTCAGCCGATTCAAGCATAAGGATTTTGGAGTAAAAAAAGCAGTATCCAACCACGCTGACCGGGTTCAGCCGACTCAAGCAAGTAAGAAAGGTTGCTAACACATTGGAAGATATCTCTTACTTATAATAAATCTCCAACAGTGTGAGCCAACAAACCGTTATCACAGTCATTTGGATAAGTGTGAGTACAAAGGAAACCTGATTTTAAGGTGTTTAACATGATCGCATAACAACTTATAAACAACCTAATTAAACTTATCTCACGCTGACACTATCTGATGAACTGTAGCACTTTTTGATCAGCCAACATAAGAAACTGTTACAAAGATTGTGACCAATTCACTCAAGATCGATAATAACATTGTAACATTTTTGCTGAATCTTATTATAACGCTCTTTTAAAACATTTTATAAGGAATTTCATTCACATATTTTAAGGTGGTAATCCAGTTTTTTAAGGGAGACGTCCCTTCTATCACATTATACTTATTTTAATGTTTATTGTTGTAACTAATTGTATTTTATTGTGAAGTAAAGGTATCAATTTTAATATCGTTGTATCTCCTGTTATTTGACTAAGTGTGGTGGGAACTTAGCTTTTAGCGCCCTCTTTTTTCCTAAACATTTTGTTCCTATCGTGACAGTCCTGGGGTGACTGTTTTAGAGTGGCCTAGTTCTCTTTAGTTATTAGCGCTATACTTCTGTGTTCACCTTATGGCCCTTGTATAGCATGTGGTTGTTTAGAACCAGGTGAGGGTTTTATCAGTACAGCCACAGGAGAAAATTTTAGACATTACTCATGTCTAAATTGCAGATCGACCTATGTAATTTATTTGTTGACCTGCGCATCTTGCCAAGTACAATATACAGGTCTTACTACCAGGGAGGCAAGAGAAAGAATTTGGGAGCACATTACCAATATCAAAGCAGGCAAGCTCACAACTCCCCTAGTACAACACTTCAAAAACAAACATAATAAGAATGTAAGTTCGTTAAAATGGACTGTCATAGAACAAGTGAAGTGTAAGAAAAGAGGGGGAGACAGAGACAGTCTGCTAGCTAAGAGAGAGGTGTTCTGGATACACAGGCTAAAAACTAGGGTTCCCACCGGATTGAACTCTGAATTTGATTTAATTATTTTCTGGGAATAACCCACTTGGCCTCAATGTGTCCAGAGCACCTCTCTCTTTTGTCTCTCTTTTTTGTCTCTTTTATGGGCTCTATTTATCATTCCAATTCTCCTATATTTTCTCCTAAAAGTTCTCATGAGAAATAATTCTCCTATTTATCATTCAAAAATACTCCTAAAATTGGGCAAGTTCGACTGTAAAATTCTCCTACTCTGTTCTAACTCTCCTTGGAGAACATGTTCTCCAAAAAAAGGGTTAAATTAGATCTTTTTAGTCGTATTTCATATAGTTCTCCTCATAATCCTCCTAGTTACAAATTTATCATTTATATTCTCCTGTGGAGGACTGAAAGTTCTCCTGCAAGTTCCTACCTTAAAGTTCTCCATAGCTACAGTGGAGAACAGCATTAGAAATCTATTCTCTACCAGTTGTAGAAGCAGTTAGACACAAAAAAGGGCTCTACAAGGTGCAAAAATGATCTATAATAAAGCACAATAATAATGGTTATTGGAGTGCAATAATAATTTATGATGGAGTAAAAAAAATAAATATAATGGAGCACCAAAATAATATATAACAGAGCACAAAAATGATATCTATTGGGGCATAAAAATAAGATATAAAAAAGCGCTAAAATTGAAGCACAAAAACAATGAAAATGTAGATCTATTTTCTTATATGAATGTTTGCTGAAGAGGGGCGTTAACAAAGTTACTAGGAAGGCTGTATAAAGATTTCTATTGGTTTATATATGATTGACATGGAGAATAGTTGCTTATTTTTAGTGATAAATAAGGAGAAGATACTAATCCGACTGGAGAAATTTATCATTAGTTCTCCCCAGCTCTCCTCAGCTCTCCCATGGAGAAAAAACAACTTTTTTATGATAAAAATGGGCGCACATGTGCTCCTCTCCTAAGGAGAGCTGTGGAGAACTGATAGGAGAACAGAAAGGAGAATTCCCCAAATGATTGATAAATGGAGCCCTATATCTTTATATCATTATATCCTTTATTCACTGGTTTGAACTTGAGAATTGAAATAAAATTTGTTGAGATTAGGAATTGTTGTCACTATTTTCTGTTTAAGTGACAACTCTTAAATTCCTATTTCAATTTTTAAGGTTCACTTCAAGTTTTAATCATCACATCACTTTTGGCCATTTAACTTATGGCATAAATGAACAAAGTTTAGACTTACATAGAAAATAAGTGATGTTTTTGAAGATAAAAGTGTGAATATGTCAATCAACAGGTATTGTACAAATTGAAGCTGGCACATTTGTGTTAAACATGAAACAGTTAACTTGGAGCCACACAGACAAACACATATGATTAAGTTTTAAACCAATCACAAGTAGCACAGGTGTTTAAAAGGTGAATTAAGGATAGACACTTTAGCTAAGATTACGGCCAGAAGGGCCGAAACATGTCAGCAATTTGTCATTTATGTGAGTTTGTCTAGGCACCATCTATGTCACGATACTTTCCTGCACATTTCTTGAAGACTGTACACAGCCGTCAATAAAAGCAGTTTTAAAGCATTTTTGAAACTGGTGCTGCTTCAATTTTTGTTTTGGTAATATGCCAGGCATTAGTCAGTACATTGGATAGCCTTATACTTATCCTAGGAATTACTTAGTATGTAGGATCGCCTTATGCTTTTCACAGGCATTAATTAATATGTATGATAGGCTTACGCTTATCCCAGTCATTAATTAGTACGTAGGATAGCCTTATGCTTATCCCAGGCATTAATTAGTACGTAGGATAGCCTTAAGCTTATTCCAGGCATTAATTAATACATAGGTTAGACTTATGCTTTTCCCAGGCATTAATTAATACGTAGGATAGGCTTATGTTTATCCCTGGTATTAATTAATATGTAGGATAGCCTTATGCTTATCACAGGCATTAGTTAATATTTGGCACAGCCTTATGCTTATCCCAGGCAGCAATTAGTACATAGGATAGCCTTATGCTTATCCCAGGCATTAATTAGTACGTAGGGTAGCTTTAAGCTTATTCCAGGCATCAATTAGTACGTAGCATAGACTTATGCTTATCACAGGTATTAATTAGTATGTAGGATAGCCTTATGCTTATCCCAGGCATTAATTTGTACGTAGAATAGCCTTAAACTTATTCCAGGCATTAATTAGTACGTAGGATAGACTTATGCCTATCACAGTTATTAATTAGTACGTAGGCTAGTCCTATGCTTATCCTAGGCATTAATTTGTACGTAGGATAGCCTTATGCTTATCCCAGGCATTAATTAGTATGTGGGATAGCCTCATGCTTATGCCAGGCATTAGTTAATATATAGGATAGCCTTATTCTTATCCCAAGCATTAATTAATACGTAGAATAGCCTTATACTTATCCCAGGAATTAGTTAGTATGTAGGATAGCCTTTTGCTTATCCCAGGCATTAGTTAGTACGTAGGATAGCCTTATGCTTTACTCAGCCATTAATTAGTATGTAGGATAGCCTTATGCTTATCACAGGCATTAATTAATACGTAGAATAGCCTTATGCTTATCCCAGGAATTAGTTACTATGTAGGATAGCCTCATGCTTATGCCAGGCATTAGTCAGTACATTGGATAGCCTTATACTTATCCTAGGAATTACTTAGTATGTAGGATCGCCTTATGCTTTTCACAGGCAGTAATTAATATGTATGATAGGCTTACGCTTATCCCAGTCATTAATTAGTACGTAGGATAGCCTTATGCTTATCCCAGACATTAATTAGTACTTAGGATAGCCTTAAGCTTATTCCAGGCATTTATTAGTACGTAGGATAGACTTATGCTTATCACAGGTATTAATTCATATGTAGGATAGCCTTATGCTTATCCCAGACATTAATCATTATGTATGATATCCATATGCTTTTTCCAGGCATTAATTAGTATGTAGGATAGCCTTATGCTTATCTCAGGCAATAATTAGTATATAGGTTAGCCTTAATTAGTACGTAGGATAGACTCATGCTTATGCCAGACATTAGTTAGTATGTAGGGTAGCCTTATGCTTATCCCATGCATTAATTAATATGTATTATAGGCTTACGCTTACCCCAGACATTAATTATTACGTAGGATAGCCTTATGCTTATCCCAGGCATTACTTAGTATGTATTATAGCTTTATGCTTATCCCAGGCATTAGTAAGTACGTAGGATAGCTTTATACTTCTCCCAGGCATTAGTTAGTATGTAGGATAGCCTTATGCTTATCCCAGACATTAATTAGTACTTAGGATAGCCTTATACTTATACCAGGCATTAGTTAGTACGTAGGGTAGCCTTATGCTTATCCCTGGAATTAATTAGTACTTAGGAAAGCCGTATGCTTATCCTAGGCGTTAATTAGTATATAAGATAGCCCAATGCTTATCCCAGGCATTAATTAGTACGTGAGATAGCCTTATGCTTATCCCAGGCAATAATTAAGATGTAGGATAGACGTGTGCTTATCCCAGGCATTAATTAGTACGTTGTATAGCCTTATGCTTTTCCCAGGCTTTAATTAGCACATAGGATAGCCTTATGCTTATCCCAGGCAATAATTAGTACATAGGATAGCCCTATGCTTATCCCAGACCTTAATTAGTAGGTTGAATAGCCTTATGCTTATTCCAGACATTAATTAGTAGGTGGAATAGCCTTATGCTTTTCCAAGGCATTAATGAATATGTGTCAGAGCCGATCCGATCATTGCCATGGATCTCTCTCTTTCTGCTCTTCACTTCACGTTGCCTAGCAACGTGACGCGTCCTTCCTGATTCCGCCCCCACACGTCTCTAGGCTTTAAAAGCCTTGGCGGGACTTCGCTCCGGTGCCCGTTTGTTGTTTCTTCATTCCTGGCCTGTGAGTATGATATCTGATTTAAAGGGACATTGACCATTGCTTTGCCTGACCACTCTGCTGCCTCATCCTTGTATCTGATTAAAGGGACATTGACCATTGCTTTGCCTGATCACTCTGCTGCCTCATCCTTGTATCTGATTAAAGGGACATTGACCATTGCTTTGCCTGACCACTCTGCTGCCTCATCCTTGTATCTGATTAAAGGGACATTGACCATTGCTTTGCCTGACCACTCTGCTGCCTCAACCTTCTGCCTGATTAAAGGGACATTGACCAATGCTTTGTCTGACCACTCTGCTGCCTCATCCTTAAACCTAATTAAAGGGACATTGATAATTGCTTTGCCAGACCACACTGCTACCTCAGTTCTATACCAGATTAAAGGGACATTGACCACAGCTTTGTGTATCACCCTGCTGCCTTCCTTTGGCTACTTGAAGACACTGATCCAAATTCCTGCATCTGTGAGTACTCAGTTTTCTTCGTTTGCTAAAGTAACCTCTTCTGTTTTGTTTCCTGAGTGGGTCACGTCCTGGTTTCTTCTCAGTGTGCTAGTGTGTGTTTATATTTTCACGCTAGCAGTTGGGTCTAATCCTGGACTGATTCTATATGGCTGATAGTACAAACCGGCCATTTATGGACCCCACTGAGCTTTCCATGGCCGTGGCCCACCACAAACAATTACTGGGAGCTCATGCCGCACATTTGCAATCCCTGGACTCCAAACTGGACCAGATAACTGTTTTGCTGCAGAATATGGTGGCTCCTGCACAATCTAATCCTGCCTCACTGGCTATGCCTCCTCCTGCACTTCCTCCAACCCATACTCAAGAGCCCCAGGATACCTCTTCCAGACAAATATGATTGTAATCCCGAAGATTGTAGGGGTTTTTTGAACCAATGCCGTCTTCATTTTTGCAACAGCCCAGCCCTCTTTTCTACACCTTCTTCGAGGATAACTTTCCTTATATCTTTGATGAAAGGAAAAGACCTGGCTTGGGTGTCCCCCTTGTTGGAAAAGAACGACCCGTTACTTCAGGATGTTAATGCTTTCCTGACTGTGTTTTCAACAGTCTTTGACAAACCAGGAAGATCTTCAGCTGCAGAAGCCTCTCTCCTAGACCTACGTCAGGGAGCGCAATCAGTGGTGCAATATGCTATAGAGTTCCGCACGCTTGCGGCTGAGACCTCTTGGAATCAGGGAGCTCTTAAAGCGGCTTTTCGTAAGGGACTCACTGAATGACTTAAGGATGAGATGGTATATCAGGATCTCCCAGAATCTCTAGAAGACCTAATCAATCTTTGTATCAAGCTTGACGCTAGGTACAGTGAACGGCAGCAAGAGAGAGAGAGAGCTCGTAAGCCCCTATCTTGCTCTTCTTTCCGCCTGGCACCTCGTTTCTCCAATCCTGTGTCTTCTTCGACTACAACCGATCAAACAGAACCGATGGAAGTTGGTACAATTAAGTTAACCGAGACCGAACGCCTGAGAAGACACACACTCGGTTTATGCCTATACTGTGGCCTTAAGGGGCATTTGTTGAGGGAATGTCCCATCAGACCAGTAAAAGCCAAGGCTTAACTCCTGATCGAGGGACTGAGTGAAGCCAGATCTGATTCTTCTCCCTCAACAACAAACTTTTTGTACCAGTAACTCTTCATCTTGGAGATCGTAAGATCCATACTCAAGGTCTCGTTGATGCCGGTGCCAGAAGCATGTTCATAGATTCCTCCTTTGCTTCCACACACAAAATACCTCTATGTGCTAAGGGGCACTCTGTCAGGGTCTCCACTGTCAGCGGTAGTCCGCTGGGTTCAGGTCTCATACAGTTTTCTACTATGCCATTGTTATTTTCTGTTGGGGTTCTCCATGTCGAGACTATTAGTCTGGATGTTATTCCTACTCCTCAGTTTCCCATAATCTTGGGCCCCCCCTGGCTTCGGTTACACAACCCTACGTTTTCTTGGGCTCAGGGTGAACTCACTTCTTGGGGTTCTTCATGTCGGATCAACTGTTTACTTACCCCCGTCAAACGTCCAGTCGCCATAGCAAGTACTACAGAAACCTTGATCTCCTTATCTAATTGTTATCAGGACTATCTTGATGTGTTCTCCAAAAAAGAGGCAGAACGTCTTCCTCCCCATCGTCCCTTTGATTGCCCCGTAGACTTGCTCCCTGGAGCTCCTTTACCCCGTGGCAAAATGTACCCTCTTTCTAGACCTGAAAACCTAGCACTGGAAGAGTATATCAAAGATATCCTGGCTAGAGGGTTTATAAGACCATCATCCTCTCCTGTGGGGGATGGCTTCTTTTTTGTGGAAAAGAAGGACGGGGGCCTTTGACCCTGTATAGACTTTAGGGGTCTGAATCAAATCACTGTTAAAAACAGTTATCCGTTACCCCTTATCCCGGAATTGTTCACTTATCTTCAAGGCTTCACTATATTTACCAAATTGGATCTTTGTGGTGCGTACAATCTGGTCCGTATGCGCAAGGGTGATGAATGGAAAAACGCATTTAACACCCGCTTTGGGCACTACGAATATCTTGTCATGTCCGTTGGGCTCTGTAATGCCCCTGCTGTGTTCCAACACTTTGTCAATTAAATATTCCGGGATTACTTGAACACTTTCGTTATCATCTACCTTGACGATATCCTCATCTTTTCACAGACCTATCAGGATCATATATCTCATGTCAGGAAAGTACTTCAACGGCTTAGGGATAAACACCTTTTTGCCAAAATGGAAAAGTGCTCCTTTCACCAGGACTCTATTCCCTTTCTGGGATATGTAATATCTAAAACTGGCTTTGAAATGGATCCTACGAAACTAAATGCCATACTATTGTGGCCTAGACCTGACTCCCTTAAAGCTCTCCAGTGCTTTCTAGGCTTTGCCGGTTACTACAGGAAGTTCATCAAAGGTTTTGCCACTATAACAGCACACCTTACTTCAATGACTAAAAAGGGGCAAAACTACAAAGAATGGTCTCCAGATGCCGTTCAGGCTTTTGACTCACTAAAAGAAGCTTTCGCTTCTGCACCTATTCTTCGTCATCCTAATCCGGAACATCAATTCATCCTGGAAGTGGATGCTTCCTCAGTGGCAGCTGGAGCAGTCCTTTCACAACGTATTCCAGAGTCTGGTAAGGTTCATCCTGACGGTTTCTTCTCCAAGAAGTTCACCTCTTCTGAATTTAATTATGTTGTGGGCAACAAGGAATTGCTGGCCATCAAAATGGCCTTAGATGAATGGAGACATTCGTTAGAGGGGACCGTTCAGCCTTTCTGAATCCTAATGGATCATAAGAACCTTCTTTATCTCCAGACAGCCAAACGATTGAATTCCAGGCAATCTCGGTGGACCTTGTATTTCTCCCGGTTCAATTATTTTTTATCCTATATTCCAGGCACGAAGAATATCAAAGCTGATGCTTTATCAAGGCAGTTTCAAACCTCTAATGCTCCAGAATCTGGCAAGATACTCCACCCTCAAGAGGTCTTAGCTCAACTAACGGCCTCTACTTTACAAGAACTACAAGCTGCTCAAGACAATCTTCCCTTCACTAACAAACCTCCCACTGGTTTGTTTTTTGTTCCTGAACATCTCCCATCTACATTGTTATCATGGGCTCATGACAATCCCCTTTCCGGACACCCGAGTATCAGCAACACTATTTGGAACCTTAAGCAACATGTCTGGTGGCCCTCTTTGTCTCGGGATACCAAAGCATACGTTTCTGCCTGTGCTGTATGTGCTTCCAATAAGGTACCTCAGCAGTTACCTTCTGGTCTACTCCAACCTCTCACTGTCCCTCATCTGCCTTGGACTCATTTATCCATGGATTTCATTACTGGTCTCCCTCCTTCTGCTGGAAATAATACCATATGGGTTATAGTTGACAGATTCACCAAGTCAGCCCATTTTGTGCCTTTGACAGGATTACCCTCTGCTACAACCCTTTCCGAATTATTTATTCAGCATATTGTGAGACTCCATGACTTTCCTCTAGATATTGTCTCGGACAGGGGGGTTCAGTTTGTCTCCCGGTTTTGGAAGTCTCTTTGTAAACAACTTGGAACAACCATCTCCTTGTCCACATCTCATCATCCTCAATCCAACGGCCAAACTGAGAGGGTCAATCAGTGCTTGGAAATGTACCTTAGGCATTATGTGGATCATCTTCACTCTAATTGGACCCACTACTTGCCTCTAGCTGAATTGGCTCATAATGCTCAATACAATTCTTCTCTGCGAACTTCTCCCTTTAAAGCAGCTCACGGATTTCAACCCAGAACTTTCCCAATTCATGCCTCTCCTTCTGAAGTTCCTGCTGCTAACCTCGCAGTCCGTAGACTTTGTCGCCATTGGCGAAAAATCTGCCTTCTTCTCACTAAAGCTTCTAATCAATATAAGTACTATGCTGATCGCAAATGCAAGAAGGCCCCCAAGTATCGTCCTGGAGACAAGGTTTGGGTTTCTACACATCATCTTCATCTCAAGCAACCCTCTGTAAAGTTGGGACCCCGTTATGTCGGTCCTTTCTGGATCCTGAGTCAAGTTTGCTCTACTGCTTATCGCCTTGCACTCCCTAGGACTCTTAAGGCTCATCCAGTTTTCCATGTCTCTCTTTTGAAACCCGCCACCTTCAATAAATACTCCAGACCTAGGACTACTCCTCCTCCTCTTTTGGTTCAAGGACAACCAGAGTATGAAGTCAGCCACATCATCGATTCCAAACTTTGTGGCAAAGTATTATACTATCTCATCCGCTGGAAAGGCTACCCTGTCACGGAGAGGTCTTGGGAACCAGCTCGTCAAGTCCATGCCCCTGCTTTGATCAAGGCTTTTCACAGAGCTCATCCCTCCAAGCTTGGTCCTATCCCCCGAAGGGGTTGTTGAGGAGGGGGTGCTGTCAGAGCCGATCCGATCATTGCTGTGTCGCCACAGCTCCCGGATTTCTCTCTCTCTGCTCTTCACGTCACGTTGCCTAGCAACGTGATGCGTCCTTCCTGTTTCCGCCCCCACACATCTCTAAGCTTTAAAAGCCTTGGTGGGACTTCGCTCCGGTGCCTGTTTGTTGTTTCTTCATTCCTGGCCTGTGAGTACGATATCTGATTTAAAGGGACATTGATTGTGTGATATAGTGAGCGCTGGGAAGCTTAAAAGGACTGTGAGGTATGGATATGTTAAAAATGGAATGTATTTATTACACTTAATATACAATGAAAATACAATATAATACATACAAATTAAAAAGCTTCTAAAATTCTTCCTAAAATCTCTATGGATCCATGAGATATAAGTCTTAAGGATATAGTGTTACCTATATCTGTGGTGTTGGAACAAATATTACGTTAGCTCCGACAACAGTCTAAGACCATAGTATTATGGTCTATAAAGTGCAGTTTAAGCACAGATATTTACAAACAGCAGATGTGATGTAAATGGCCACAATTGGCGTAGTACAATGTCAATAATACGGATGTCAACAATACAGATGCAGTATAAAAGTACAATAACTTTTTTTTCTTCTGTACTTTTTTTTCTTCTGCATTTTTATATTCTACATTTTTTATATATTTTTTATATTCTGCATTCTTATAATCTCCTTCACGTCTACCACAGCTATTGGAGTTTATTTTGGAAGTTAATCATCTAGGATTTCTTTGAACGCACTTACCCACCATATTTTTTGAACACTTTGATATTTATTTGTGGATTAATTTTTTACAATTTTTGTGGAACACTTTTGCAATTTTTGTGGAACACTCTGATATATATATATATATATATATATATATATATATATATTTTTATTTTTTTTTTAACACTGTGATTTTCCAAAGAGACATTTTTTAAGAAACTATTTGAGAGACATAAATTTCTTCATTTTTTCAACAAATTTTATTTCCATTTTTACACAATTGGATTTCTCCTACACTTTTATTTATATTGTATTTCTATCACTTATACTTTTATACTGCATCTGTATTGTTGACATCCGTATTATTGACATTGTACTACGCCAATTTTGGCCATTTACATCACATCTGCTGTTTGTAAATATCTGTGCTTAAACTGCACTTTATAGACCATAATACTATGGTCTTAGACTGTTGTCAGAGCTAACGTAATATTTGTTCCAACACCACAGATATAGGTAACACTATATCCTTAAGACTTATATCTCATGGATCCATAGAGATTTTAGGAAGAATTTTAGAAGCTTTTTAATTTGTATGTATTATATTGTATTTTCATTGTATATTAACTGTAATAAATACATTCCATTTTTAACATATCCATACCTCACAGTCCTTTTAAGCTTCCCAGCGCTCACTATATCACACAATTGTAGTCACATCCCAAGTCCACTAGGGGACTTTTGCCAGTGAGCATAAGGCTGTAAAATACTAGCGCTCGGTCTACCACACACACGTTTAAAGGGACATTGACCTTTGCTTTGCCTGACCACTCTGCTACCTCATCCTTGTATCTGATTAAAGGGACATTGACCATTGCTTTGCCTGACCACTCTGCTGCCTCATCCTTGTATCTGATTAAAGGGACATTGACCATTGCTTTGCATGACCACTCTGCTTCCTCATCCTTGTATCTGATTAAAGGGACATTGACGATTGCTTTGCCTGACCACTCTGCTGCCTCAACCTTCTGCCTGATTAAAGGGTCATTGACCAATGCTTTGTCTGACCACTCTGCTGCCTCATCCTTAAACCTAATTAAAGGGACATTGATAATTGCTTTGCCAGACCACACTGCTACCTCAGTTCTATACCAGATTAAAGGAACATTGACCACAGCTTTGTGTATCACCCTGCTGCCTTCCTTTGGCTACTTGAAGACACTGATCCGAATTCCTGCATCTGTGAGTACTCAGTTTTCTTCGTTTGCTAAAGTAACCTCTTCTGTTTTGTTTCCTGAGTGGGTCACGTCCTGGTTTCTTCTCAGTGTGCTAGCGTGTGTTTATATTTTCATGCTAGCAGTTGGGTCTAATCCTGGACTGATTCTACACGGCTGATAATATGTATGCTAGCCTTATGCTTATCCAAGGCATTAATTAGTATTTAGGATAGCCTTAAGCATATCCCAAGCATTCATTTATTAATACTTAGGATAGTCTTATGCTTATCCCATGCATTAATTAGTATGTAGGATAGCCTTATGCTTATCCCAGGTATTAATTAATACATAAGATAGCTTTATGCTTATCCCGGGCATTAATTAGTACGTAATGTAGCCTTTAGCTTATTCCAGCATTAATTACTACATAGGATAGACTTATGCTTATCACAGGTATTAATTAGTATGTAGTATAGCTTTATGCTTATCCCAGGCATTAATTTGTACTTAGGATAGCCTTATGCTTATCCCAGGCATTAATTTGTACGTAGGATAGCCTTAAGCTTATTCCAGGCATTAATTAATATGTAGGATAGACTTATGCCTATCACAGTTCTTAATTAGTACGTAGGATAGCCTTATGCTTATCCAAGGCATTAATTTGTACGTAGGATAGCCTTATGCTTATCACAGGCATTTATTAGCACGTGGGATAGCCTTATGCTTAACTTATCCCTGGCATTATTTAGTACTTAGGATAGCCTTATGCTTATCCCAGGCATTATTTAGTATATAACATAGCCCTATGCTTATACCAGGCATTAATTAGTGTTACGGTACCAACAGGATACCAAAGGTTAACACCAGATGAAAGATGTCCTGAATATGGGATCAGCAACTCACAACGCAGCGAATTCCCCCCCCCCCCAAACATGAGACCAGGCTCCACATTGAAGGTAAAACAGAATGCACTTTATTGAAGGCTATATGCCCAGTATTTATGCAGGTCTGACCCCAGATGGGGGGTTGAAAGAATATTGTACATTAGATAGAGGGAAAACGCCCTTTGACATGATACAATAGAATTACAGGTGGCCCTCGTTTTACAACGGTTCAATTTACACCGTTTCAGAATAACAACCTTTTTTCCAGTCATGTGACTGCTATTGAAAAGCATTGAGAAGCAGTGCATGTATTAAAATAGCCAGTAGGTGGAGCTGTCCACTTGTGTTGCAGCAAAGCCAAGCAAGCTGAAATTAATCAGTTTAACCAGACCTGAGCTATCAAGCAGATTTCAAAGGAACACAATCTTCCTGTCTATAAATCAGTCCAGATTGAAATGCATAGAAATAACTGTTTGCAGAAAAATGCAAGTGAAGTCTGTGTTGTGTGATTATTTTATCAGGTTTATAATGCTGTTTAGCAAATGTTTTTGTTCATTTAACTTAGTTTAATTATATATTCTGTGTTGTGTGATTATTTTATTAGGTTAATAATGCTGTTTAGCATTTAACATTTTCATTTCAAAGCTTTAAAAATAATGTATTAGGTGCTACTTATGACAATTTTGAGAGGGGCCTGAAACCTATCTCCCTCACTTCCCATTGACTTACATTAAAAACTGGGTTTCAATTTACAACGGTTTCGATTTACAACCATTCCTTCTGGAACCTAACCCCGGCGTAAACTGAGGGCTACCTGTACATTACTTAAGCAGATAAACAATTGAGTCTTTCTTATCACTTGGAAGTCTGCTCTCTGGATGTGATTAAACAATGTGAATGTTTATCACTAAAACTTAATTACAGTACACAATAGCTGAGGCTAGCAATCTTGTCTTTAGAAAATAGCTTCTTAAAGCTGAACAAAGTTAACTCTTTCAGTACTGACAGAAGGGTCTGTCACATAGCTCCCCCCTAGTGGAACACTCCGGCAGACCCGGCTTGACCCTTTGGCGGGTCAACCTGGGGATGACCGGACTAGGAGGTGGTAGGCATGTCAGTTTATCGGGACAATCCAACTGTATTCCCGTTATGAGAGAGAATCCCTGTCTGTATAAATAAGGGATCAACTTCTTCAGTGCCCAGACTAGGGCTAAACAGTCCTTCAAAATATCATCGGCTTCTTTACGTGATTTTTGTACCTGCTCTTTATAGGTATCCACAATCCCTTCATACTGACATAGGGTGCCCCTGAGATGCTGCACCTCACTATGAGCCAGCGCCAGCTTCTCCTCCAGTGTCGCTAAGTTTGTCTTTAATGTTTCATGTTCAACTCTCTAAACGTGCTTTTTCCTCTGCGCTCCTCTTCTCTCCCGCTAGCACTGTTACGTGATTGTTTATCGTGATCATTTCATCCTCTACTTGACTCTTCTCCTTCATCAGCGCATTGTAACGGGACTTCCACGTATCAATAGCGGATAGAGATTTACTGAGCTCAGCGTCCTGGGGCTTAGCAGCAGGTGGGTCAGTCTCTGCTGCACGGATATGGGCACGGGTAGTCACAGGGTTAACATCAGCAGGACCCATAGGAGCGTAGGCAGAAACAAGGGGGGCCAAGTTATTTCCAAGGAGAACATCAGCTGGTAAGTCCTTCTTGACCCCCACATTCACAGGTCTAGCGCCCACTCCCCAATCCAAATGTACCCGGGCAACAGGTAGGCAGAACACAGCGCCCCCTGCTTCCCTCACAGCCACAGTGTCTCCAGTGTGCTGTTTCTCAGACACCAAGTTCTTTTGAAGCAAGGTCATGGTAGCACCAGTATCCCGTAGACCACTGACCTCCTTCCCATTCACTTTAACCAGTTGCCGGTTATTCCGGTGGGCAGCTTGCACAAGGTCTGCTTCATGTAGGATGCCCCAGCATTCTTGCTCCTCTACGTAGTGGGCCGCAGGCTGAGGGTTACGTGGGATTCCGCCGGCGGGTCTTCTCCAGGACTGTGCTTGGTTCGCTGCATTTAGGGGACACTCTGTTCTTTTGTGCCCTACTTGCTTACATCCAAAGCACCGAATAGGTTGTGAGTAGCCCCGTGAATTGAACCGGGCTCTCTGAGGGTAGTTCGTGGCCGGAGGCCGTGTGGTATAGCGGTGCACCGGGGGTTGGTAACTGGCAGCCGCTAGGGTGACTGGGGGTCTGTACTCCACTCTAGCAGGGGGCTTAGTGGTAGCAGTGTCCAGTTTGTGGGCATATGTATACTCATCTTCCAGGCGAGCAGCTTCATGCAGGGTGGAGGGTTTACGGTCCCGAACCCACTCTCTAACTCCTGCTGATAACTTGTCAAAGCAATGTTCCAACAAGAATAGCTGCAGCACCTCTTCCCCAGATACGGCTTGGCACCCCGCCATCCAGTAAGATGCTGTGCGGTGCACCTTATATGCCCACTCAACGTAGGAATCACCAGCTAATTTAACAGTGTCTCTGAACCGCCTCCGGTATGCCTCCGGTGTAACCGCATACCTGGAGAGCAGAGCCTTTTTTACAGTATTATAATCCCCGACTTCCTCATCTGGAATGGCCCGAAAAGCCTCACTGGCCCGGCCGCATAATTTTCCGGATAATATCATGACCCAGTCCTCTGCGGGTACCTTGTGTAGTGCACATTGCCTCTCAAAATCCGCAAGGTACCCATCAATCTCTCCTTCTGTTTCCAGGAAGTTTTTAAAAGCTGCAAAATTTACTTTTCCCTTTTCCACTGGGGTTGCTGTGCCTTGGGCTGCTGCAGCGCCGCTTTGGCGAAGTAGGTTGGCCTCCACAGCTGCTATGACCCGGTCGATAATTTCCGCAGATGGGTTGGGGCCATAATGTGCCAGTCTTATTTTAACCGCCCGATCAAAGCTTGCTTCTTCGGGGGTTCTGTCTGATATGCTGGGCCCATTGGTTCCTTCTGTCCCTGGTACTCCTTCCATCTTAGTCAGTATTGTAATAATCCCCCTCTTCCTGAGGTTACTGGCTTGTGTAGTTGCTCTTCTGGGCGATAAGGATCATCCCGTCGCTTGCCACCAATTGTTACGGTACCAACAGGATACCAAGGGTTAATACCAGATGGAAGATGCCCTGAATGTGAGATCAGCAACTCACAAACCAGCTAATTCCCCCCTCAAACATGAGACCAGGCTCCACATTGAAGGTTAAAACAGAATGCACTTTATTGAAGGCTATATGCCCAGTATTTATGCAGGTCTGACCCCAGATGGGGGGTTGAAAGAATATTGTACATTAGATAGAGGGAAAACGCCCTTTGACATGATACAATAGAATTACATTACTTAAGCAGATAAACAATTGAGTCTTTCTTATCACTTGGAAGTCTGCTCTCTGGATGTGATTAAACAATGTGAATGTTTATCACTAAAACTTAATTACAGTACACAATAGCTGAGGCTAGCAACCTTGTCTTTAGAAAATAGCTTCTTAAAGCTGAACAAAGTTAACTCTTTCAGTACTGACAGAAGGGTCTGTCACAATTAGTACATGAGATACCCTTATGCTTATCCCAGGCAATAATTAAGATGTAGGATAGATGTGTGCTTATCCCAGGCATTAATTAGTACATAGGATAGCCTTATGCTTATCCCATACATTAATTAGTATGTAGGATAGCCTTATGCTTATTCCAAACATTAATTAGCAGGTGGAATAGTCTTATGCTTATCCCAGGCATTAATTAATACGTATGCTAGCCTTATACTTATCCAAGGTATTAATTAGTATTTAGGATAGCGTTATGCTTACCCCAGGCATTAATTAGTACATGAGATAGCCTTATGCTTATCCCTGGCTTTAATTAGCACATAGGATAGCCTTATGCATATCCCAAGCATTAATTAATTAATACTTAGAATAGTCTTATGCTTATCCCAGGTATTAATTAGTACATAGGATAGCCTTATGCTTATCCCAGGCATTATTTAGTACGTAGGGTAGCCTTTAGCTTATTCCAGGCATTAATTAGTACATAGGATAGACTTATGCTTATCACAGGTATTAATTATTATGTAGTATAGCCTTATGCTTATCCCAGGCATTAATTTGTACATAGGGTAGCCTTAAGCTTATTCCAGGCATTAATTAGTATGTAGGATAGACTTATGCCTATCACAGTTATTAATTAGTACATAGGATAGCCTTATGCTTATCCCAGGCATTATTTAGTACGTAGGGTAGCCTTATGCTTATCCCAGGCATTAATTTGTACATAGGGTAGCCTTAAGCTTATTCCAGGCATTAATTAGTATGTAGGATAGACTTATGCCTATCACAGTTATTAATTAGTACATAGGATAGCCTTATGCTTATCCCAGGCATTATTTAGTACGTAGGGTAGCCTTATGCTTATTCCAGGCATTAATTAGTATTTAGGATAGCCTTATGCATATCCCAAGCATTAATTAATTAATATACTAATTAATACTCCCCTGGAACCCATTGAAAGTAGTAATACTAGCAATATATGCACCTCTGTCACCACTTCTAGCTTTAGACCTAAATCAAGCTATATGCCTCCCTTATCCTTGGTACCGGCAGTGAACTTATTTGTAAAAGAGGTGGAAAAAGAAATTAATAAATGACCAATTAATAAAATGATTGATGATAATCTACCTAGGAGGGAAAGAGTAGCCCTACAGGAACTTATGAATTCTCAGGGTATTATCCTCAAGCAGGCTGATAAAGACGGAAATTTGGTAATAATGAATTAATCCAATTATGTGTTGGAGATTAAGAAACAACGTACAAATAAAGACCAATATCAACCGCTTTCTCAAAATCCTATTGCCAAAATACAGGGAGAATTACTCCATATACTGAGTAGAGCAAGAAAAAATGGCATAATAGGTAAGAAAGAATTTGAATACTTATATGTAAAGTTCCCTAAAATTCCAGTTTTTTATTGGATCCCCAAGCTACATAAAAATGTAAGAGATCCCCCAGACCGCCTCATTATTTCGGGGATAGGTAGAATCACTGAACATATTGGCAACTATGTTGATAATTTTTTGAAATCATTTGTATCTTCTTTGCCCACTTTTGTCCAAGGCACTACTGATCTATTACGCCAATTGGATGGTTTAGAGGTTGAAACTATTTTAGTGTCTCTTGATGTCGAGGCATTATACTCTTCTATTCCACATAAATTGGGAACTTCAGCTGTACGCCACTTCTTAGAAGCTAGAGGTAGTTCATTTGGGAAGCATACTGATTTTGTGGTGGAACTGTTGGAATTTATTCTGGAAAATAATGTCTTCAAATTTTATAATAAATTTTACAAACAAATAAGATGTACTGCTATGGGTGCCACATGTGCACCGTTGTATGTCTGCTTGCATTTAGGTTTATGGGAACTCCTGATTGTGTTCGAAGAAGTGGATAACTTCCTCAGTTTCACTATGGCGTCGTTTTGTGGACGATATTTTTATACTGTGGATAGGATCCTCTGATTCGTTAAAAGAATTTGTAGACAAATTAAACAAGAATAACTTAAATATTTTTCTTACATATGACTACAATACTACTGAATTATCTTTTTTGGATATTAAAATAAAAAAAGAAGGTAAAAAAACTTACCAGTGAAATATATCGAAAAGAAACGGCTACTAATACTTTGTTGCTTGCTTCAAGTCACCATCCACCTTCACTAATTAAAGGCATTCCTATTGGACAGTTTTTAAGGTTACGTAGATATTGCTCTAGCAAAACTAAATTTATTGGACATGCAAGAGAAATGTCCAATAGGTTTAAAGTCAGAGGATATTGAAAAAGAAATGTGAATTATGCAATGAATCAAGCACTAAAAACTGATAGGGACTCCCTCCTGTATAATAAGAAAGAAATTAAAATGGATAATAGAGTTTGATTTGTTACTGAATATAATGGACACTGGAATTAGGTTAGAACAATATTAAAAAATAAATGGCAGTTTTTGAAGTCAGATGAAAATGTAAAGAGTGTGGTGGGTGATTTTCCATCACTAGTTGCTCGTTGTTTTCAGTGCGGAAATTGTGTTTTCTGTAAATTTATTGTGAAAACGAAACAGTTCAGTACAGGTCTAAAAACTTATGAAATTAGGCAATTTATTGTAAATCTGATAATGTTATCTACCTCTTATACTGTCCTTGCCGCTATTTTATACAGGAAAGACGAAGAGAGTGCTAAAGGATAGAATAACTGAACATCGGCATGATCAATGCAAGAGAAGGGGTTATAAATAGTAATATAGCATTACATTTTAAGGTTTGCCATAACTGTTCAACTGAAAGCTTAAATGTTATTGGGATTGAGAAATGTTCCCTATATGGCAGAGGTGGAGATATTGATAATCTGCTACTTAGAAAAGAGGCAGCCTGGATTTATTGGTTAAAAACCTTATCACCAAAAGGGCTGAATGAAAAGTTAGATGTTGCCCCTTTTCTGTAGACTATATACATTCCTATTAGTGCTTTGTGTCAGAAATTTTCATTTCATATTGGCGCTATCCTCCTTTTTAAAGCTTGAATATTTTTATTGGTGTCAGCCTAGTAGAGTTGAACTACTGTTCATGTTTTTTCCCACAGAGGCTAACATTAATGTGTATATAATAAATATAGTCCAAAGGTTAAATGAATGCAAAATGAATGTCTATTAGTTTCGTATAGAAAGTTTTGCCTTGTGTACTGTTTCTTTAAGAAACCTCACATGTATATGTTCACCTATCCGGAAAATGGGCAATGTTTATAAGCTCGTACATGGAGTACCATGATGTATGCCCTGAGGAAGCCCCTATGACGTTTTGTCACGTGGGGGGTGAAACAGCCGTTGGCATGTGACGTCATTTCTGTCGAGCTTGGACCAGCTTTCCAGTCTACACGGATGTAGAAGCGTGCAGTTGGTCGATGAATAAGCTTTGCCTTTACCTTTGACTGCTGATCAAAATTCACAGTAATGTATTTACGGAATAACTTTGTTGCTATTTGATACAAGGTTACTATGGTGCTTCAAAAATTACAAGCACCATATTTGACAACAAGTGCTGAATATCACTGAACTGATACGTTTAGCAGCACTTTTTGGAGTCTTTGGGAACTTAGCATGCGTCAATCATACCAATCCTAAAAAAGCCCTCGCTTGACCCCTCCACGCCTTCTAACTATCGACCGGTCTCCTTACTTCCCTTTGCTTCAAAATTATTGGAACGACTAGTCTATAATCGGCTAACTCAATTTCTCACAACTAACTCCTTACTTGATCCACTACAATCTGGTTTCCGCCCTAAACACTCAACAGAAACCGCTATTGCTAAAGTAACAAATGACCTGTTATCAGCTAAAGCAAAAGGCCATTACTCCTTACTAATTCTTCTTGACCTGTCTGCAGCTTTTGACACAGTTGACCATCCTCTCCTCCTAAAAATACTACATTCATTTGGCATGCGAGACACAGCCCTCTCCTGGTTTGCATCATATCTTTCAAACCGTTCGTTTTCAGTTTCCTTTAACAACATATCTTGTGATACTATGCCTCTCTCAGTTGGAGTACCGCAAGCGTCTGTCTTGGGTCCCTTGCTTTTCTCTCTTTATACATCCTGCCTTGGAAAACTTATAGCCTCCTTTGGATTCCAGTACCACCTATATGCTGATGATACCCAAATCTATCTTTCCTCTCCTGATATCTCTCCCTCTTAACTCAACCAGATTTCTGACTGCCTCTCTGCAATTTTCTCTTGGATGTCTTTACACTACCTCCAACTCAATCTGTCCAAAACTGAGCTGCTTCTTATCCCCCCCTCTTCGAGACATCTGACATCTGACATTTCTCTGATGGTTGGAGACTCTATTCTCAACACCTTACCTCAGGTCTGCTGCCTTGGGGTCACACTAGACTCAGAACTCACATTCAACCCACATATACAAACGCTTACCAAATCCTGCCGTTCACACCTACGCAACATTTCCAGAATTTGTCCCTTCCTTACTCAAAAAACTACAAAAATACTTATTCATTCCCTCATCCTGTCATGCATTGATTATTGCAATCTACTCTTAAATGGCCTTCCAAAACACCGCCTCTCCTCCCTCCAATCTATTATGAATGCTTCTGCTAGACTCATCTCTCCTCCATCCCGCATCCGAACCAAACTGATACATGAACTGCCTGACTCACTGCTGCAAATACAACCGATGTAACAAGCTACCCCAACCTTATGTCTCTGCACCCTAAACCTATAGACTGTGAGCTCTCCGGAGCAGGGCCCTCTTCTTCCTGTACTAGATTTGTTTAGTCTTGTTATGTTTTGTATTGTATCACAAATCTTTGTCATTGTATACCCCCATCATTGTACCCAGCGCTACGGAATTTGGCGGCGCTTTACGAATAAATGATAATAATAATAATAATAATAACTTAGTATTTGATACATCTTATACTTATATGTTTTAAGGCAAAGCATTTCAATTGCACGTTTTTAAAGCTCAATAACTGTACATGCTTTGCTGCAAGTGTGTAATTACTGGATAATGAACATGGATCCCTAAAAATGACCATGATAGCTTTGACCTTCTATTAAGAGTGGTGCTATCCTCTGGTTTGCGTGTTGTTCATCTAATAAGCACTATTGATATGTTATACCATATGGTTATAATTTATGCTATTTAGCATATAATTGTTATCTTAATCTTTGTCATAGATCCTCAGGCTTTTTCTCATGATGACATTTTTCAGTTAGAAATAACTGGGTTATCCGCTGAGAGAGTTGTTGCCACTGGTCTATTGGTGTAATAGTGCATTTGCATGGATCCTCCTTTATAAACCAAGGTAGCAGATTCCTGTTGGAGTAGAGGGCTGGGAGGGGTGTTGCACCTAGCGTCTAATTATATGCATGTTTATTGGTTATAAGCTGGCCATGCTTTTTTATCTATGTGTTTTTTGCACTACACATTACTTATGCACGTTTTGGAATAAATAATAGAGTATTATGGATGCATCTCTTGGGAGATTTGTCTGCTGAATTTATGCACTTAAGTGGAAAAAGACATAATAAACTACAAAAAATGGTTTGAATTTACTAAGTGTGACATTGTTATTATTGTTATAAATAACTGTTTGAGTGCTGAAATCCCTGTTTTTCTAGAGGATATGTAAGTGTATTCTCTTCTTTTTCTTCCTCTTTTTTATTAAAATAAAAAAATAATTAATTAATACTTAGGATAGTCTTATGCTTATCCCAGACATTAATTAGTATGTAGGATAGTCTTATGCTTATCCCAGACATTAATTAGTATGTAGGATAGTCTTATGCTTATCCCAGACATTAATTAGTATGTAGGATAGTCTTATGCTTATCCCAGACATTGATTAGTATGTAGGATAGTCTTATGCTTATCCCAGACATTGATTAGTATGTAGGATAGCCTTATGCTTATCTCAGGCATTAATTAGTATGTAGGATAGCATTATGCTTACCTCAGGCATTAATTAGTATGTATTATAGTCTTATGCTTATCCCAGACATTGATTAGTATGTAGGATAGCTTTATGCTTATCTCAGGCATTAATTAGTATGTAGGATAGCCTTATGCTTATCCCAGGCAGTAATTAGTATGTAGGATAGCCTTATGCTTATCCCAGACATTTATTAGTACGTAGGATAGCCTTATACTTATCCCAGGCATTAATTAGTATGTAGGATAGCCTTATGCTTATCCCAGACATTTATTAGTACGTAGGATAGCCTTATGCTTATCCCAGGCATTAATTAGTATGTAGGATAGTCTTATGCTTATCCCAGACATTGATTAGTATGTAGGCTAGTCTTATGATTATCCCAGGCATTAGTTAGTATGTAGGATAGCCTTATACTTATCCCAGGCAGTAATTAGTATGTAGGATAGTCTTATGCTTATCCCAGGCATTAGTTAGTATGTAGGATAGCCTTATGCTTATCCCAGGCAGTAATTAGTATGTAGGATAGTCTTATGATTATCCCAGGCATTAGTTAGTATGTAGGATAGCCTTATACTTATCCCAGGCAGTAATTAGTATGTAGGATAGTCTTATGATTATCCCAGGCATTAGTTAGTATGTAGGATAGCCTTATACTTATCCCAGGCAGTAATTAGTATGTAGGATAGTCTTATGCTTATCCCAGGCATTAGTTAGTATGTAGGATAGCCTTATGCTTATCCCAGGCAGTAATTAGTATGTAGGATAGCCTTATGCTTATCCCAGGCAGTAATTAGTATGTAGGATAGCCGTGTGCTTATCCCAGGCATTAATTAGCATGTAGGATAGCCTTATGCTTTTCCCAGGCATTAATTAATACGTAGGATAGCCTTATGCTTATCCTAGGCAGTAATTAGTACATAGGATAGCCTTATCCTTATACCAGGCATCAAAGGGACAATGAACCCAATTTTTTTCTTTTGTGATTCAGATAGAGCATTTGCAATTCTAATTTATTTTTCTTTGTTCTCTTGCTATCTTTATTTGAAAAAGAAGGCATCTAAGCTAAGGAGCCAGACAATTATTGGTTCAGACCCTGGACAGCACTTTTTTATTGGTGGATGAATTTATCCACCAATCAGCAAGAACAACCCAGGTTGTTCACCAAAAATAGGTCGGCATCTAAACTTACATTCTTGCTTTTCAAAAAAAGATACCAAGAGAATGAAGAAAATTTGATAATAGGAGTAAATTAGAAAGTCGTCTTATGCTTATCCCAGGCAGTAATTAGTACATAGGCTAGCCTTATGCTTATCCCAGGCAATAATTAGTACATAGGATAATTAAAGTACAATGAGGGGTGGGCGAGGTCAGAGTATAGGTCAGCAGGAAACAATTATAATATTAGGTATATAATAAATTAGGTAAATCTTAATATATCTGATTTAGTATTACCTGCCACCGTATGTAGGATAGCCTTATGCTTATCTCAGGCAGTAATTAGATTAGTAGGATAGCCTTATGCTTATCCAAGGCAGTAATTAGTACATAGGATAGATTAATGCTTATCCCAGGAAATAATTAGTACATAGGATTGCCTTATGCTTATCCCAGACAGTAATTATTACTTAGGATAGCCTTATGCTTTTCCCAGGCAGTAATTAGTAATTAGGATAGCCTTATGCTTATCCCAGGCAGTAATTAGTTTGTAGGATAGCCTTATGCTTATCCCAGGCAGTAATTAGTATGTAGGACAGCCTTATGCTTATCCAAGGCATTAATTAGTATGTAGGATAGCCTTATGCTTATCTCAGGCAGTAATTAGTATGTAGGATAGCCTTATGCTTATCCCAGGTAGTAATTAGTACATATGATAGCCTTATGCTTATCCCAGGCAGTAATTAGTACATATGATAGCCTTATGCTTATCCCAGGCAATAATTAGTACATATGATAGCCTTATGCTTATCTCAAGCAGTAATTTGTACATAGGATAGCCTTATGCTTATCCCAGGCAATAATTAGTACATATGATAGCCTTATGCTTATCCCAGGCAGTAATTAGTACATAGGATAGCCTTATGCTTATCCCAAGCATTATTTAAATTTCCCATAGTGTTTGCCTTTGGAAGTTTATTTCAATGAGTCAACAACCTTTCTGTGAAGAAGCGTCTCCAATATCATTCCTGCACCTACCGTCCTTCATCTTCAGACCATGAGCCTTTTTTCTGGAATTGTTCTATTTCTGGCATTGGCAATTAAGACAAAATATAATTGTTTTTAAGTAAATTTATTGATTACTTCTGAGTTAATAAGATGTAAAAATGTCCCATATTGATTATGGCCGTATAAGGATTGATACGGTGAGAACCAGAGCACTTATCTTCATCCTGATAGATGCTGTATCGTATATTCCTAGCATTATCTCATATAAAATACACAATGTGATTTTAAGACTAACAACCCTTTAATGATATGTGTTTAACCCCTGCATAGGTGTTAAACACATAGTAGAAGTATTGCTCTCTGTACTTTTTCCACAATAATGGCCATTTAATTTGTACATGAGAGGAATGAACTTTCCAAATTAAGATAATTTATATACTGAATAAGCACATTATGTTTATCTGGAGCATACACAAAACAGATGCAAGCACCAGCTGAGGACATGCACAATCCTGAGGATTCTTTAGACTAATACAAAGGCTATGTAGACAGTGGTACTTCATGTGATTGGCTGTAACGGACACCTCAACATTTGTTAAAATTAAAGCAAAGAAAGAAAGAGGGTCTGAGAATTTTCAGGTTAGAGAACTCATCTAAGTCACAAGGCTTCTTTCACAGTTAAGTGCCAGGGGGGATTATACAGGCATGCATGCAAAATGTGTATTAGCAGAGACATGCGGATTCTCCCTGCCTGTTTGCACAGTGAGAATGTAAGTCTATAATCTATGTATTACACACATACAGCTTCCAATGTATTACAAGGCAAATCCCACCCTCCCACGATATACAGTTCTATTGGGATAGCTACAAACAAATCTAGAAATTACTTGCAACACAAATTTAGTTTATCTTAGTTTTATTGCGTTTTCTTTATTTTATTATTTATGCTAAAAGGGACAGTTTACTCCAACAATTTCTCCCCTTTAAATTGTTCCCAGTGATCCATTTTACCTGCGGAAGTGTATTAAATTGAAGTATCTCCTTTACCCTTATTTCAGCATTTGAAATAGCTTATTTAGCCACTGACAGTTTCTATACTGGAGTGTATTGACAAGCCTAAGTAAACACATCCAGCAGAAGAAATGACACTCCCAGTGGGGTGCATGATAGTTAAGTAATAAAATATACATTTTCCAGTGCTCTCTCTAAATACTGAGCTTTTTGTTTTACAGACAAATATAAGATAAGGAAGCAAATGTATGTGCACAAAGTGATAACATAAGAAGATCTGATATTACCTGAAGTTCAACCCATATCAATAGGTTGTGGTTTAAAAGCACAAAACTATTTCATATACAGAAATAAACCTCATACATTCTATACTCTGCAGCTGGTATAACATATGAAAATACATTAAGGGAAAAACGATTTTACAGTATTACTGCCCCTTTAATTTGTTTCACTTTCAAGAAGATCTGTTTTGTAAAAGATATAAGAGTTTATAATGAAGAATAATAGCTGACTATCACCTAGATTACGAGTTTTGCGTTCGTGTTTTAATGCTGAATAAATGGCGATTTCAGCGTTAAAACAGTACCGCAGCCATTACAAGTCTTGTCGGTATAGCTGTACTGCAAGCCTTTTAGCCGGTAACGCAACGTCAGTCACACATGTAAAAATTATATTTTTTCATGGGACTTCCATAACACAGCCATTACGAGTTTTGCGGTGAGGCTAAAAAGCTTTTGTTCCAGCCTATACCAACAAGATCCGTTTTGCAAATGTAAAAGCAGTAGTTAGGCGTTATACGCAACAAAACTGTTACATAAAACTCATAACTAAACTGTCACAAAGTACATTAAACACCAATAAACTACCTTTCTTTCATGTAATTAGCAAGAGTCCATGAGCTAGTGACGTATGGGATATACATTCCTACCAGGAGGGGCAAAGTTTCCCAAACCTCAAAATGCCTATAAATACACCCCTCACCACACCAACAATTCAGTTTTACAAACTTTGCCTCCGATGGAGGTGGTGAAGTAAGTTTGTGCTAGATTCTACGTTGATATGCGCTCCGCAGCAAGTTGGAGCCCGGTTTTCCTCTCAGCGTGCAGTGAATGTCAGAGGGATGTGAGGAGAGTATTGCCTATTTGAATGCAGTGATCTCCTGCGCAGGAGGTAGTCAGTCGCATCATCCGGGAATTGGATACGGAGAACAAAGCGGCACGAGCCTTTGAGCGCCAACTGTGGAGTTTGAGGGTATGGACACCTGGTCTCTCTCCCCAGCCGCAGCATGTTCCACAGGGAGAGGAGAGCAGCGACCTCCCTCCCCAGCGGCAGTATACTGTGCAGAGGGAAGAGACAACCGGTCTCCTTCCCCAACCCCAACCAGAGATACCAGAGGCAGCAGGCCTCATAGACTGGTCCTGGGAGGACCCCCAGCAGGCAGGTGGAGATGGGACCGCAGTCTCTCTACCGGCCCTACAGGGATGCTGGGCAGGCGGCCCAGATCCCCAGCGACAGACCCAGCTACAGGGAGGGGAGAGCATCGACCTCCCTCCCCAGCCGGAGTGTGCCTTCCATGGAGAGGAGACAACCGGTCTCTCTCCCCAGCCGCAGCATGTTCCACAGGAAGCGGAGAGCATCGACCTCCCTTCCCAACAGCCGCCGGAGTATCAGGAGGAGGAGGTAAGCCAATCTCCCCCTCCCCAGCTAACTCCTAACTTGGGCCCAGGGTTAACAGTGGAGATGTTAACCCCCACTGACCCCCACGTTCCCTTTGCCACCGGGCAGGACTATGCCCCAATTCCCCCAGCAGAAGAGCTGGCATCAGGACAGAGCGCTGCTGGCCTCTGCCCTACAGACCCCCTTGTTACAGGACTGGCCTGCAAACCCCTCACCCCAGCAGAAGCGCTGACACCAGGGCAGAGTGCCGCTGGCCTCTGCCCCCCAGGTACCATCAGCTATTTGCCCAGCTGCGCCAGGAAGGCAGAGGATGCTACACTTTCATCCTATAACCTGGAACCTACAGGCCAGTGCTACTTGTTGTGGGGGAGCTGCTTTGCTGCTAGTGTTTATTTGTGGGTGGGTTGCGAGACTAACTTAGGCACTGACCGACAGAAGGTCAGGTGCCTTGTTAGTCTCCCTCCAAAAGGGGAGATATGTTACAAACTGCTATTTGTAACTGGCCCTTTAAATGGAAAATTGCCCTGCTTCCCTGGATTTTGGAGAAGCCTATTTGCCAGCCTCCTTCCACATGACTATGGCCCCTGGAAGATTGTGCCCCTGAAAACCTATTAACTTTTATTGGGTGTGTATGGCCCTTTAAGAACCGTCTGGGGACATATTGTGACTGGTGAACAATGCCCCTTTAAGACTATGTCCCCAGACCTGTGAAATGACTTGTCCCTGGCTTTCTCCCACTTGGTTCAGTTTCATTGTGTGCCATTAAGAGTTAAATTTTGTTCAGCTTCAAGAAACCTATTCTAAATACAAGTCTGCTGGGATTAGCTCTAATTAGGTTTAGTGATCAACTTTCCCATTGTCTAATCAGACTTCTAGTAGTGATAAGGTGGACTGCATTGTTTTATTGTGTGTAATGTTATCTGCTGAAGTAAATGTTGTGGCCTGTCAAAGGGAGTGTCTCTCTATCTAATATCAAATGTGTGATGGGGGATTTTATGCCTCCCCCTGAGAGTGTCCTGTTTGCATGTAACCTCAATAAAAAGGAGGCTGTGTGCTCCAGCACATCAGACCTATGTTGACCCTCTAACTTGAAGCTTTGACTCATGTTTGTAGGATACAGCTTATAATCACTACAGGGATTGCTATGTTTTTCATACTCCCTTAGCTACAGGGATTGCTACAGAAGGAAGAGGTTTGCCTACTGGAGCCTAGTCGTTGGTCCAGGGCGCAGAGCAGACGGCGAGATACCAGCCCAGAAGCGGTGGTTCATATAGTCTGCATTACTGATGGTGGCTACGCAGTAGTTATAGTGTCCACGGTGCTGCTGCTCCTTTGGTGAGCGCTAGGAGCATCCTTTTCTACGGTCCAACTTCCAGCCAGCCTGGAGGCAACCGTAACAGCGTCATTTTTGGCGCCAAAAAGCATTTAGGCGCCAAATAATGTTTTGCGTCTTATTTGGCGCTAAAAAATATGGGCGTCGCTTTTGTCTCCACATTATTTAAGTCTCATTTTTCATTGCTTCTGGTTGCTAGAAGCTTGTTCTTTGGCATTTTTTCCCATTCCTGAAACTGTCATTTAAGGAATTTGATCAATTTTGCTTTATATGTTGTTGTTTTTTCTCTTACATATTGCAAGATGTCTCACGTTGCATCTGAGTCAGAAGATACTACAGGAAAATCGCTGTCTAGTGCTGGATCTACCAAAGCTAAGTGTATCTGCTGTAAACTTTTGGTAGCTATTCCTCCAGCTGTTGTTTGTATTGATTGTCATGACAAACTTGTTAATGCAGATAATATTTCCTTTAGTAAAGTACCATTGCCTGTTGCAGTACCTTCAACATCTAAGGTGCAGAATGTTCCTGATGACATAAGAGATTTTGTTTCTGAATCCATAAAGAAGGCTATGTCTGTTATTTCTCCTTCTAATAAACGTAAAAAATCTTTTAAAACTTCTCTCCCTACAGATGAATTTTTAAATGAACATCATCATTCTGATTCTGATGACTCTTCTGGTTCAGAGGATTCTGTCTCAGAGGTTGATGCTGATAAATCTTCATATTTATTTAAAATGGAATTTATTCGTTCTTTACTTAAAGAAGTTCTAATTGCTTTAGAAATAGAGGATTCTGGTCCTCTTGATACTAATTCTAAACGTTTGGATAAGGTATTTAAATCTCCTGTGGTTATTCCAGAAGTTTTTCCTGTTCCTAATGCTATTTCTGCAGTAATTTCCAAATAATGGGATAAATTGGGTAATTCATTTACTCCTTCTAAACGTTTTAAGCAATTATATCCTGTGCCGTCTGACAGATTAGAATTTTGGGACAAAATCCCTAAAGTTGATGGGGCTATTTCTACCCTTGCTAAACGTACTACTATTCCTACGTCAGATGGTACTTCGTTTAAGGATCCTTTAGATAGGAAAATTGAATCCTTTCTAAGAAAAGCTTATCTGTGTTCAGGTAATCTTCTTAGACCTGCTATATCTTTGGCTGATGTTGCTGCAGCTTCAACTTTTTGGTTAGAAACCTTAGCGCAACAAGTAACACATCATGATTCTCATGATATTATTATTCTTCTTCAGCATGCTAATAATTTTATCTGTGATGCCATCTTTGATATTATCAGGGTTGATGTCAGGTTTATGTCTCTAGCTATTTTAGCTAGAAGAGCTTTATGGCTTAAGACTTGGAATGCTGATATGGCTTCTAAATCAACTCTACTTTCCATTTCTTTCCAGGGTAACAAATTATTTGGTTCTCAGTTGGATTCTATTATTTCAACTGTTACTGGTGGGAAAGGAACTTTTTTACCACAGGATAAAAAATCTAAGGGTAAAAACAGAGCTAATAATCGTTTTCGTTCCTTTCGTTTCAACAAAGAACAAAAACCTGATCCTTCATCCTCAGGAGCAGTTTCAGTTTGGAAACCATCTCCAATCTGGAATAAATCCAAGCCAGCCAGAAAGGCAAAGCCTGCTTCTAAGTCCACATGAAGGTGCGGCCCTCATTCCAGCTCAGCTGGTAGGGGGCAGGTTACGTTTTTTCAAAGAAATTTGGATCAATTCTGTTCACAATCTTTGGATTCAGAACATTGTTTCAGAAGGGTACAGAATTGGTTTCAAGATGAGACCTCCTGCAAAGAGATTTTTTCTTTCCCGTGTCCCAGTAAATCCAGTAAAAGCTCAAGCATTTCTGAATTGTGTTTCAGATCTAGAGTTGACTGGAGTAATTATGCCAGTTCCAGTTCAGGAACAGGGGATGGGGTTTTATTCAAATCTCTTCATTGTACCAAAGAAGGAGAATTCCTTCAGACCAGTTCTGGATCTAAAAATATTGAATCGTTATGTAAGGATACCAACGTTCAAGATGGTAACTGTAAGGACTATCTTGCCTTTTGTTCAGCAAGGGAATTATATGTCCACAATAGATTTACAGGATGCATATCTGCATATTCCGATTCATCCGGATCATTATCGGTTCCTGAGATTCTCTTTTCTGGACAAGCATTACCAGTTTGTGGCTCTGCCGTTTGGCCTTGCTACAGCTCCAAGAATTTTTACAAAGGTTCTCGGTGCCCTTCTGTCTGTAATCAGAGAACAGGGTATTGTGGTATTTCCTTATTTGGACGATATCTTGGTACTTGCTCAGTCTTTACATTTAGCAGAATTTCATACGAATCGACTTGTGTTGTTTCTTCAAGATCATGGTTGGAGGATCAATTTACCAAAAAGTTCATTGATTCCTCAGACAAGGGTAACTTTTCTGGGTTTCCAAATAGATTCAGTGTCCATGACTCTGTCTTTAACAGACAAGAGGCGTCTAAAACTGATGGCAGCTTGTCGAAACCTTCAGTCACAATCATTCCCTTCGGTAGCCTTATGCATGGAAATTCTAGGTCTTATGACTGCTGCATCGGACGCTATCCCCTTTGCTCGTTTTCACATGCGACCTCTTCAGCTTTGTATGCTGAATCAATGGTGCAAGGATTACACAAAGATATCTCAATTAATATCTTTAAAACCGATTGTTCGACACTCTCTAACGTGGTGGACAGATCACCATCGTTTAATTCAGGGGGCTTCTTTTGTGCTTCCGACCTGGACTGTAATTTCAACAGATACAAGTCTCACAGGTTGGGGAGCTGTGTGGGGATCTCTGACGGCACAAGGAGTTTGGGAATCTCAGGAGGTGAGATTACCGATCAATATTTTGGAACTCCGTGCAATTTTCAGAGCTCTTCAGTTTTGGCCTCTTCTGAAGAGAGAATCGTTCATTTGTTTTCAGACAGACAATGTCACAACTGTGGCATACATCAATCATCAAGGAGGAACTCACAGTCCTCTGGCTATGAAAGAAGTATCTCGAATTTTGGTTTGGGCGGAATCCAGCTCCTGTCTAATCTCTGCGGTTCATATCCCAGGTGTAGACAATTGGGAAGCGGATTATCTCAGTCGCCAAACGTTGCATCCGGGCGAATGGTCTCTTCACCCAGAGGTATTTCTTCAGATCGTTCAAATGTGGGAACTTCCAGAAATAGATTTGATGGCGTCCCATCTAAACAAGAAACTTCCCAGGTATCTGTCCAGATCCCGGGATCCTCAGGCGGAGGCAGTGGATGCATTATCACTTCCTTGGAAGTATCATCCTGCCTATATCTTTCCGCCTCTAGTTCTTCTTCCAAGAGTAATCTCCAAGATTCTGAAGGAATGCTCGTTTGTTCTGCTGGTAGCTCCGGCATGGCCTCACAGGTTTTGGTATGCGGACCTTGTCCGGATGGCCTCTTGCCAACCGTGGACTCTTCCGTTAAGACCAGACCTTCTGTCACAAGGTCCTTTTTTCCATCAGGATCTGAAATCCTTAAATTTAAAGGTATGGAGATTGAACGCTTGATTCTTCGTCAAAGAGGTTTCTCTGACGCTGTGATTAATACTATGTTACAGGCTCGTAAATCTGTATCTAGAGAGATATATTATAGAGTCTGGAAGACTTATATTTCTTGGTGTATTTCTCATCATTTTTCTTGGCATTCTTTTAGAATTCCGAGAATTTTACAGTTTCTTCAGGATGGTTTAGATAAAGGTTTGTCCGCAAGTTCCTTGAAAGGACAAATCTCTGCTCTTTCTGTTCTTTTTCATAGAAAGATTGCTATTCTTCCTGATATTCATTGTTTTGTACAAGCTTTGGTTCGTATAAAACCTGTCATTAAGTCAATTTCTCCTCCTTGGAGTTTGAATTTGGTTCTGGGGGCTCTTCAAGCTCCTCCGTTTGAACCTATGCATTCATTGGACATTAAATTACTTTCTTGGAAAGTTTTGTTCCTTTTGGCCATCTCTTCTGCCAGAAGAGTTTCTGAATTATCTGCTCTTTCTTGTGAGTCTCCTTTTCTGATTTTTCATCAGGATAAGGCAGTGTTGCGAACTTCTTTTGAATTTTTACCTAAAGTTGTGAATTCCAACAACATTAGTAGAGAAATTGTGGTTCCTTCATTATGTCCTAATCCTAAGAATTCTAAGGAGAAATTGTTGCATTCTTTGGATGTTGTTAGAGCTTTGAAATATTATGTTGAAGCTACTAAATCTTTCAGAAAGACTTCTAGTCTATTTGTTATCTTTTCCGGTTCTAGAAAAGGCCAGAAAGCTTCTGCCATTTCTTTGGCATCTTGGTTGAAATCTTTAATTCATCTTGCCTATGTTGAGTCGGGTAAAACTCCGCCTCAGAGAATTACAGCTCATTCTACTAGGTCAGTTTCTACTTCCTGGGCGTTTAGGAATGAAGCTTCGGTTGATCAGATTTGCAAAGCAGCAACTTGGTCCTCTTTGCATACTTTTACTAAATTCTACCATTTTGATGTATTTTCTTCTTCTGAAGCAGTTTTTGGTAGAAAAGTACTTCAGGCAGCGGTTTCAGTTTGAATCTTCTGCTTATGTTTTTCGTTAAACTTTATTTTGGGTGTGGATTATTTTCAGCAGGAATTGGCTGTCTTTATTTTATCCCTCCCTCTCTAGTGACTCTTGTGTGGAAAGATCCACATCTTGGGTAATCATTATCCCATACGTCACTAGCTCATGGACTCTTGCTAATTACATGAAAGAAAACATAATTTATGTAAGAACTTACCTGATAAATTCATTTCTTTCATATTAGCAAGAGTCCATGAGGCCCGCCCTTTTTTGTGGTGGTTATGATTTTTTTGTATAAAGCACAATTATTCCAATTCCTTATTTTATATGCTTTCGCACTTTTTTCTTATCACCCCACTTCTTGGCTATTCGTTAAACTGAATTGTGGGTGTGGTGAGGGGTGTATTTATAGGCATTTTGAGGTTTGGGAAACTTTGCCCCTCCTGGTAGGAATGTATATCCCATACGTCACTAGCTCATGGACTCTTGCTAATATGAAAGAAATGAATTTATCAGGTAAGTTCTTACATAAATTATGTTATTAACCCCTAAACCAAGGCCCTCCCACATCGCAAATACTATTTTAAAGTTATTAACCCCTAATCTGCCGCTCCCGACATTGCCGCCACTATTAAAAATTATTAACCCCTATTCCGCCGCTCCCCGACATCGCTGCCACTATACTAAAGTTATTAACCCCTAAACCGCCACCCTCCCGCATCGCAAACACTATTTAAATATTATTAATCCCTAATTCCGCCGCCACTATAATAAACCTATTAACCCCTAAACGGAAAGCCCCCCACATTGCAATAAACTAATTTAAACTAGTAACCCCTAAACCTAACCCTAACACCCCCTAACTTTAACATAATTAAAATAGAGCTAAATTAAAGTTACAATTATTAACTAAATAATACTTATTTAAAAATAAATACATACTTACCTATAAAATAAAACCTAAGCTAGCTACAATATAACCATTATTTACATTGTATCTCGCTTAGGTTTTATTTTTATTTCACAGGTAAGTTTGTATTTATTTTAACTAGGTAGACTAGTTAGTAAATAGTTATTAACTATTTACTAACTACCTAGTTAAAATAAATACAAACTTACCTGTGAAATAAAAACCTAACCGGCCTTACACTAAAACCTAACATTACAAAACATAAAAAACGAAATGACCTAAAACAATAACAATTATTCCGATTCTAATACCCTTTAAAAACAAAAAGAAACAAAAAATAAAAATAAAAAAGTCTAAACTACAATAAACTACCAAGGGCCCTAAAAGGGCCTTTTGTAGGGCATTGCCACAAATTAAACAGCTCTTTTACCTGAAAAAAATACAAATCCTGCTCCCAATATAGATCAGACCACAGTTATATTAAAGGGATAGGAAACCCAAAAATGTTATTTTATGGTTCAGATAGAACATATCATTTTAAACAACTTTCCAATTTACTTCTATTATCAGATGTGAGTCATTCTCTTATTATCCATTGCTGAATGAACAGCATTGCACTACTGGCAGCTAACTGAAAACATCTAGTTAGCCAATCACAAGAGACAAATGTGTGCAGGCACCAATCAGCAGCAGCTCCCACTGGTGTAGGATATGTGGGTATTCTTTTTCAACAAGGGATACTAAAAGAATAAAGCACATTTGAAAATAGAAGTGAATTTAAAATTACATTGTCTATCTGAATCATGCAAGTTTATTTCAAATTTCCTATATCTTTAATACACTTTTTACCTCTGTTATTCCCTTGTATCTAAGCCTCTGTAAACTGCCCCCTTATTTCAGTTCTTTTGACAGACTTGCATTTTAGCCAATCAGTGCTCACTCCTCGGTAAATTCACGTGCATGAGCTCAATGTTATCTATATGAAACACATAAACTAATGCCCTCTAGTGGTGAAACATACGTCGTTGGTGTTTGAAAGCGGTGTTTGAAAGCGGTGAAAGCGATCCCGATCACTTCCATCTGCTTTCATGTTATTGCAGTGATGCCTCGATATCGAGGCATCCTGCAATAACATTGCTTAGCCACCCTATGCAGAGAGAGCCACTCTTTGGCCCTCTCAGCATCGGCCATCGATGGCCACGATTGTTGGTGGGTGGGAGCCGGTGTGGGAGGCGGGTGGGTGGCCATCGATGGTAGGGTACGTACCAGAGGGGGGTGGGATTACGTGCGGGGCCGTTGGGGGCGCGCGCGTGCACAGGGGCGTGCACATGGGCGGGGGTGTGCACGGGGGCGGGAGCGGGTGGGAACACTACACTATGAAACAATACATTTATGCCATATGGTAGGGGAAAGGACTGTGGAGGGTGGGAATTTTTGGCTAAGGGATCTGACAGGGGGTTGGATATTAAGGGGGGGCAGCTATACTACAGAACTTTTTTAATTTATTATAAAAAATAATGTATTTTTAGGCAAACTGGGTACTGGCAGACAGCTGCCAGTACCAAAGATGGCTCCCAATAAGGTAGATGGGGAGGGTTAGAGAGCTGTTTGGGGGGATCAGAGAGGTTGGAGGCTAAGGGGGGATCCTACACAGCAGAATACGTTTTTAAATAAAATAAATAAATAAATAAATAAATAAATAAAAACTTTTATTTTTGATAGTGTAGTGACCCCTAGTGGGAATGGAACATATTAAGGGCTGTAGCCTGGTAGGGATAGGAATGTGAAGGAAAGATGGAGTAACTATGTTGCAGTTAAAGGGGAGTGACTCACCTTGGGGTTTAAGAGCAGATGTTCTGGAGAGTTCTGCCTATTTCCTCCGGTGTTTCTTCCAGAAGTTGGAGTTGTGGAAATTGCTGTTCGTCATGGATCGTGCCAGCCGTGTGTCCATTCCTCCTAAAAGGTTCAGGGATGGGTCCCCGGGTGGTAGCAGGGCTCCTGCAAAGGAGAAGAGGGTATTTAGTTAGGAGTTGCCCACTAAGGGGGCAGATATCCCATGTGGTCAGGGTTCTAGGGCCCCCACTCCTGTTCCCCCGGGCTCCCCCTTCTTGTATGAGGTAGCAGAGTCGAGTCTGGGGGATACTGAAGTAGGCAAGGGTATGGAGAAGCAGGAGGAAGGGGAGTTTGAGAAGGCCCAGGGCCCTGGGCCTAGTGGCCAGGGGTCTGGGGCCTATTCGGTAGTGGGGGATCCTATGCCGAGCAATGCTCCGGTATTGGGAGGGCAGGCCCTGCCCATTGATGCAGCTGCTGGAGTGGTGTCTCTCCTGCAGGCCTTGGTGGCAGCGGTTATGCCTGGAGGCGATTCACCTGTTTTGGGGCCTGGTTCTGGGCCTAGCATGGGGGCCAGTGTGGGGCCTGGTCTCGGGCCTAGTCAGCCTGGGGTTGGGCCTGGTGCCGGTCCGCATGGTGGCCCGGTGAATTTGGGCCCTAGTTGGCAATCGGGGCCTGGTTCTGGGCCCATCTGGCCTGGTCCTGGGCCTGTTAGTGGTGAGGGATGGCCGGTGGTTGCGGGGCCTGGTGGGGGAAATTGCATAGGGCTTGCTCGGCCTAGTGCCGGTCCTTGCTTTGGGGCCTTTACCGGGTAGGCCTGTGGCCAGCAGCAGCCCTTACGAGGTGACTCTGGGTCCTGGCCTTCCGGTGATGTTGCGCACAATTGGTGTGTACCGTAGCCCCGCCCCTTCCAGTGATGCACTTCCGGTGCGCCATTCGGAGGAGGCAACACCCCTGAGAGGTCGTGGTAGTGAGGGCGGTCGGAGGGAAGGCAGGCAGGGAGCTCGCAGGAGTAGGACCTGGAGCGGTGCCCGAGCAGGTGAGTCGGGAGTACCAGGGTCGAGGGCCTGCCCTGGAAGTGGTGCTGGAGGAGACAGTGCGGCTGTTCCGGTAGTGGGCGGTAGGCATGGTTCTATGGTGCAGCAGCAGGGGCAGCAGGCTCAAGGTGGCAGTGTGGCTGGTACAATGTCTGGGGGCAATATGTCTGGGGTGGCTTTACCCGAGATGAGGCGGCAAGGCGCGCATAGCTTTATGCAGCAGGTGGCAGCTGAGTCTGTTGGGGGCATGAATGGGGCAGCTTGGAGGCACCCTGTACAGGCAGGGGGGCAACAGGGGCACCCTGGGCAGACAGGGGGGCAGCAGGTCATTCCAGCAGCTTAGATGCAGCTGCTGCAACCTTTGTTGAATGCGTGGAACACGTTCGGGGGGCAGATGGTAGCCGGGGTATGCATGTTGCTGGGGGTGCGAGTGCTGGTGGGGCAGTGCTCAGAGACCCTGGTACTCCTGGCGTTTCCGTTGTTTTGCAGGCTCCAGTAGCAGCAGGTGGTCGTGTGGAGGATTCCAGGACAGCAAGGTCCCTTTCGCTGACACAGGGGACCAAGGAAGTGGCCGGGATGTCTGAGGTAGTACCCTCTACGTCAACCGCAGGATCAGTCCCGTCGGGCAGAGCAGCAGGGACTTCTGGAGGCGGTGAGACAACCACACTTACACTGGGGGGGGGGGGTTCAGACTCATCGTCAGACTCAGGATCAGATAGTGATTAATCTTTGGCGCTTGAGGGCAAAGATAAGCGTAGGATGTTCAAGCTGTTAAACAAGTTACTGTCGAATCAAGGGGCCCAGGCGTTAGGGCAAAAAGGGGGGGCTAGGCAGGCAGTGCAGGCAGACCTCCTTAGTGCTTTAGTGGTACCGGTGGGGCCCCCTCTAGGGAGCGTGGGGTGCAAGGAGGCGCTGCTCAGGGATGTTTTCCTTTGTCAGGTGCACTGTCTATACGGGCACTTGAAGTCAAAGACTGTGCAAAGGATACAGGCAGGCAAATACGTTAACGTATTTGAGCTGTCTGTGGAGGCACAGAGGCAGAAAGAGAGGAGTAAGAACGGGACTGGCCCAAAGAAGTTTAAGCTCCCAGACACGTACCTGGAATGGCATCGCTCCTGGGCGCTTGCTATTTGGAGAAGCACCCTGATCAGATGCAGGCAGTCATTAAGTATATGGATACTATTGACAGGATCTGTCAGAGATATAAAGAAGAGGCATGGCGCGATTGGGATGACGAGTACCGCAAGAAGATGGTGGGGATCCCTCTTCAGAATTTTGGCATGACCGACATGCACCTGTGGGCCAGACTGGGCTGAGCGGTCGCTCTCCCCCGCTGATTCTCCTGCAGGTGCGCAGAGATCCTATGCTAAGGTGCGGCGCCAGGGTCGCGAGTGCTGGAAGTTCCAACACCGGCAATGTGAGAGGGTCACAGCATGCTCCTTTCGTCACATCTGCAAGCTCTGTGGGGGAGATCACCCCGGATGTGAGTGCAAAAAGAAGGACTTTGGGCCTGACAGAGGTTAGCCTAAGGGAGCAGCTGGGGCTAAGAGTGCCCACCCCGCTGAGGGTGGACGTCCTTGAGCTCTGCTACATTTGTACCCAGACCATCAGGCAGCGGGTGTGCTGCCGACGGGGTTGTGGGAGGGTTTCCAGATTTCCATCACATGTTATGTGAGGGGGTCGGCGACTCACCGTAATATGAAGTCAGTTAAGCAGTATCCTGAAGTGGTGCGGGAGAAGCTACTGAAGAAGGTGCGCCTAGGGAGAATGTTGGGTCCCTTTGCGGAGTTGCTGATAGCGGATTTGGTGGTGTCCCTACTGGGGGTAGTACCTAAGAAAAAGCCAGGGAAGTTTTAGTGGATCCAGCACCTGTCCTATCCAGTTGGCGCGTCGGTCAATGATGCCATTGACCCTGAGCTGGCCTTGGTGCATTACCAGTCCTTTGACCAGGCACTAGTGGTGGTGCTGCGTGCTGGGAAGGGTGCTGAGTTGGCAAAACTCGACATTGAGTCGGCATTTCGGTTGTAGCCATTGCATCCAGCTTCCTTTAGGTTAATGGGGTGCAAATTGCAGGGGGAGTATTATGTAGATAGGTGCTTACCCATGGGGTGTTCCCTATCGTGTGCATTATTTGAGATGTTCAGTTCATGTTTGCACTGGGTGGTGGTTTCGGTGGCAGGTGGATAATGCGGTGGCACATTATGTGAATGAATTCCTCCTGGTGGGCGCACCGGAATCGGTAAGTTGTGCCAGGCTAATGGAAACCATGCATTTTCTGATGGCTAAATTTGGGGTGCCGCTTGCTAGAAATTGACATGGAGGCGGAGTTGTGCCACCTGCCAAGTGAAAAGGTCCATAAGCTCCTGGAATTGGTTAGGGAGGCTGCTGCAGCAGAATGGTTGCAGAAGAAAGAGCTGCAATTATTGCTTGGAATGTTGAATTTTGCCTGCAGGGTTATCCCTATTTTGCAGGGTATTCAACAGGCGGATGGAGGGTTGTTTGGGAACGGCTAGGGCAGGCAGAGTGCGGGTCTCCAAAGATATTGTTGAGGATTTGCAGGTTTGGGATAGGTTTTTTTTGACGGATTTCAATGGGGTGCGGCTGTGGCCTAGGCAGATAGTGACCAGTCAGGAGTTACAGCTGTTTACTGATGTAGCGGGAGTGTTTGGCTTTGGTGCCTTCCTTGATGGCGAGTGGTGCGCAGGGCCTTGGCCATTTGAGTGGCGCGAGCGGGGGCTCACTAGAAATCTGACCCTGCTCGAGCTATTCCCTATTGTGGTGGTGGATGAGCTGTGGGATCACTGCTTGCAGGATAGGGTGGTCACGTTTTGTCTGATAATCTGAGCGTGGTGCATGCTGTCAACAACTTGTCAGCTGTGCCTCCAGTAGTGGTGTGGTATCTGCGTTTCCTGGTGTTCAGGTGCCTCCGTGGCAATATTCACTTTGCGGCATGTCACGTGCCGGGGGTGGATAATATAATAGCGGATGCCTTGTCAAATGGGATCAGTTTAGGAAGTTAGTTCCAAATGCTGCTACAGCGGGACTGACTTGTCCTCATTTTCTCTGGCAGCTGGCAGAACTGAACTAAAAAGAAAAAAAAAAAAAAAAAAAAAGAAAAAAAAAACTAAAAAGAAAAAAACATGGAGCGCAGGGAAAAAAAAAAAAAACAGATCATTGTGCAGTATATCAGATTAAAAAATAACAATTTATTAATGACAAAAAACAAACTCACAAAACAAACCCTCAAACAATATGAGGTATGTATCAGCGTCTTGTATAGATGTTGCTATACTCTTTTCCAATGTCCAATTTCACCTTGCTGGTTCATCAAATAGTGACTGTTCAGTATCGATGTCTTTAACAACAAAGATTTCCCTCTTACGGTGGTTCAATCTGTGTAGCCGGCAAACAGATTCTCCTAACCTGGAGGGATTGTAGCGTCACTCAGCGTGTGCGTGTGCGTGTGGGCGTGGCCTTACGCGTTTCGCGGGACTCCTCCCGCTTCGTCAGAGGCTTATGCCCACTCCTCCTTGTAACGTCTTTTTATACTGTTCCTATGTATACTGGTGCACTGCAGCGTACCCATAACATGTCACATTGGTTTATGCATTAGCTTGATACCGGTATTCTATTTTCTTTGTGCACATTAAAATAACTTAATACAGAGAATACGATTAAATCCTTTCTCTTTACTACAATATTTATCTATCTGTCTGTACATAGATGCATGCTAACAATACTACATTTTCAATAATAAATTTTCAAAGGGGACATATGATATCAATTTATACATATACACTCTACCTCAATCTAATATATATATCATTATTTTTCACTATATAAAAAATGATGAATGAATTTGGTAAATGAAACTATAAGATATAAAAAAATTTTTTTTTACCCATATGTATAAAATGCAAAATACATTAAAAATAAAAAGATTAAATATATGCATGTATATAGGAAAATTGATGCCATTTAGAACAAAGCTATGTGTTCAATACTTCCTTGCCTACTAGATCCAAATATAATATCATTAAAAATTGTGCAATAAATAGAATGATTAAAAAAATTCATTTTGTACAGTTAAAAATTATTTCATAGACACAAAAAAACTACCTAAAAAGGATATATGTACTTCCTCATAATTCTTTAATATACATATACTCTATTCTTCTATAAAAGCTGCTAGATCAATTTCCCTATTGAGACCCACTGGTTCCATAGTGCCCAATTTATGGATCCAGTAGGTCTCACGTTGCCTAAGTTTAAGAAGCTTATTCCCCCCCCTAATCTCATTTCTAACACACTCAATAGCCCTAATACTGAGCCCTGTCCCATCTTTATTATGTATTTCTAAAAAATGGGCTGACAAACCATGTGGCAGAACTGGGGGAGCCATTCTGTCGCTAGTGGGCTCGGCCTTAGCTCCTGCGATGTGGGCAGCCTTTTTGTCCTACTGGAGAGCTTGGGAAGAATTCTGCGAGAACCGACAGGTTTCTGTGCGGGATGGCTCACAAGTAATGTTGCTGGAATGGTTAACTGGGCTTAGGGCGCAGGTAATGCGCAAGAGGGCTGTACAGGTGCGATTTGCAGCCCTTTCGTATTTTTATAAGTTAGCAGCTGGCCCCGATCGTTTCTGGTGAAGCAGATAGGGCGGGGTTGGGGGCACACGGAAATTAAGGTGCAAAATGTCAGGGAGCCTATAACGAGCGAGAGGCTAGAGAAGCTTTTGCTTGAGCTGCAAGGGGTGTGTTCATCCCTGTATGATTGCTTTTTGTTTCGTGGCGGCTTTTGTGCTGGCGTTTGCGGGTGCTCTGCGCGTGAGCAAACTTTGGCTGGGAAGGGTGGCAGTTTGGCCTTCCCAGTCCGAGTGTTGCCTGAGTTTTTAGAGGTACGTCCAGTAGGTGGGAGTCAGCTTTTAATCCATGCGGATGGTTCCTCGCTGTCGGTCTACCAGTTCAAGAAGGTGCTGAAAGTAGTGGCTGGTAAGGCAGGCATTAATCCAAGCAGTATAGGGACGCATTCCTTTAGGATTGGCGCAGCTACGTCGGCAGTGGCGGAGTGGCAGTCTGCAGCAGGCATTATGTGATTAGGCAGGTGGCCCCCAATAGGTACAAGTTGTACGTTAGGCCATTGTCGCAATAGCTTGTGGTATTTGGTTGCCTGTGTAGTTAGCAAGTTTTTACTGCTGTTGTTTCAGGTTCTGCTCCAGTGGCTTTGCGAGTCTGGATTGTGGGACATTCTTATGTCCACTGGGTGGCCATTCAGGCTGCCGCTTCATCTGGGGGGCAGCAATTAGGTTTCCCTATGGCCAGGGCATCCGTGACATGGTTGGGTCGGAGGGGGATGCACTGGCGCAAGCTCCCGACCCTGCTGCAGGATGCGCATAGGTGTTGGGGTAGGCCCCAGATAGTGGTGCTGCACCTGGGAGGGAATGATGTTGGTGAGACCCCTGTTTTGGATCTCATCAGGATCATTCAGGCAGATATAGCATGGCTGCGGGGGTTCGTGTAGGATGGTCCAATATGGTGGCCAGACTGCATTGGAGGCATTTAGGTTCGGCGGGCGCTGGATATAGAATCTTGAAAAAGTCAACAGAGAGGTGGGGAAGACTGTCTGCGGGTCGCAGGGGTTTGTAGTTCGGCATCCTAATTTCTCGGCTGACTGGTAGGTTTTATACCGCCCGCCGGTGTGCATTTATCCGAGGTGGGTTTAGACCTATTCTTGGGTAATATGAGAGAGGCCATCCAACTTTAAGTTGCTTGGGGGTGGCAGCAAGAGCCTCTTGTTGATATGGTGGCGAGAGGTAGTGGCCTAAATTTGAAGCCTTAGGGTGGAGTGATTGGTCAGGCTGGAGGAAAGGCGACATCACTAGGTCCGAGCGTAGGGTGCCTTCTCCTCACAGGTAGGCAGGCCAGAAAATCATCTTAACCCCCTTGGCTAACATCTGATGGGGCGGAGTCATCCAGGGGACTCCGTCATTTACCGAAACAAACTTTTGCCTCTTCATCCCAATGTAGGAGTTATGGTTAGGGACTCATGCACGCCAGCCATATTTGCATATGCTGTTGGTTACTAAGTAACCTGCTAGTGTGACTAAGCACACTAGCCATTTAAATAAATGCGACCTGAGGGTCTTCCTCCCAACTCTGTGTGTCGTGTCCTTATTTCGGGAAATAACGGGGGGTAATAAAGTTTGAGTAGGTGTGTTAGTTCACTGGCATCCCGGAGTAGGCTATTCAGTCCTTAAGTACTTGCAGACTTTCTGCCAGTACTCACGATGGCGGGGACAATTGTGGGGTGGGGGAGGAAAGAGATCTGTTTGGGAGGCATCAGGGGGTGTGATGTGTCAGGTGGGAGGCTGATCTCTACAATAAAGCTAAAATTAACCCTGCAAGCTCCCTACAAGCTACCTAATTAACTCCTTCACTGCTGGGCATAATACATGTGTGGTATGCACCGGCATTTAGTGGCCTTCTAATTACCAAAAAGCAACGCCAAAGCCATATATGTCTGCTATTTCTGAACAAAGGGGATCCCAGAGAAGCATTTACAACCATTTGTGCCATAATTGCACAAGCTGTTTGTAAATAATTTCAGTGAGAAACCTAAAGTGAAATGGTGGCATGAAATATACCAAAATGGGCCTAGATCAATACTTTGGGTCTTCTAAAAAAATATATATACAGTTCATGTCAAGGGATATTCATGGATTCCTGAAAGATATCAGTGTTACAATGTAACTATCGCTAATTTTGAAAAAAAGTGGTTTGGAAATAGCAAAGTGCTTCTTATATTTATTGCCCTTTAACTTGCAAAAAAAGCAAAGAACATGTAAACATTGGGTATTTCTAAACTCAGGACAAAATTTAGAAACTATTTATCATGGGGTTTTTTGGTAGTTGTAGATGTGTAACAGGTTTTGGGGGTCAAAGTTAGAAAAAATGTGTTTTTTTCATTTTTTTCCTCATATTTTATATTTTTTTATAGTAAATTATAAGATATGATGAAAATAATGGTATGTTTAGAAAGTCCATTTAATGGCGAGAAAAACGTTATAGAATATGTGTGGGTACAGTAAATGAGTGAGAGGAAAATTACAGCTAAACACAAACACTGCAGAAATGTAAAAATAGCCTTAGTCCCAAACGGTCAGAAAATGGAAAAGTGATGTGGTCCTTAAGGGGTTAAAGGGACACTGAACCCAATTTTTTTCTTTCGTGATTCAGATAGAGCAGCAATTTTAAGCAACTTTCTAATTTACTCCTATTATCAATTTTTCTTCATTCTCTTGCTATCTTTATTTGAAAAAGAAGGCATCTAAGCTAAGGAGCCAGACAATTGTTGGTTCAGGACACTGGACAGTACTTTTTTATTGGTGGGTGAATTTATCCAATAATCAGCAAGAACAACCCAGGTTGTTCACCAAAAATGGTCCGGCATCTAAACTTACATTCTTGCATTTCAAATAAAGATACCAAGAGAATAAAGACAATTTGATAATAGGAGTAAATTAGAAAGTTGCTTAAAATTGCTGCTTTATCTGAATCACGAAAGAAAAAATTTGTACATCTCTCAGACTTCGTAGGGTAAATGCACTTGCCCTAAATAAAGAAGAGATAAAAGATTTGGTAAGCGTTTGTATATGTGGGTTGAATGTGAGTTCTGAGTCTAGTGTGACCCCAAGGCAGAGGTATTGAGAATAGCGTCTCCAACATCAGAGAAATGTCAGGCAAGTGAAGCATTAGTTTGATGCTAGCTTGATGCAAATGCAAATGCCAGAGAAAAACAAGGTTAATGAGTCAACATATTGCATCAACATCATAATCATTTTATCAAATATTACATCTATATACCCTAATATTTACTCTAATATATACATATATACCCTAATATATCTATATATCCTAATATATACCTATATATCCTAATACATACCTATATACCCTAATATATACCTATATACCCTAATATATACCAGTATATACCCTAATATATACCTATATATCCTAATATATACCTATATACCCTAATATATACCAGTATATACCCTAATATATACCTATATATCCTAATATATACCTATATACCCTAATATATACCTATATATCCTAATATATACCATAATATATACCTATATACCCTAATACATACCTATATACCCTAATATATACCAATATACCCTAATATATAACCTAAAATATACCAGTATATACCCTAATATATACCCTTTTATATACCTATATACCCTAATATGTACCCTAATATATACCTATATACCCTAATATATACTAGTATATTCCCTAATATATACTAGTATATACCCTAATATATACCTATATACCATAATATATACCCTAATATATACCTATATACCCTAATATATACTAGTATATACCATAATATATACCCTAATATATACTTATATACCATAATATTTACCAATATACCCTAATATAAATCTATATACCCTAATACAAAACAAAGGATTATGCTGAAGGTTCTCAGCTGAGGCAAGCACTGCTCATGATGTTTAAGTAACCCAGGAGATGTAATTACTTATATATGAAGAAGCCAGCACATTACTACAGATTTCCCATGCACAGCAATCTCTGTTGGTCTATAATAATTTGATGTAACATGCTTCGGATAAATGCCGCTAAGCCTGGTGGCCTTCTGGCCTTCCATTTTCTTAGTATCATTTGTCTGGCCATAAGATGGCTGTGTTTATTAAAGATTTATTCTGAATTGAAGGTTCATTAACCAGAAAAATAACTACCGAAGATTATTTTGGTAGGTAAGAATTTATTAATTCAATAGATAACTTGATGCCAACATTTTTGGAGCTTTGGACAGGACCAGAATACATGTATGAGATCTGCTGCAGGGGCACTGCACTTGGGGCAAAGATTTTTCTCTCGCTCACACCACTTGGCCATCACACTTGGGGTCAAATAAGATCTCTGCATTAGCCTCATATGGGATTCCTTTATTAAAATTGTAGTCGAATATTTCAGAGTAGAAGAAATACTCTTCCTAAATGCCTTGAACTCTAGTTCTTCAAAGTCACATAGCCACTTCTGATAGAGGCACGTCAGATTGATCATTGCGACTTGTGCTATAAAGGTTTTATATGTTATAAATATGGAATGTAGTCCCATACGAAAGCCTTAAATAATTGGCTCCATAGGCCCTAAGGACCACGTAGGGTTTTCCTCTGTTATTAATCTGGAAATATGTCTAATTTATAGATATGCAAAAAATTGTATTTTGTTTAAAGTATATTCCAAAGCTAGTTTGTTAAATGTTTTTGTAGTATTGAATTGAGGGTCTATTAGTTGTGAAATCAGATTTTGAATACATAAAAATTGAGCTCAGGTGTAAAGTCAGGGTTACCTATAATTGGTAAGTAATTGGATCTCGTGTTATCAATTTGTAATATTCTGCATAATTTATCCAGGCTTGAATTATATTTTGGAATGTATATTTTGAGATTTCTTTTTTTATCTTTAATAAGTAAATCTTGAATTTTGTGTAGAAGTGCCTTAAGAGAGTAAGGGCGAATTATGGCATCTTCTTTGTCTTAATGTGTAATATAATTTGCTTCTGTAAGCCAATCTAATGCCACTTTAGTCATACATGTCAAGTTATAAAATTTTAAATTTGGAAGTGCAAGGCCTCAGTCTTCCCTACTGTGTAAGAGTTTGGAAATTGAGATACGTGGTTTCCCCCTTCCCCACAAACATTTTGAGCAAGCTGAGTTGTATTTTTGTATAACTTTACTATGTAAAAATATGGGAATGTTTTGTAGAAGGAATAGTGTTTTTGGAAAGATTATCATTTTGATCATGGTGACTTTAGCAGACAAAGTGAGAGGTAGCCTTGACAGTGAATTTCTCCCAAATTGGTGAAAAGTTTTGATGGTACCACTCTTCTGGGTTTTAGTTAGAAAAATTCCCAAATATTTTATTTTTCTTTCCGCTAAGACAAAAAGATTGTTTGAGAGGCTGTCTCTTCTTTTGATAATCCACAGAATTTCTGATTTACTTAAATTGATTTTATAACCTGAAAAGGTGCTTTACTCAGCTATTATCTCTATGAGGCAGGGAATATTTTTTTTGGTGTTACCCATATAAAATAAAATATCATCTGCGTATAATGAGAGAACAAATTTCCTTTTACCAATCACTACCCCTTCCAATTATTTTCTACATAGTACTGCTAATAGTTTAAATGCAATGTTGAATAATAGCAGGGATAGAGGGCAGCCTTGTCTTGTTCCCTTTTGTAGTATTGTGTTGGGCAAAAGGCTACCATTAATAGAAAGGGTAGAAATTGGATTGTCATAAATAAGTTTAACCAGATTATTAAAGTTACCTGAGAACTCACATTTGTCTAGGGTGGTAAACAGGTGATCCCATGATATGGAATCAAATGCCTTCTTGGCATCTACAGTGAATAAGGCAAAATCACTATGTTTAATTTTAGATCTATCACCAATCTGGGTGTGTTCAATTCATTTCATAGCTGTTCTTATGTTTCTACCAGTCATAAATCCCATCTGATCTAAGTGTATTATGCCTCCTAATAATGTTCGTTAAAAGTTTGTAATCTGAATTAAGGAGAGAAATGGGACAATATGAGTCCATCGATTCAGAATCTCTATCTGTTTTTAATATCAACACAATATTTGAAGGCAAAAAATATTTAGATGGTTTATTATTGGAGAGGAAATACTTGTTATATAAAAATTCGAGTGTTGGGGTAATTTGGGGTTCCAAGATTTTGTAAAATTCCGGGGGGATCTGGTCTGGACCGGATGCCTTACTGTTAGATAACTTATGAATTACGCTTGAGATTTCCTCAACTGTAATTTCTCTATTTAGAGAATTTAAGGGTTTCCTGGAGATTTTTGGTAGTGAGATCTTATCCTAGAAATCCTTCTTATACTTTTTGATAATCTCATCTGTTAGCTTTTGATAATACGTGTGGAACTGGGTTAATATGTTTTGTGGAGAGGTGTATCTTATCCCCCTAGATGTAATAGCTCCTATGTAGTTTTTCTTTCTCCTACTTCTAGCTAAGTTAGCCAGGTATTTAGAAGATTTGGGGCTAAGTTTGTCGAATGTGGCTCTGTTCTTAAGATCCAGTTGAATTGATTGTTGAGTTAAAAAGGTCTCTCTTGTTTCTTTTGCCTTCTGATATTCTAGCCAGTGGCCTTTACTAGGATTTTCAATGTATTTTGAATACTTATTCTTCAGATAATTAGCTAGTTGTATTTCCTTCTCCCCTTAAACAGACCTTAGCGGTTTCCCAAAAAAATCTGTTTTAGAAAAGTATTCTTTATTAAAAAAATTAAATTCACCCCACTTGTTTATTAACCAATCTCTAAACTTGATATTCTGGTGGAGAAATGAGGGAAAGAAGAATTTTCTGATTTGTTTTTTCCCAAAATGCAAGATAGACAGAGAAAGAGAGATAACTGCATGATCTGAGATGAGAATATCTTAATATCAGTTGTTTTATCTAAGCGCAACAGGGATTCACTAATAAGGAACATATAAATTCTTGATACGGATTTATGTGATTTTGATTCACAAGTAAAGTCCCAGCAGTTCGGGTTCTGAACCCTCCAAATATAACATAGTTTTAAGTTTTTAAAGAGACCATAAAGTAGTTTAGCCTCTCTATTATATTTACTTTCTTTTTTACTATTTAACCTATCAAGATAACGTTTAAAAGCAATATTGAAATTTCCTCTTATTATTAACTTACGTCTAGATTTAGAGTTCTGCGGCCAAAGGGGTGCGTTAGCTACGCGTGCTTTTTTTCCCCCCGCACCTTTTAAACAACGCTGGTATTGAGAGTTCTCAGAAGGGCTGCGTTAGGCTCCAAAAAGGGAGCGTACAGGCATATTTACCGCCACTGCAACTCTCAATACCAGCGGTGCTTACGGACGAGGCCAGCTTGAAAAACGTGCTTGTGCACGATTCCCCCATAGGAAACAATGGGGCAGTTTGGGCTGAAAAAAAACCTAACACCTGCAAAAAAGCAGCGTTCAGCTCCTAATGCAGCTCCATTGTTTCCTATGCGGAAACACTTCCTAAGTCTGCACCTAACACCCTAACATGAACCCCGAGTCTAAACACCCCTAGCCTTGCACTTATTAACCCCTAATCTGCCACCCACGCTATCGCTGACCCCTGCATATTATTTTTAACCCCTAATCTGCCGCTCCGTACACCGCCGCAACCTACGTTATCCCTATGTACCCCTAATCTGCTGCCCCTAACACCACCAACCCCTATATTATATTTATTAACCCCTAATCTGCCGCCCCCAACGTCGCCGCCACCTACCTACAATTATTAACCCCTAATCTGCCGACCGGACCTCACCGCTACTATAATAAATGTATTAACCCTTAAAGCTAAGTCTAACCCTAAACCTAACACCCCCTAAGTTAAATATAATTTAAATCTAACGAAATAAAATAAATCTTATTAAATAAATTATTCCTATTTAAATCTAAATACTTACCTGTAAAATAAACCTTAATATAGCTACAATATAAATAATAATTATATTGTAGCTATTTTAGGATTAATATTTATTTTACAGGCAACTTTGTATTTATTTTAACCAGGTACAATAGCTATTAAATAGTTAATAACTATTTAATAGCTACCTAGTTAAAATAAGTACAAAATTACCTGTAAAATAAATCCTAGCCTAAGTTACAATTAAACCTAACACTACACTATCAATAAATTAATTAAATAAACTATCTACAATTATCTACAATTAAATCAACTAAACTAAATTACAAAAAAAGCAAACACTAAATTACAAAAAATAACAAACACTAAATTACAAAAAATAAAAAAAGATTACAAGAATTTAAACTAATTACACCTACTCTAAGCCCCCTAAAAAAATAACAAAGCCCCCCAAAATAAAAAAATGCCCTACCCTATTCTAAAATAAAAATTGTAAAGCTCTTTTACCTTACCAGCCCTTAAAAGGGCCTTTTGCGGGGCATGCCCCAAAGAAAACAGCTCTTTTGCATTTAAATAAACATACAATACCCCCCCCCACATTACAACCCACCACCCACATACCCCTAATCTAACCCAAACCCCCCTTAAAAAACACTAAGCCCCTGAAGATCTACCTACCCTGTCTTCACCACGCCGGGTATCACCGATCCGTCCAGAAGAGGGTCCGAAGCCTTCCTCCTATCTGGCAAGAAGAGGTCCAGAAGAGGCTCCGAAGTCTTCATCCTATTCGGCAAGAAGAGGAGATCCGAACCAGCAAACATCTTCATCCAAGCGGCATCTTCTATCTTCTTCCATCCGGCGCGGAGCGGGACCATCTTGAAGCAGCCGACGCAGATCGATCCTCTTCCAATGATGTCCTAAGTCCGAATGAAGGTTCCTTTAAATGACGTCATCCAAGATGGCGTCCCTCGAATTCCGATTGGCTGATAGGATTCTATCAGCCAATCGGAATTAAGGTAGGAAAAATCTGATTGGCTGATTCAATCAGCCAATCAGATTGAAGTTCAATCCGATTGGCTGATCCAATCAGCCAATCAGATTGAGCTCGCATTCTATTGGCTGATCGGAACAGCCAATAGAATGCGAGCTCAATCTGATTGGCTGATTAAATCAGCCAATCACATTTTTCCTACCTTAATTCCGATTGGCTTAATTCCTATCAGCCAATCGGAATTCGAGGGACGCCATCTTGGATGACGTCATTTAAAGGAACCTTCATTCGGACTTAGGACATCATTGGAAGAGGATCGATCTGCGTCGGCTGCTTCAAGATGGTCCCGCTCCGCGCCGGATGGAAGAAGATAGAAGATGCCGCTTGGATGAAGATGTTTGCTGGTTCGGATCTCCTCTTCTTGCCGAATAGGATGAAGACTTCGGAGCGGCGGGGTCCGGGATTGGCAGGATAGGGGTTAATAAATTTATTATAGGTGGCAGCGGTATAGGGGGGGCAGGATAGGGGTTACTAGGTATAATGTAGGTGGCGGTGGGTTCCGGGAGCGGCGGTTTAGGGGTTAATACATTTATTATAGTTGCGGCGGTGTCCGGGAGCGGCGGTTTAGGGGTTAATAACTTTATTTAGTTGCGGGGGGCTCCGGGGGAGCCGGTATAGGGGGTAGAACAATGTAGTTTAGTGTGGGTGCTTAGTGACAGCTTGTCAATAAAGCTGTCAAAAAGCCGAAGAGCAGCGAGATCGGATGAGTGATAACTATCACAGTCCGCTGCTCATCGCCCCGTACTTGGTGCGCGGCTTTTTGACAGATTTATTGATAACTTTGGCAAGATTATTCAGGTCTGCGGCGGCGATGATAGGCGAGCTTAGGCAGGCGTATTGGGGCCGGCGATGGCAGGTAAGCAGCAACCTTGATAACTAGAGGCCCTTGTATTATCATACAGGGCAGAGTGTTGTGTTGATTAGTGTATTATCATATAGTGCAGAGTGTTGTGTTTATTAGTGTATAGATGCCTTGTATTATCATACAGTGCAGAGTGTTGTGTTTATTAGTGTATAGATACCTTGTATTATCATATAGTGCAGTGTTGTATTTATTAGTGTATAGATGCCTTGTATTATCATATAGTGCAGAGTGTTGTGTTTATTAGTGTATAGATGCCTTGTATTATCATATAGCACAGTGTTGTGTTTATTAGTGTATAGATGTCTTGTATTATCATATAGTGCAGAGTGTTGTGTTTATTAGTGTATAGATGCCTTGTATTATCATATAGCACAGTGTTGTGTTTATTAGTGTATAGATGTCTTGTATTATCATATAGTGCAGAGTGTTGTGTTTATTAGTGTATAGATACCTTGTATTATCCTATAGTGCTGAGTGTTGTGTTTATTAGTGTATAGATGCCTTGTATTATCATATAGTGCAGAGTGTTGTGTTATTAGTGTATAGATGCCTTGTATTATCATATAGTGCAGAATGTTGTGTTTATTAGTGTATGGATGTCTTGTATTATCATATAGTGCAGAGTGTTGTGTTTATTAGTGTATAGATAACTTGTATTATCATACAGGGCAGAGTGTTGTTTTGATTAGTGTATTATCATATAGTGCAGAGTGTTGTGTTTATTAGTGTATAGATGCCTTGTATTATCATATAGCACAGTGTTGTGTTTATTAGTGTATAGATGCCTTGTATTATCATATAGTGCAGAATGTTGTGTTTATTAGTGTATGGATGTCTTGTATTATCATATAGTGCAGAGTGTTGTGTTTATTAGTGTATAGATAACTTGTATTATCATACAGGGCAGAGTGTTGTGTTGATTAGTGTATTATCATATAGTGCAGAGTGTTGTGTTTATTAGTGTATAGATGCCTTGTATTATCATATAGTGCAGTGTTGTATTTATTAGTGTATAGATGTCTTGTATTATCATATAGTGCAGAGTGTTGTGTTTATTAGTGTATAGATGCCTTGTATTATCATATAGCACAGTGTTGTGTTAATTAGTGTATAGATACCTTGTATTATCCTATAGTGCTGAGTGTTGTGTTTATTAGTGTATAGATACCTTGTATTATCATATAGTGCAGAGTGTTGTGTTTATTAGTGTATAGATGCATTGTATTATCATATAGTGCAGAGTATTGTGTTTATTAGTGTATAGATACCTTGTATTATCATACAGTGCAGAGTTATGTGTTTATTAGTGTATAGATGGATTGTATTATCATATAGTGCAGAGTTATGTGTTTATTAGTGTATAGATGGATTGTATTATCATATAGTGCAGAGTGTTGTGTTTATTAGTATATAGATGCCTTGTATTATCATATAGTGCAGAGTGTTGTGTTTATTAATGTATAGATGACTTGTATTATCATATAGTGCAGAGTGTTAGGTTTATTAGTGTATAGATGCCTTGTATTATCATATAGTACAGAGTGTTGTGTTTATTAGTGTATAGATGCCTTGTATTATCATACAGTGCAGAGTGTTATGTTTATTAGTGTATAGATGACTTGTATTATCATATAGTGCAGAGTGTTATGTTTATTAGTGTATAGATGCCTTGTATTATCATACAGTGCAGAGTGTTATGTTTATTAGTGTATAGATGACTTGTATTATCATATAGTAGAGAGTGTTGTGTTCATTAGTGTATAGATGCCTTGTATTATCATACAGTGCAGTGTTATGTTTATTAGTGTATAGATGACTTGTATTATCATATAGTACAGAGTGTTGTGTTTATTAGTGTATAGATGCCTTGTATTATCATACAGTGCAGAGTGTTATGTTTATTAGTGTATAGATGCCTTGTATTATCATATAGTACAGAGTGTTGTGTTTATAAGTGTATAGATGCCTTGTATTATCATATAGTGCAGTGTTATGTTTATTAGTGTATAGATGCCTTGAATTATCATATAGTGCAGTGTGTGGTGTTTGTTAGTGTATAGATGCCTTGTATAATCATATAGTGCAGAGTGTTGTGTTTATTAGTGTATATATGCCTTGTATTATCATATAGTGCAGAGTGTTGTGTTTATTAGTGTATAGATGCCTTGTATTATCATATAGTGCAGAGTGTTGTGTTTATTAGTGTATAGATGCCTTGTATTATCATATAGTGTAGTGTGTGGTGTTTGTTAGTTAGTGTATAGATGCCTTGTATAATCATATAGTGCAGAGTGTTGTGTTTATTAGTGTATAGATGCATTGTATTATCATACAGTGCAGAGTGTTGTGTTTATTAGTGTATAGATGCCTTGTATTATCATATAGTGCAGAGTGTTGTGTTTATTAGTGTATAGATGCCTTGTATTATCATACAGTACAGAGTGTTGTGTTTATTAGTGTATAGATGCCTTGTATTATCATATAGTGCAGAGTGTTGTGTTTATTAGTGAATAGATGCCTTGTATTATCATATAGTGCAGAGTGTTGTGTTTATTAGTGAATAGATGCCTTGTATTATCATATAGTACAGAGTGCTGTGTTTATTAGTGTATAGATGCCTTGTATTATCATATAGTGCAGAGTGTTGTGTTATTAGTGTATAGATGCATTGTATTATTATATAGTGCAGAATGTTGTGTTTATTAGTGTATAGATGCCTTGTATTATCATATAGTGTAGTGTGTGGTGTTTGTTAGTGTATAGATGCCTTGTATTATCATATAGTGCAGAGAGTTGTGTTTATTAGTGTATAGATGCCATGTGTTATCATATAGTGCAGAGTGATGTGTTTATTAGTGTATAGATGCCTTGTATTATCATATAGTGCAGAGTGTTGTGTTTTTAGTGTATAGATGCCTTGTTTTATCATATAGTGCAGAGTGTTGTGTTTATTAGTGTATAGATACCTTGTATTATCATATAGTGCAGTGTGTTGTGTTTATTAGTGTATAGATGCCTTGTATTATCATATAGTACAGAGTATTGTGTTTATTAGTGTATAGATGCCTTGTATTATCATATAGCACAGTGTTGTGTTTATAAGTGTATAGATGCCTTGTATTATCATATAGTGCAGAGTGTTGTGTTTATTAGTGTATAGATGCATTGTATTATCATATAGTGCAGAGTGTTGTGTTTATTAGTGTATAGATGCCTTGTATTATCATACAGTGCAGAGTGTTGTGTTTATTAGTGTATAGATGACTTGTATTATCATATAGTACAGAGTGTTATGTTTATTAGTGTATAGATGCCTTGTATTATCATATAGTGCAGAGTGTTGTGTTTATTAGTGTATAGATGCCTTGTATTATCATATAGTGCAGTATTGTGTTTATTAGTGTATAGATGCCTTTTATTATCATATAATGCAGTGTTGTGTTTATTAGTGTATAAATGCATTGTATTACATAGTGCTGAGTGTTGTGTTTATTAGTGTATAGATGCCTTGTATTATCATATAGTGCAGAGTGTTGTGTTTATTAGTGTATAGATGCCTTGCATTATCATATGGTGCAGAGTATTGTGTTTATTAGTGTATAGATGCTTTGCATTATCATATGGTGCAGAGTATTGTGTTTATTAGTGTATAGATGCATTGTATTATTATATAGTGCAGAGTGTTGTGTTTATTAGTGTATAGATGCCTTGTATTATCATATAGTGAAGTGTTGTGTTTATTAGTGTATAGATGCCTTGTATTATCATATAGTGCAGAGTGTAGTGTTTATTAGTGTATAGATGCCTTGTATTATAATATAGTACAGAATGTTGTGTTTATTAGTGTATAGATGCATTGTATTATCATATAGTACAGAGTGTTGCGTTTATTAGTGTATAGATGCATTGTATTATCATATAGTACAGAGTGTTGTGTTTATTAGTGTATAGATACCTTGTATTATCATATAGTGCAAGGTATTGTGTTTATTAGTGTATAAATGCCTTGTATTATCATATAGTGCAGTGTTCTGTTTATTAGTGTATAGATGCCTTGTATTATCATATAGTGCAGTATTGTGTTTATTAGTGTATAGATGCCTTGTTTTATCATGTAGTGCAGAGTGTTGTGTTTATTAGTGTATAGATGCCTTGTATTATCATATAGTGCAGAGTGTTGTGTTTATTAGTGTATAGATGCCTTGTATTATCATATAGTGCAGAGTGTTGTGTTATTAGTGTATAGATGCCTTGTATTATCATATAGTGCATAGTGTTATGTTTATTAGTGTATAAATGCCTTGTATTATCATATAGTGTAGAGTGTTGTGTTATTAGTGTATAGATGCCTTGCATTATCATATAGTGCAGAGTGTTGTGTTTATTAGTGTATAGATGCCTTGTATTATCATATAGTGCAGGGTATTGTGTTTATTAGTGTATAGATGCCTTGTATTATCATATAGTGCCGAGTGTTGTGCTTATTAGTGTATAGATGCCTTGTATTATCATATAGTGCAGAGCGTTGTGTTTATTAGTGTATAGATGCCTTGTATTATCATATAGTGCAGAGTGTTGTGTTTATTAGTGTATAGATGCTTTGTATTATCATACAGTGCCGAGTGTTGTGCTTATTAGTGTATAGATGCATTGTATTATCATATAGTGCAGAGTGTTTTGTTTATTAGTGTATAGATGCCTTGTATTATCATATAGTGCAGAGTGTTGTGTTTATTAGTGTATAGATGCCTTGTATTATCATACAGTGCCGAGTGTTGTGCTTATTAGTGTATAGATGCATTGTATTATCATATAGTGCAGAGTGTTGTGTTTATTAGTGTATAGATGCATTGTATTATCATATAGTGCAGAGTGTTTTTGTTTATTAGTATATAGATTACTTTTATTATCATATAGTGCAGTGTTGTGTTTATTAGGGTGTAGATGCCTTGTATTATAATATAGTACAGAATGTTGTGTTTATTAGTGTATAGATGCCTTGTATTATAATATAGTACAGAATGTTGTGCTTATTAGTGTATAGATGCATTGTATTATCATATAGTGCAGAGTGTTGTGTTTATTAGTGTATAAGATGCCTTGTATTATCATATAGTGCAGTGTTGTGTTTATTAGTGTATAGATGCCTTGTATTATCATATAGTACAGAGTGTTGTGTTTATTAGTGTATAGATGCATAGTATTATCATATAGTGCAGAGTTTTGTGTTTATTAGTGTATAGATGTCTTGTATTATCATACAGTGCAGAGTGTTGTGTTTATTAGTGTATAGATGCCTTGTATTATCATACAGTGCAGAATGTTGTGTTTATTAGTGTATAGATGCCTTGTATTATCATACAGTGCAGAGTGTTGTGTTTATTAGTGTATAGATGCCTTGTATTATCATACAGTGCAGAGTGATGTGTTTATTAGTGTATAGTTACCTTGTATTATCATACAGTGCAGAGTGTTGTGTTTATTAGTGTATAGATACCTTGTATTATCATACAGTGCAGTATTGTGTTTATTAGTGTATAGATACCTTGTATTATCATACAGTGCAGAGTGTTGTGTTTATTAGTGTATAGATGCCTTGTATTATCATACAGTGCAGAGTGTTGTGTTTATTAGTGTATAGATGCCTTGTATTATCATACAGTGCAGAGTGATGTGTTTATTAGTGTATAGTTACCTTGTATTATCATACAGTGCAGAGTGATGTGTTTATTAGTGTATAGATGCCTTGTATTATCATACAGTGCAGAGTGTTGTGTTTATTAGTGTATAGATGCCTTGTATTATCATACAGTGCAGAGTGTTGTGTTTATTAGTGTATATCTGCCTTGTATTATCATACAGTGCAGAGTGTTGTGTTTATTAGTGTATATATGCATTGTATTATCATATAGTATACAGTGTTGTGTTTATTAGTGTATAAATGCATTGTATTATCATTTAGTATAGAGTGTTGTATTTATTAGTGTATAGATGCATTGTACTATCATATATTGCAGAGTGTTGTGTTTATTAGTGTATAGATTTCTTGTATTATCATATTGTGAAGTATTGTGTTTATTAGTGTATAGATACCTTGTATTATCATATTGTGCAGTATTGTGTTTATTAGTGTATAGATGCCTTGTATTATAATATAGTACAGAATGTTGTGTTTATTAGTGTATAGATGCCTTGTATTATAATATAGTACCGCATGTTTTGTTTATTAGTGTATAGATGCCTTGTATTATCATATAGTACAGAATGTTGTGTTTATTAGTGTATAGATGCCTTGTATTATCATATAGTGCAGTGTTGTGTTTATTAGTGTATAGATGCCTTGTATTATCATATAGTGCAGAGTGTAGTGTTTATTAGTGTATAGATGCCTTGTATTATAATATAGTACAGAATGTTGTGTTTATTAGTGTATAGATACATTGTATTATCATATAGTGCAGAGTGTTGTGTTTATTAGTGTATAGATGCCTTGTATTATCATATAGTGCAGAGTGTAGTGTTTATTAGTGTATAGATGCCTTGTATTATAATATAGTACAGAATGTTGTGTTTATTAGTGTATAGATGCCTTGTATTATCATATAGTTCAGAATGTTGTGTTTATTAGTGTATAGATGCCTTGTATTATCATATAGTACAGAGTGCTGTGTTTATTAGTGTATAGATGCCTTGTATTATCATACAGTGCAGTGTGTTGTGTTTATTAGTGTATAGATGTCATGCATTATCATATAGTACAGAGTGCTGTGTTTATTAGTGTATAGATGCATTGTATTATTATCATATATTGCAGAGTGTTGTGTTTATTAGTGTATAGATGCCTTGTATTATCATATAGTGCAGAGTGTTGTGTTTATTAGTGTATAGATGTCTTGTATTATCATACAGTGCAGAGTGTTGTGTTTATTAGTGTATAGATGCCTTGTATTATCATACAGTGCAGAGTGTTGTGTTTATTAGTGTATATCTGCCTTGTATTATCATACAGTGCAGAGTGTTGTGTTTATTAGTGTATAGATGCCTTGTATTATCATACAGTGCAGAGTGTTGTGTTTATTAGTGTATAGATGCCTTGTATTATCATACAGTGCAGAGTGTTGTGTTTATTAGTGTATAGATACCTTGTATTATCATACAGTGCAGTATTGTGTTTATTAGTGTATAGATACCTTGTATTATCATACAGTGCAGAGTGTTGTGTTTTTTAGTGTATAGATGCCTTGTATTATCATACAGTGCAGAGTGTTGTGTTTATTAGTGTATAGATGCCTTGTATTATCATACAGTGCAGAGTGATGTGTTTATTAGTGTATAGATGCCTTGTATTATCATACAGTGCAGAGTGTTGTGTTTATTAGTGTATAGATGCCTTGTATTATCATACAGTGCAGAGTGTTGTGTTTATTAGTGTATATCTGCCTTGTATTATCATACAGTGCAGAGTGTTGTGTTTATTAGTGTATATATGCATTGTATTATCATATAGTATAGAGTGTTGTGTTTATTAGTGTATAGATGCATTGTATTATCATTTAGTATAGAGTGTTGTATTTATTAGTGTATAGATGCATTGTACTATCATATAGTGCAGAGTGTTGTGTTTATTAGTGTATAGATTTCTTGTATTATCATATTGTGAAGTATTGTGTTTATTAGTGTATAGATACCTTGTATTATCATATTGTGCAGTATTGTGTTTATTAGTGTATAGATGCCTTGTATTATAATATAGTACAGAGTGTTGCCTTGTATTATAATATAGTACAGAATGTTGTGTTTATTAGTGTATAGATGCCTTGTATTATCATATAGTGCAGAGTGTTGTGTTTATTAGTGTATAGATGCCTTGTATTATCATATAGTGCAGAGTTTTGTGTTTATTAGTGTATAGATGCCTTGTATTATCATATAGTGCAGAGTGTTGTGTTTATTAGTGTATAGATTCCTTGTATTATCACATAGTGCAGAGTGTTGTGTTTATTAGTGTATAGATTCCTTGTATTATCACATAGTGCAGAGTGTTGTGTTTATTAGTGTATAGATTCCTTGTATTATCACATAGTGCAGAGTGTTGTGTTTATTAGTGTATATATGCATTGTATTATCATATAGTATAGAGTGTTGTGTTTATTGGTGTATAGATGCATTGTATTATCATTTAGTATAGAGTGTTGTATTTATTAGTGTATAGATGCATTGTACTATCATATAGTGCAGAGTGTTGTGTTTATTAGTGTATAGATTTTTTGTATTATCATATTGTGAAGTATTGTGTTTATTAGTGTATAGATACCTTGTATTATCATATTGTGCAGTATTGTGTTTATAAGTGTATAGATGCCTTGTATTATAATATAGTACAGAGTGTTGCCTTGTATTATAATATAGTACAGAATGTTGTGTTTATTAGTGTATAGATGCCTTGTATTATAATATAGTACCGCATGTTTTGTTTATTAGTGTATAGATGCTTTGTATTATCATATAGTACAGAATGTTGTGTTTATTAGTGTATAGATGCCTTGTATTATCATATAGTGCAGTGTTGTGTTTATTAGCGTATAGATGCCTTGTATTATCATATAGTGCAGAGTGTAGTGTTTATTAGTGTATAGATGCCTTGTATTATAATATAGTACAGAATGTTGTGTTTATTAGTGTATAGATGCCTTGTATTATCAAATAGTACAGAATGTTGTGTTTATTAGTGTATAGATGCCTTGTATTATCATATAGTGCAGAGTGTTGTGTTTATTAGTGTATAGATTCCTTGTATTATCATATAGTGCAGAGTGTTGTGTTTATTAGTGTATAGATACATTGTATTATCATATAGTGCAGAGTGTTGTGTTTATTAGTGTATAGATGCCTTGTATTATCATATAGTGAAGTGTTGTGTTTATTAGTGTATAGATGCCTTGTATTATCATATAGTGCAGAGTGTAGTGTTTATTAGTGTATAGATGCCTTGTATTATAATATAGTACAGAATGTTGTGTTTATTAGTGTATAGATGCCTTGTATTATCATATAGTTCAGAATGTTGTGTTTATTAGTGTATAGATGCCTTGTATTATCATATGGTGCAGAGTGTTGTGTTTATTAGTGTATAGATGCCTTGTATTATCATATAGTACAGAGTGCTGTGTTTATTAGTGTATAGATGCCTTGTATTATCATATATTGCAGAGTGTTGTGTTTATTAGTGTATAGATGCCTTGTATTATCATACAGTGCAGTGTGTTGTGTTTATTAGTGTATAGATGTCATGCATTATCATATAGTACAGAGTGCTGTGTTTATTAGTGTATAGATGCATTGTATTATTATCATATATTGCAGAGTGTTGTGTTTATTAGTGTATAGATGCCTTGTATTATCATATAGTGCAGAGTGTTGTGTTTATTAGTGTATAGATGTCTTGTATTATCATACAGTGCAGAGTGTTGTGTTTATTAGTGTATAGATGTCTTGTATTATCATACAGTGCAGTGTTGTGTTTATTAGTGTATAGATGCCTTGTATTATCATACGGTGCAGAGTGTTGTGTTTATTAGTGTATAGATGCATTGTATTATCATATAGTGCAGAGTATTGTGTTTATTAGTGTATAGATGTCTTGTATTATCATACATTGCAGAGTGTTGTGTTTATTAGAGTATAGATGCCTGGCATTATCATATAGTACAGTGCTTTGTTTATTAGTGTACATATGCCTTGTATTATCATATGGAGCAGAGTGTTGTGTTTATTAGTGTATAGATGCCTTGTATTATCATATAGTGCAGAGTGTTGTATTTATTAGTGTACAGATGCCTTGTATTATCATATATTGCAGAGTGTTGTATTTATTAGTGTATAGATGCCTTGTATTATCATACAGTGCAGAGTGATGTGTGTATTACTGTATAGACACATTGTATAATCATATAGTGCAGTATTGTGTTTATTAGTGTATAGATGCCTTGTATTATCATATAGTGCAGAGTGTTGTATTTATTAGTGTACAGATGCCTTGTATTATCATATATTGCAGAGTGTTGTATTTATTAGTGTATAGATGCCTTGTATTATCATACAGTGCAGAGTGATGTGTGTATTACTGTATAGACACATTGTATAATCATATAGTGCAGTATTGTGTTTATTAGTGTATAGATGCCTTGTATTATCATATAGTGCAGAGTGCTGTGTTTATTAGTGAATAGATGCCTTGTATTATCATATAGTACAGAATGTTGTGTTTATTATTGTATAGATGCCTTGTATTATCATATAGTTCAGTGTTGTGTTTATTAGCGTATAGATGCCTTGTATTATCATATAGTGCAGAGTGTAGTGTTTATTAGTGTATAGATGCCTTGTATTATAATATAGTACAGAATGTTTTGTTTATTAGTGTATAGATGCCTTGTATTATCATATAGTGCAGTGTTGTGTTTATTAGCGTATAGATGCCTTGTATTATCATATAGTGCAGAGTGTAGTGTTTATTAGTGTATAGATGCCTTGTATTATAATATAGTACAGAATGTTGTGTTTATTAGTGTATAGATGCCTTGTATTATCAAATAGTACAGAATGTTGTGTTTATTAGTGTATAGATACCTTGTATTATCATATTGTGCAGTATTGTGTTTATTAGTGTATAGATGCCTTGTATTATAATATAGTACAGAATGTTTTGTTTATTAGTGTATAGATGCCTTGTATTATCATATAGTGCAGTGTTGTGTTTATTAGCGTATAGATGCCTTGTATTATCATATAGTACAGAATGTTGTGTTTATTAGTGTATAGATGCCTTGTATTATCATATAGTGCAGAGTGTTGTGTTTATTAGTGTATAGATGCCTTGTATTATCATATAGTGCAGAGTTTTGTGTTTATTAGTGTATAGATGCCTTGTATTATCATATAGTGCAGAGTGTTGTGTTTATTAGTGTATAGATTCCTTGTATTATCACATAGTGCAGAGTGTTTTGTTTATTAGTGTATATATGCATTGTATTATCATATAGTATAGAGTGTTGTGTTTATTGGTGTATAGATGCATTGTATTATCATTTAGTATAGAGTGTTGTATTTATTAGTGTATAGATGCATTGTACTATCATATAGTGCAGAGTGTTGTGTTTATTAGTGTATAGATTTCTTGTATTATCATATTGTGAAGTATTGTGTTTATTAGTGTATAGATACCTTGTATTATCATATTGTGCAGTATTGTGTTTATTAGTGTATAGATGCCTTGTATTATAATATAGTACAGAGTGTTGCCTTGTATTATAATATAGTACAGAATGTTGTGTTTATTAGTGTATAGATGCCTTGTATTATCATATAGTGCAGTGTTGTGTTTATTAGCGTATAGATGCCTTGTATTATCATATAGTGCAGAGTGTAGTGTTTATTAGTGTATAGATGCCTTGTATTATAATAAAGTACAGAATGTTGTGTTTATTAGTGTATAGATGCCTTGTATTATCAAATAGTACAGAATGTTGTGTTTATTAGTGTATAGATACATTGTATTATCATATAGTGCAGAGTGTTGTGTTAATTAGTGTATAGATGCTTTGTATTATCATATAGTGAAGTGTTGTGTTTATTAGTGTATAGATGCCTTGTATTATCATATGGAGCAGAGTGTTGTGTTTATTAGTGTATAGATGCCTTGTATTATCATATAGTACAGAGTGTTGTGTTTTTTAGTGTATAGATGCCTTGTATTATCATATAGTGCAGAGTGTTGTGTTTATTAGTGAATAGATGCCTTGTATTATCATATAGTACAGAGTGCTGTGTTTATTAGTGTATAGATGCCTTGTATTATCATATAGTGCAGAGTTTTGTGTTATTAGTGTATAGATGCATTGTATTATTATATAGTGCAGAATGTTGTGTTTATTAGTGTATAGATACCTTGTATTATCATATAGTGCAGAGTGTTGTGTTTCTTAGTGTATAGATGCCTTGTATTATCATACAGTGCAGAGTGATGTGTTTATTAGTGTACAGATGCCTTGTATTATCATATAGCACAGTGTTGTGTTTATTAGTGTATAGATGCCTTGTATTATCATATAGTGCAGAGTGTTGTGTTTATTAGTGTATAGATGCCTTGTATTATATAGTGCAGAGTGTTGTGTTTCTTAGTGTATAGATGCCTTGTAGTATCATACAGCGCAGAGTGTTGTGTTTATTGGTGTATAGATGCCTTGTATTATCATATAGTGCAGAGTGTTGTGTTTATTAGTGTATAGATGCCTTGTATTATCATATAGTGCAGAGTGTTGTGTTTATTAGTGTATAGATGCCTTGTATTATCATATAGTGCAGTATTGTGTTTATTAGTGTATAGATACCATGTATTATCATATAGTGCAGTGTTGTGTTTATTAGTGTATAGATGCCTTGTATTATATAGTGCAGAGTGTTGTGTTTCTTAGTGTATGGATGCCTTGTAGTATCATACAGTGCAGAGTGTTGTGTTTATTAGTGTATAGATGCCTTGTATTATCATATAGTGCAGAGTGTTGTGTTATTAGTGTATAGATGCATTGTATTATTATATAGTGCAGAGTGTTGTGTTTATTAGTGTATATATGCCTTGTATTATCATATAGTGCAGAGTGTTGTGTTATTAGTGTATAGATACCTACACTAATAGATAGTGTTGTATTTACTGTTTATTAGTGTATAGATGCCTTGTATTATACAGTACAGGGTGTTGTGTTTATTCGTTTATAGATTGTAAGTTCCCACGGGAATAGGGCCCTCAATCCCTCCTGTATGTGTTTGTAAATTTTGTCCTGTCTCTTACAAGTCTTGTATTGTTTTATTTAAATGAATTGTATCCATGGACAGCGCTGCAGGATATGTTGGCGCTTCATAAATAAAGTATTATAATAATATTAGTGTATAGATGACTTGTATTATCATATAGTGCAGTGTTGTTTTTATTAGTGTATATTTGCCTTGTATTATCATATAGTACAGAGTGTTGTGTTTTTTAGTGTATAGATGCCTTGTATTATCATATAGTGCAGAGTGTTGTGTTTATTAGTGAATAGATGCCTTGTATTATCATATAGTACAGAATGTTGTGTTTATTAGTGTATAGATGCCTTGTATTATCATATAGTTCAGTGTTGTGTTTATTAGCGTATAGATGCCTTGTATTATCATATAGTGCAGAGTGTAGTGTTTATTAGTGTATAGATGCCTTGTATTATAATATAGTACAGAATGTTGTGTTTATTAGTGTATAGATGCCTTGTATTATCATATAGTGCAGTGTTGTGTTTATTAGCGTATAGATGCCTTGTATTATCATATAGTGCAGAGTGTAGTGTTTATTAGTGTATAGATGCCTTGTTTTATAATATAGTACAGAATGTTGTGTTTATTAGTGTATAGATGCCTTGTATTATCAAATAGTACAGAATGTTGTGTTTATTAGTGTATAGATACCTTGTATTATCATATTGTGCAGTATTGTGTTTATTAGTGTATAGATGCCTTGTATTATAATATAGTACAGAGTGTTGCCTTGTATTATAATATAGTACAGAATGTTGTGTTTATTAGTGTATAGATGCCTTGTATTATCACATAGTGCAGAGTGTTGTGTTTATTAGTGTATAGATTCCTTGTATTATCACATAGTGCAGAGTGTTGTGTTTATTAGTGTATAGATTCCTTGTATTATCACATAGTGCAGAGTGTTGTGTTTATTAGTGTATATATGCATTGTATTATCATATAGTATAGAGTGTTGTGTTTATTGGTGTATTGATGCATTGTATTATCATTTAGTATAGAGTGTTGTATTTATTAGTGTATAGATGCATTTACTATCATATAGTGCAGAGTGTTGTGTTTATTAGTGTATAGATTTTTTGTATTATCATATTGTGAAGTATTGTGTTTATTAGTGTATAGATACCTTGTATTATCATATTGTGCAGTATTGTGTTTATAAGTGTATAGATGCCTTGTATTATAATATAGTACAGAGTGTTGCCTTGTATTATAATATAGTACAGAATGTTGTGTTTATTAGTGTATAGATGCCTTGTATTATAATATAGTACCGCATGTTTTGTTTATTAGTGTATAGATGCTTTGTATTATCATATAGTACAGAATGTTGTGTTTATTAGTGTATAGATGCCTTGTATTATCATATAGTGCAGTGTTGTGTTTATTAGCGTATAGATGCCTTGTATTATCATATAGTGCAGAGTGTAGTGTTTATTAGTGTATAGATGCCTTGTATTATAATATAGTACAGAATGTTGTGTTTATTAGTGTATAGATGCCTTGTATTATCAAATAGTACAGAATGTTGTGTTTATTAGTGTATAGATACATTGTATTATCATATAGTGCAGAGTGTTGTGTTTATTAGTGTATAGATGCCTTGTATTATCATATAGTGAAGTGTTGTGTTTATTAGTGTATAGATGCCTTGTATTATCATATAGTGCAGAGTGTAGTGTTTATTAGTGTATAGATGCCTTGTATTATAATATAGTACAGAATGTTGTGTTTATTAGTGTATAGATGCCTTGTATTATCATATAGTTCAGAATGTTGTGTTTATTAGTGTATAGATGCCTTGTATTATCATATGGTGCAGAGTGTTGTGTTTATTAGTGTATAGATGCCTTGTATTATCATATAGTACAGAGTGCTGTGTTTATTAGTGTATAGATGCCTTGTATTATCATATATTGCAGAGTGTTGTGTTTATTAGTGTATAGATGCCTTGTATTATCATACAGTGCAGTGTGTTGTGTTTATTAGTGTATAGATGTCATGCATTATCATATAGTACAGAGTGCTGTGTTTATTAGTGTATAGATGCATTGTATTATTATCATATATTGCAGAGTGTTGTGTTTATTAGTGTATAGATGCCTTGTATTATCATATAGTGCAGAGTGTTGTGTTTATTAGTGTATAGATGTCTTGTATTATCATACAGTGCAGAGTGTTGTGTTTATTAGTGTATAGATGTCTTGTATTATCATACAGTGCAGTGTTGTGTTTATTAGTGTATAGATGCCTTGTATTATCATACGGTGCAGAGTGTTGTGTTTATTAGTGTATAGATGCATTGTATTATCATATAGTGCAGAGTATTGTGTTTATTAGTGTATAGATGTCTTGTATTATCATACATTGCAGAGTGTTGTGTTTATTAGAGTATAGATGCCTGGCATTATCATATAGTACAGTGCTTTGTTTATTAGTGTACATATGCCTTGTATTATCATATGGAGCAGAGTGTTGTGTTTATTAGTGTATAGATGCCTTGTATTATCATATAGTGCAGAGTGTTGTATTTATTAGTGTACAGATGCCTTGTATTATCATATATTGCAGAGTGTTGTATTTATTAGTGTATAGATGCCTTGTATTATCATACAGTGCAGAGTGATGTGTGTATTACTGTATAGACACATTGTATAATCATATAGTGCAGTATTGTGTTTATTAGTGTATAGATGCCTTGTATTATCATACAGTGCAGAGTGTTGTGTTTATTAGTGTATAGATGCCTGGTATTATCATATAGTACAGTGCTTTTTTTATTAATGTACATATGCCTTGTATTATCATATAGTGTAGAGTGTTTTGTTTATTAGTGTATAGATACCTTGTATTATCATATAGTACAGAGTGTTGTGTTTTTTAGTGTATAGATGCCTTGTATTATCATATAGTGCAGAGTGCTGTGTTTATTAGTGAATAGATGCCTTGTATTATCATATAGTACAGAATGTTGTGTTTATTATTGTATAGATGCCTTGTATTATCATATAGTTCAGTGTTGTGTTTATTAGCGTATAGATGCCTTGTATTATCATATAGTGCAGAGTGTAGTGTTTATTAGTGTATAGATGCCTTGTATTATAATATAGTACAGAATGTTTTGTTTATTAGTGTATAGATGCCTTGTATTATCATATAGTGCAGTGTTGTGTTTATTAGCGTATAGATGCCTTGTATTATCATATAGTGCAGAGTGTAGTGTTTATTAGTGTATAGATGCCTTGTATTATAATATAGTACAGAATGTTGTGTTTATTAGTGTATAGATGCCTTGTATTATCAAATAGTACAGAATGTTGTGTTTATTAGTGTATAGATACCTTGTATTATCATATTGTGCAGTATTGTGTTTATTAGTGTATAGATGCCTTGTATTATAATATAGTACAGAATGTTTTGTTTATTAGTGTATAGATGCCTTGTATTATCATATAGTGCAGTGTTGTGTTTATTAGCGTATAGATGCCTTGTATTATCATATAGTACAGAATGTTGTGTTTATTAGTGTATAGATGCCTTGTATTATCATATAGTGCAGAGTGTTGTGTTTATTAGTGTATAGATGCCTTGTATTATCATATAGTGCAGAGTTTTGTGTTTATTAGTGTATAGATGCCTTGTATTATCATATAGTGCAGAGTGTTGTGTTTATTAGTGTATAGATTCCTTGTATTATCACATAGTGCAGAGTGTTTTGTTTATTAGTGTATATATGCATTGTATTATCATATAGTATAGAGTGTTGTGTTTATTGGTGTATAGATGCATTGTATTATCATTTAGTATAGAGTGTTGTATTTATTAGTGTATAGATGCATTGTACTATCATATAGTGCAGAGTGTTGTGTTTATTAGTGTATAGATTTCTTGTATTATCATATTGTGAAGTATTGTGTTTATTAGTGTATAGATACCTTGTATTATCATATTGTGCAGTATTGTGTTTATTAGTGTATAGATGCCCTGTATTATAATATAGTACAGAGTGTTGCCTTGTATTATAATATAGTACAGAATGTTGTGTTTATTAGTGTATAGATGCCTTGTATTATCATATAGTGCAGTGTTGTGTTTATTAGCGTATAGATGCCTTGTATTATCATATAGTGCAGAGTGTAGTGTTTATTAGTGTATAGATGCCTTGCATTATAATATAGTACAGAATGTTGTGTTTATTAGTGTATAGATGCCTTGTATTATCAAATAGTACAGAATGTTGTGTTTATTAGTGTATAGATACATTGTATTATCATATAGTGCAGAGTGTTGTGTTTATTAGTGTATAGATGCTTTGTATTATCATATAGTGAAGTGTTGTGTTTATTAGTGTATAGATGCCTTGTATTATCATATGGAGCAAAGTGTTGTGTTTATTAGTGTATAGATGCCTTGTATTATCATATAGTACAGAGTGTTGTGTTTTTTAGTGTATAGATGCCTTGTATTATCATATAGTGCAGAGTGTTGTGTTTATTAGTGAATAGATGCCTTGTATTATCATATAGTACAGAGTGCTGTGTTTATTAGTGTATAGATGCCTTGTATTATCATATAGTGCAGAGTTTTGTGTTATTAGTGTATAGATGCATTGTATTATTATATAGTGCAGAATGTTGTGTTTATTAGTGTATAGATACCTTGTATTATCATATAGTGCAGAGTGTTGTGTTTCTTAGTGTATAGATGCCTTGTATTATCATACAGTGCAGAGTGATGTGTTTATTAGTGTACATATGCCTTGTATTATCATATAGCACAGTGTTGTGTTTATTAGTGTATAGATGCCTTGTATTATCATATAGTGCAGAGTGTTGTGTTTATTAGTGTATAGATGCCTTGTATTATATAGTGCAGAGTGTTGTGTTTCTTAGTGTATAGATGCCTTGTAGTATCATACAGCGCAGAGTGTTGTGTTTATTGGTGTATAGATGCCTTGTATTATCATATAGTGCAGAGTGTTGTGTTTATTAGTGTATAGATGCCTTGTATTATCATATAGTGCAGAGTGTTGTGTTTATTAGTGTATAGATGCCTTGTATTATCATATAGTGCAGTATTGTGTTTATTAGTGTATAGATACCATGTATTATCATATAGTGCAGTGTTGTGTTTATTAGTGTATAGATGCCTTGTATTATATAGTGCAGAGTGTTGTGTTTCTTAGTGTATGGATGCCTTGTAGTATCATACAGTGCAGAGTGTTGTGTTTATTAGTGTATAGATGCCTTGTATTATCATATAGTGCAGAGTGTTGTGTTATTAGTGTATAGATGCATTGTATTATTATATAGTGCAGAGTGTTGTGTTTATTAGTGTATATATGCCTTGTATTATCATATAGTGCAGAGTGTTGTGTTATTAGTGTATAGATACCTACACTAATAGATAGTGTTGTATTTACTGTTTATTAGTGTATAGATGCCTTGTATTATACAGTACAGGGTGTTGTGTTTATTCGTTTATAGATTGTAAGTTCCCACGGGAATAGGGCCGTCAATCCCTCCTGTATGTGTTTGTAAATTTTGTCCTGTCTCTTACAAGTCTTGTATTGTTTTATTTAAATGAATTGTATCCATGGACAGCGCTGCAGGATATGTTGGCGCTTCATAAATAAAGTATTATAATAATATTAGTGTATAGATGACTTGTATTATCATATAGTGCAGTGTTGTTTTTATTAGTGTATATTTGCCTTGTATTATCATATAGTACAGAGTGTTGTGTTTTTTAGTGTATAGATGCCTTTTATTATCATATAGTGCAGAGTGTTGTGTTTATTAGTGAATAGATGCCTTGTATTATCATATAGTACAGAATGTTGTGTTTATTAGTGTATAGATGCCTTGTATTATCATATAGTTCAGTGTTGTGTTTATTAGCGTATAAATGCCTTGTATTATCATATAGTGCAGAGTGTAGTGTTTATTAGTGTATAGATGCCTTGTTTTATAATATAGTACAGAATGTTGTGTTTATTAGTGTATAGATGCCTTGTATTATCAAATAGTACAGAATGTTGTGTTTATTAGTGTATAGATACCTTGTATTATCATATTGTGCAGTATTGTGTTTATTAGTGTATAGATGCCTTGTATTATAATATAGTACAGAGTGTTGCCTTGTATTATAATATAGTACAGAATGTTGTGTTTATTAGTGTATAGATGCCTTGTATTATCATATAGTGCAGAGTGTTGTGTTTATTAGTGTATAGATGCCTTGTATTATCATATAGTGCAGAGTGTTGTGTTTATTAGTGTATAGATGCCTTGTATTATCATATAGTGCAGAGTTTTGTGTTTATTAGTGTATAGATGCCTTGTATTATCATATAGTGCAGAGTATTGTGTTTATTAGTGTATAGATTCCTTGTATTATCACATAGTGCAGAGTGTTGTGTTTATTAGTGTATATATGCATTGTATTATCATATAGTATAGAGTGTTGTGTTTATTGGTGTATAGATGCATTGTATTATCATTTAGTATAGAGTGTTGTATTTATTAGTGTATAGATGCATTGTACTATCATATAGTGCAGAGTGTTGTGTTTATTAGTGTATAGATGTCTTGTATTATCATATTGTGAAGTATTGTGTTTATTAGTGTATAGATACCTTGCATTATCATACTGTGCAGTATTGTGTTTATTAGTGTATAGATGCCTTGTATTATAATATAGTACAGAGTGTTGCCTTGTATTATAATATAGTACAGAATGTTGTGTTTATTAGTGTATAGATGCCTTGTATTATAATATAGTACAGAATGTTGTGTTTATTAGTGTATAGATGCCTTGTATTATCATATAGTGCAGTGTTGTGTTTATTAGCGTATAGATGCCTTGTATTATCATATAGTGCAGAGTGTAGTGTTTATTAGTGTATAGATGCCTTGTATTATAATATAGTACAGAATGTTGTGTTTATTAGTGTATAGATGCCTTGTATTACCAAATAGTACAGAATGTTGTGTTTATTAGTGTATAGATACATTGTATTATCATATAGTGCAGAGTGTTGTGTTTATTAGTGTATAGATGCTTTGTATTATCATATAGTGAAGTGTTGTGTTTATTAGTGTATAGATGCCTTGTATTATCATATGGAGCAGAGTGTTGTGTTTATTAGTGTATAGATGCCTTGTATTATCATATAGTACAGAGTGTTGTGTTTTTTAGTGTATAGATGCCTTGTATTATCATATAGTGCAGAGTGTTGTGTTTATTAGTGTATAGATGCCTTGTATTATCATATGGAGCAGAGTGTTGTGTTTATTAGTGTATAGATGCCTTGAATTATCATATAGTACAGAGTGTTGTGTTTTTTAGTGTATAGATGACTTGTATTATCATATAGTACAGAGTGCTGTGTTTATTAGTGTATAGATGCCTTGTATTATCATATAGTGCAGAGTTTTGTGTTATTAGTGTATAGATGCATTGTATTATTATATAGTGCAGAATGTTGTGTTTATTAGTGTATAGATACCTTGTATTATCATATAGTGCAGAGTGTTGTGTTTCTTAGTGTATAGATGCCTTGTATTATATAGTGCAGAGTGTTGTGTTTCTTAGTGTATAGATGCCTTGTAGTATCATACAGCGCAGAGTGTTGTGTTTATTGGTGTATAGATGCCTTGTATTATCATATAGTGCAGAGTGTTGTGTTTATTAGTGTATAGATGCCTTGTATTATCATATAGTGCAGAGTGTTGTGTTAATTAGTGTATAGATGCCTTGTATTATCATATAGTGCAGTATTGTGTTTATTAGTGTATAGATACCATGTATTATCATATAGTGCAGTGTTGTGTTTATTAGTGTATAGATGCCTTGTATTATATAGTGCAGAGTGTTGTGTTTCTTAGTGTATGGATGCCTTGTAGTATCATACAGTGCAGAGTGTTGTGTTTATTAGTGTATAGATGCCTTGTATTATCATATAGTGCAGAGTGTTGTGTTATTAGTGTATAGATGCATTGTATTATTATATAGTGCAGAGTGTTGTGTTTATTAGTGTATATATGCCTTGCATTATCATATAGTGCAGAGTGTTGTGTTATTAGTGTATAGATACCTACACTAATAGATAGTGTTGTATTTACTGTTTATTAGTGTATAGATGCCTTGTATTATACAGTACAGGGTGTTGTGTTTATTAGTTTATAGATTGTAAGTTCCCACGGGAATAGGGCCCTCAATCCCTCCTGTATGTGTTTGTAAATTTTGTCCTGTCTCTTACAAGTCTTGTATTGTTTTATTTAAATGAATTGTATCCATGGACAGCGCTAAAGGATATGTTGGCGCTTCATAAATAAAGTATAATAATAATAATATTATTAGTGTATAGATGACTTGTATTATCATATAGTGCAGTGTTGTTTTTATTAGTGTATATTTGCCTTGTATTATCATATAGTGCAGAGTGTTGTGTTTATTAGTGTATAGATGCCTTGTATTATAATATAGTACAGAATGTTGTGTTTATTAGTGTATAGATGCCTTGTATTATCATATAGTGCAGAGTGTTGTGTTTATTAGTGTATAGATGCCTTGTATTATCATATAGTGCAGAGTTTTGTGTTTATTAGTGTATAGATGCCTTGTATTATCATATAGTGCAGAGTGTTGTGTTTATTAGTGTATAGATTCCTTGTATTATCACATAGTGCAGAGTGTTGTGTTTATTAGTGTATATATGCATTGTATTATCATATAGTATAGAGTGTTGTGTTTATTAGTGTATAGATGCATTGTATTATCATTTAGTATAGAGTGTTGTATTTATTAGTGTATAGATGCATTGTACTATCATATAGTGCAGAGTGTTGTGTTTATTAGTGTATAGATTTCTTGTATTATCATATTGTGAAGTATTGTGTTTATTAGTGTATAGATACCTTGTATTATCATATTGTGCAGTATTGTGTTTATTAGTGTATAGATGCCTTGTATTATTATATAGTACAGTGTTGCCTTGTATTATAATATAGTACAGAATGTTGTGTTTATTAGTGTATAGATGCCTTGTATTATAATATAGTACCGCATGTTTTGTTTATTAGTGTATAGATGCCTTGTATTATCATATAGTACAGAATGTTGTGTTTATTAGTGTATAGATGCCTTGTATTATCATATAGTGCAGAGTGTTGTGTTTATTAGTGTATAGATGCCTTGTATTATCATACAGTGCAGAATGTTGTGTTTATTAGTGTATAGATGCCTTGTATTATCATATAGTGCAGAGTGTTGTGTTTATTAGTGTATAGATGCCTTGTATTATCATATACTGCAGAGTGTTGTGTTTATTAGTGTATAGATGCCTTGTATTATCATATAGTGCAGTGTTGTGTTTATTAGCGTATAGATGCCTTGTATTATCATATAGTGCAGAGTGTAGTGTTTATTAGTGTATAGATGCCTTGTATTATAATATAGTACAGAATGTTGTGTTTATTAGTGTATAGATGCCTTGTATTATCATACAGTGCAGTGTGTTGTGTTTATTAGTGTATAGATGTCATGCATTATCATATAGTACAGAGTGCTGTGTTTATTAGTGTATAGATGCATTGTATTATAATATAGTACCGCATGTTTTGTTTATTAGTGTATAGATGCCTTGTATTATCATATAATACAGAATGTTGTGTTTATTAGTGTATAGATGCCTTGTATTATCATATAGTGCAGTGTTGTGTTTATTAGCGTAAAGATGCCTTGTATTATCATATAGTGCAGAGTGTAGTGTTTATTAGTGTATAGATGCCTTGTATTATAATATAGTACAGAATGTTGTGTTTATTAGTGTATAGATGCCTTGTATTATCATACAGTTCAGTGTGTTGTGTTTATTAGTGTATAGATGTCATGCATTATCATATAGTACAGAGTGCTGTGTTTATTAGTGTATAGATGCATTGTATTATTATCATATATTGCAGAGTGTTGTGTTTATTAGTGTATAGATGCCTTGTATTATCATATAGTGCAGAGTGTTGTGTTTATTAGTGTATAGATGTCTTGTATTATCATACAGTGCAGAGTGTTGTGTTTATTAGTGTATAGATGTCTTGTATTATCATACAGTGCAGTGTTGTGTTTATTAGTGTATAGATGCCTTGTATTATCATATGGTGCAGAGTGTTGTGTTTATTAGTGTATAGATGCATTGTATTATCATATAGTGCAGAGTATTGTGTTTATTAGTGTATAGATGCCTTGTATTATCATACATTGCAGAGTGTTGTGTTTATTAGTGTATAGATGCCTGTTATTATCATATAGTACAGTGCTTTGTTTATTAGTGTACATATGTCTTGTATTATCATATGGAGCAGAGTGTTGTGTTTATTAGTGTATAGATGCCTTGTATTATCATATAGTGCAGAGTGTTGTATTTATTAGTGTACAGATGCCTTGTATTATCATATATTGCAGAGTGTTGTATTTATTAGTGTATAGATGCCTTGTATTATCATACAGTGCAGAGTGATGTGTGTATTACTGTATAGACACATTGCATTATCATATAGTGCAGTATTGTGTTTATTAGTGTATAGATGCCTTGTATTATCATACAGTGCAGAGTGTTGTGTTTATTAGTGTATAGATGCCTGGTATTATCATATAGTACAGTGCTTTGTTTATTAATGTACATATGCCTTGTATTATCATATAGTGTAGAGTGTTGTGTTTATTAGTGTATAGATGCCTTGTATTATCATATAGTACAGAGTGTTGTGTTTTTTAGTGTATAGATGCCTTGTATTATCATATAGTGCAGAGTGTTGTGTTTATTAGTGAATAGATGCCTTGTATTATCATATAGTACAGAATGTTGTGTTTATTAGTGTATAGATGCCTTGTATTATCATATAGTGCAGTGTTGTGTTTATTAGCGTATAGATGCCTTGTATTATCATATAGTGCAGAGTGTAGTGTTTATTAGTGTATAGATGCCTTGTATTATAAAATAGTACAGAATGTTGTGTTTATTAGTGTATAGATGCCTTGTATTATCAAATAGTACAGAATGTTGTGTTTATTAGTGTATAGATACATTGTATTATCATATAGTGCAGAGTGTTGTGTTTATTAGTGTATAGATGCATTGTATTATCATATAGTGCAGTGATGTGTTTATTAGTGTATAGATGCCTTGTATTATCATATAGTGAAGTGTTGTGTTTATTAGTGTATATCTGCCTTGTATTATCATATAGTGCAGAGTGTAGTGTTTATTAGTGTATAGATGCCTTGTATTATAATATAGTACAGAATGTTGTGTTTATTAGTGTATAGATGCCTTGTATTATCATATAGTACAGAATGTTGTGTTTATTAGTGTATAGATGCCTTGTATTATCATATAGTACAGAGTGCTGTGTTTATTAGTGTATAGATGCCTTGTATTATCATATATTGCAGAGTGTTGTGTTTATTAGTGTATAGATGCCTTGTATTATCATACAGTGCAGTATGTTGTGTTTATTAGTGTATAGATGTCATGCATTATCATATAGTACAGAGTGCTGTGTTTATTAGTGTATAGATGCATTGTATTATTATCATATGTTGCAGAGTGTTGTGTTTATTAGTGTATAGATGCCTTGTATTATCATATAGTGCAGAGTGTTGTGTTTATTAGTGTATAGATGTCTTGTATTATCATACAGTGCAGAGTGTTGTGTTTATTAGTGTATAGATGTCTTGTATTATCATACAGTGCAGTGTTGTGTTTATTAGTGTATAGATGCCTTGTATTATCATATGGTGCAGAGTGTTGTGTTTATTAGTGTATAGATGCATTGTATTATCATATAGTGCAGAGTATTGTGTTTATTAGTGTATAGATGCCTTGTATTATCATACATTGCAGAGTGTTGTGTTTATTAGTGTATAGATGCCTGGCATTATCATATAGTACAGTGCTTTGTTTATTAGTGTACATATGCCTTGTATTATCATATGGAGCAGAGTGTTGTGTTTATTAGTGTATAGATGCCTTGTATTATCATATAGTGCAGAGTGTTGTATTTATTAGTGTACAGATGCCTTGTATTATCATATATTGCAGAGTGTTGTATTTATTAGTGTATAGATGCCTTGTATTATCATACAGTGCAGAGTGATGTGTGTATTACTGTATAGACACATTGTATTATCATATAGTGCAGTATTGTGTTTATTAGTGTATAGATGCCTTGTATTATCATAAATTGCAGAGTGTTGTGTTTATTAGTGTATAGATGCCTGGCATTATCATATAGTACAGTGCTTTGTTTATTAGTGTACATATGCCTTGTATTATCATATGGAGCAGAGTGTTGTGTTTATTAGTGTATAGATGCCTTGTATTATCATATAGTACAGAGTGTTGTGTTTTTTAGTGTATAGATGCCTTGTATTATCATATAGTGCAGAGTGTTGTGTTTATTAGTGAATAGATGCCTTGTATTATCATATAGTACAGAGTGCTGTGTTTATTAGTGTATAGATGCCTTGTATTATCATATAGTGCAGAGTTTTGTGTTATTAGTGTATAGATGCATTGTATTATTATATAGTGCAGAATGTTGTGTTTATTAGTGTATAGATACCTTGTATTATCATATAGTGCAGAGTGTTGTGTTTCTTAGTGTATAGATGCCTTGTATTATCATACAGTGCAGAGTGATGTGTTTATTAGTGTACAGATGCCTTGTATTATCATATAGCACAGTGTTGTGTTTATTAGTGTATAGATGCCTTGTATTATCATATAGTGCAGAGTGTTGTGTTTATTAGTGTATAGATGCCTTGTATTATATAGTGCAGAGTGTTGTGTTTCTTAGTGTATAGATGCCTTGTAGTATCATACAGCGCAGAGTGTTGTGTTTATTGGTGTATAGATGCCTTGTATTATCATATAGTGCAGAGTGTTGTGTTTATTAGTGTATAGATGCCTTGTATTATCATATAGTGTAGAGTGTTGTGTTTATTAGTGTATAGATGCCTTGTATTATCATATAGTGCAGTATTGTGTTTATTAGTGTATAGATACCATGTATTATCATATAGTGCAGTGTTGTGTTTATTAGTGTATAGATGCCTTGTATTATATAGTGCAGAGTGTTGTGTTTCTTAGTGTATAGATGCCTTGTAGTATCATACAGTGCAGAGTGTTGTGTTTATTAGTGTATAGATGCCTTGTATTATCATATAGTGCAGAGTGTTGTGTTATTAGTGTATAGATGCATTGTATTATTATAGAGTGCAGAGTGTTGTGTTTATTAGTGTATATATGCCTTGTATTATCATATAGTGCAGAGTGTTGGGTTATTAGTGTATAGATACCTACACTAATAGATAGTGTTGTATTTACTGTTTATTAGTGTATAGATGCCTTGTATTATACAGTACAGGGTGTTGTGTTTATTAGTTTATAGATTGTAAGTTCCCACGGGAATAGGGCCCTCAATCCCTCCTGTATGTGTTTGTAAATTTTGTCCTGTCTCTTACAAGTCTTGTATTGTTTTATTTAAATGAATTGTATCCATGGACAGCGCTGCAGGATATGTTGGCGCTTCATAAATAAAGTATAATAATAATAATATTATTAGTGTATAGATGACTTGTATTATCATATAGTGCAGTGTTGTTTTTATTAGTGTATATTTGCCTTGTATTATCATATAGTGCAGAGTGTTGTGTTTATTAGTGTATAGATGCCTTGTATTATAATATAGTACAGAATGTTGTGTTTATTAGTGTATAGATGCCTTGTATTATCATATAGTGCAGAGTGTTGGGTTATTAGTGTATAGATACCTACACTAATAGATAGTGTTGTATTTACTGTTTATTAGTGTATAGATGCCTTGTATTATACAGTACAGGGTGTTGTGTTTATTCGTTTATAGATTGTAAGTTCCCACGGGAATAGGGCCCTCAATCCCTCCTGTATGTGTTTGTAAATTTTGTCCTGTCTCTTACAAGTCTTGTATTGTTTTATTTAAATGAATTGTATCCATGGACAGCGCTGCAGGATATGTTGGCGCTTCATAAATAAAGTATTATAATAATATTAGTGTATAGATGACTTGTATTATCATATAGTGCAGTGTTGTTTTTATTAGTGTATATTTGCCTTGTATTATCATATAGTACAGAGTGTTGTGTTTTTTAGTGTATAGATGCCTTGTATTATCATATAGTGCAGAGTGTTGTGTTTATTAGTGAATAGATGCCTTGTATTATCATATAGTACAGAATGTTGTGTTTATTAGTGTATAGATGCCTTGTATTATCATATAGTTCAGTGTTGTGTTTATTAGCGTATAGATGCCTTGTATTATCATATAGTGCAGAGTGTAGTGTTTATTAGTGTATAGATGCCTTGTATTATAATATAGTACAGAATGTTGTGTTTATTAGTGTATAGATGCCTTGTATTATCATATAGTGCAGTGTTGTGTTTATTAGCGTATAGATGCCTTGTATTATCATATAGTGCAGAGTGTAGTGTTTATTAGTGTATAGATGCCTTGTTTTATAATATAGTACAGAATGTTGTGTTTATTAGTGTATAGATGCCTTGTATTATCAAATAGTACAGAATGTTGTGTTTATTAGTGTATAGATACCTTGTATTATCATATTGTGCAGTATTGTGTTTATTAGTGTATAGATGCCTTGTATTATAATATAGTACAGAGTGTTGCCTTGTATTATAATATAGTACAGAATGTTGTGTTTATTAGTGTATAGATGCCTTGTATTATCATATAGTGCAGAGTGTTGTGTTTATTAGTGTATAGATGCCTTGTATTATCATATAGTGCAGAGTGTTGTGTTTATTAGTGTATAGATGCCTTGTATTATCATATAGTGCAGAGTTTTGTGTTTATTAGTGTATAGATGCCTTGTATTATCATATAGTGCAGAGTATTGTGTTTATTAGTGTATAGATTCCTTGTATTATCACATAGTGCAGAGTGTTGTGTTTATTAGTGTATATATGCATTGTATTATCATATAGTATAGAGTGTTGTGTTTATTGGTGTATAGATGCATTGTATTATCATTTAGTATAGAGTGTTGTATTTATTAGTGTATAGATGCATTGTACTGTCATATAGTGCAGAGTGTTGTGTTTATTAGTGTATAGATTTCTTGTATTATCATATTGTGAAGTATTGTGTTTATTAGTGTATAGATACCTTGTATTATCATACTGTGCAGTATTGTGTTTATTAGTGTATAGATGCCTTGTATTATAATATAGTACAGAGTGTTGCCTTGTATTATAATATAGTACAGAATGTTGTGTTTATTAGTGTATAGATGCCTTGTATTATAATATAGTACAGAATGTTGTGTTTATTAGTGTATAGATGCCTTGTATTATCATATAGTGCAGTGTTGTGTTTATTAGCGTATAGATGCCTTGTATTATCATATAGTGCAGAGTGTAGTGTTTATTAGTGTATAGATGCCTTGTATTATAATATAGTACAGAATGTTGTGTTTATTAGTGTATAGATGCCTTGTATTACCAAATAGTACAGAATGTTGTGTTTATTAGTGTATAGATACATTGTATTATCATATAGTGCAGAGTGTTGTGTTTATTAGTGTATAGATGCTTTGTATTATCATATAGTGAAGTGTTGTGTTTATTAGTGTATAGATGCCTTGTATTATCATATGGAGCAGAGTGTTGTGTTTATTAGTGTATAGATGCCTTGTATTATCATATAGTACAGAGTGTTGTGTTTTTTAGTGTATAGATGCCTTGTATTATCATATAGTGCAGAGTGTTGTGTTTATTAGTGTATAGATGCCTTGTATTATCATATGGAGCAGAGTGTTGTGTTTATTAGTGTATAGATGCCTTGTATTATCATATAGTACAGAGTGTTGTGTTTTTTAGTGTATAGATGCCTTGTATTATCATATAGTACAGAGTGCTGTGTTTATTAGTGTATAGATGCCTTGTATTATCATATAGTGCAGAGTTTTGTGTTATTAGTGTATAGATGCATTGTATTATTATATAGTGCAGAATGTTGTGTTTATTAGTGTATAGATACCTTGTATTATCATATAGTGCAGAGTGTTGTGTTTCTTAGTGTATAGATGCCTTGTATTATATAGTGCAGAGTGTTGTGTTTCTTAGTGTATAGATGCCTTGTAGTATCATACAGCGCAGAGTGTTGTGTTTATTGGTGTATAGATGCCTTGTATTATCATATAGTGCAGAGTGTTGTGTTTATTAGTGTATAGATGCCTTGTATTATCATATAGTGCAGAGTGTTGTGTTAATTAGTGTATAGATGCCTTGTATTATCATATAGTGCAGTATTGTGTTTATTAGTGTATAGATACCATGTATTATCATATAGTGCAGTGTTGTGTTTATTAGTGTATAGATGCCTTGTATTATATAGTGCAGAGTGTTGTGTTTCTTAGTGTATGGATGCCTTGTAGTATCATACAGTGCAGAGTGTTGTGTTTATTAGTGTATAGATGCATTGTATTATTATATAGTGCAGAGTGTTGTGTTTATTAGTGTATATATGCCTTGCATTATCATATAGTGCAGAGTGTTGTGTTATTAGTGTATAGATACCTACACTAATAGATAGTGTTGTATTTACTGTTTATTAGTGTATAGATGCCTTGTATTATACAGTACAGGGTGTTGTGTTTATTAGTTTATAGATTGTAAGTTCCCACGGGAATAGGGCCCTCAATCCCTCCTGTATGTGTTTGTAAATTTTGTCCTGTCTCTTACAAGTCTTGTATTGTTTTATTTAAATGAATTGTATCCATGGACAGCGCTAAAGGATATGTTGGCGCTTCATAAATAAAGTATAATAATAATAATATTATTAGTGTATAGATGACTTGTATTATCATATAGTGCAGTGTTGTTTTTATTAGTGTATATTTGCCTTGTATTATCATATAGTGCAGAGTGTTGTGTTTATTAGTGTATAGATGCCTTGTATTATAATATAGTACAGAATGTTGTGTTTATTAGTGTATAGATGCCTTGTATTATCATACAGTGCAGTGTGTTGTGTTTATTAGTGTATAGATGTCATGCATTATCATATAGTACAGAGTGCTGTGTTTATTAGTGTATAGATGCATTGTATTATTATCATATATTGCAGAGTGTTGTGTTTATTAGTGTATAGATGCCTTGTATTATCATATAGTGCAGAGTGTTGTGTTTATTAGTGTATAGATGTCTTGTATTATCATACAGTGCAGAGTGTTGTGTTTATTAGTGTATAGATGTCTTGTATTATCATACAGTGCAGTGTTGTGTTTATTAGTGTATAGATGCCTTGTATTATCATATGGTGCAGAGTGTTGTGTTTATTAGTGTATAGATGCATTGTATTATCATATAGTGCAGAGTATTGTGTTTATTAGTGTATAGATGCCTTGTATTATCATACATTGCAGAGTGTTGTGTTTATTAGTGTATAGATGCCTGTTATTATCATATAGTACAGTGCTTTGTTTATTAGTGTACATATGTCTTGTATTATCATATGGAGCAGAGTGTTGTGTTTATTAGTGTATAGATGCCTTGTATTATCATATAGTGCAGAGTGTTGTATTTATTAGTGTACAGATGCCTTGTATTATCATATATTGCAGAGTGTTGTATTTATTAGTGTATAGATGCCTTGTATTATCATACAGTGCAGAGTGATGTGTGTATTACTGTATAGACACATTGCATTATCATATAGTGCAGTATTGTGTTTATTAGTGTATAGATGCCTTGTATTATCATACAGTGCAGAGTGTTGTGTTTATTAGTGTATAGATGCCTGGTATTATCATATAGTACAGTGCTTTGTTTATTAATGTACATATGCCTTGTATTATCATATAGTGTAGAGTGTTGTGTTTATTAGTGTATAGATGCCTTGTATTATCATATAGTACAGAGTGTTGTGTTTTTTAGTGTATAGATGCCTTGTATTATCATATAGTGCAGAGTGTTGTGTTTATTAGTGAATAGATGCCTTGTATTATCATATAGTACAGAATGTTGTGTTTATTAGTGTATAGATGCCTTGTATTATCATATAGTACAGAATGTTGTGTTTATTAGTGTATAGATGCCTTGTATTATCATACAGTGCAGTGTGTTGTGTTTATTAGTGTATAGATGTCATGCATTATCATATAGTACAGAGTGCTGTGTTTATTAGTGTATAGATGCATTGTATTATAATATAGTACCGCATGTTTTGTTTATTAGTGTATAGATGCCTTGTATTATCATATAGTACAGAATGTTGTGTTTATTAGTGTATAGATGCCTTGTATTATCATATAGTGCAGTGTTGTGTTTATTAGCGTAAAGATGCCTTGTATTATCATATAGTGCAGAGTGTAGTGTTTATTAGTGTATAGATGCCTTGTATTATAATATAGTACAGAATGTTGTGTTTATTAGTGTATAGATGCCTTGTATTATCATACAGTGCAGTGTGTTGTGTTTATTAGTGTATAGATGTCATGCATTATCATATAGTACAGAGTGCTGTGTTTATTAGTGTATAGATGCATTGCATTATTATCATATATTGCAGAGTGTTGTGTTTATTAGTGTATAGATGCCTTGTATTATCATATAGTGCAGAGTGTTGTGTTTATTAGTGTATAGATGTCTTGTATTATCATACAGTGCAGAGTGTTGTGTTTATTAGTGTATAGATGTCTTGTATTATCATACAGTGCAGTGTTGTGTTTATTAGTGTATAGATGCCTTGTATTATCATATGGTGCAGAGTGTTGTGTTTATTAGTGTATAGATGCATTGTATTATCATATAGTGCAGAGTATTGTGTTTATTAGTGTATAGATGCCTTGTATTATCATACATTGCAGAGTGTTGTGTTTATTAGTGTATAGATGCCTGTTATTATCATATAGTACAGTGCTTTGTTTATTAGTGTACATATGTCTTGTATTATCATATGGAGCAGAGTGTTGTGTTTATTAGTGTATAGATGCCTTGTATTATCATATAGTGCAGAGTGTTGTGTTTCTTAGTGTATAGATGCCTTGTATTATATAGTGCAGAGTGTTGTGTTTCTTAGTGTATAGATGCCTTGTAGTATCATACAGCGCAGAGTGTTGTGTTTATTGGTGTATAGATGCCTTGTATTATCATATAGTGCAGAGTGTTGTGTTTATTAGTGTATAGATGCCTTGTATTATCATATAGTGCAGAGTGTTGTGTTAATTAGTGTATAGATGCCTTGTATTATCATATAGTGCAGTATTGTGTTTATTAGTGTATAGATACCATGTATTATCATATAGTGCAGTGTTGTGTTTATTAGTGTATAGATGCCTTGTATTATCATATATTGCAGAGTGTTGTATTTATTAGTGTATAGATGCCTTGTATTATCATACAGTGCAGAGTGATGTGTGTATTACTGTATAGACACATTGCATTATCATATAGTGCAGTATTGTGTTTATTAGTGTATAGATGCCTTGTATTATCATACAGTGCAGAGTGTTGTGTTTATTAGTGTATAGATGCCTGGTATTATCATATAGTACAGTGCTTTGTTTATTAATGTACATATGCCTTGTATTATCATATAGTGTAGAGTGTTGTGTTTATTAGTGTATAGATGCCTTGTATTATCATATAGTACAGAGTGTTGTGTTTTTTAGTGTATAGATGCCTTGTATTATCATATAGTGCAGAGTGTTGTGTTTATTAGTGAATAGATGCCTTGTATTATCATATAGTACAGAATGTTGTGTTTATTAGTGTATAGATGCCTTGTATTATCATATAGTGCAGTGTTGTGTTTATTAGCGTATAGATGCCTTGTATTATCATATAGTGCAGAGTGTAGTGTTTATTAGTGTATAGATGCCTTGTATTATAAAATAGTACAGAATGTTGTGTTTATTAGTGTATAGATGCCTTGTATTATCAAATAGTACAGAATGTTGTGTTTATTAGTGTATAGATACATTGTATTATCATATAGTGCAGAGTGTTGTGTTTATTAGTGTATAGATGCCTTGTATTATCATATAGTGAAGTGTTGTGTTTATTAGTGTATAGATGCCTTGTATTATCATATAGTGCAGAGTGTAGTGTTTATTAGTGTATAGATGCCTTGTATTATAATATAGTACAGAATGTTGTGTTTATTAGTGTATAGATGCCTTGTATTATCATATAGTACAGAATGTTGTGTTTATTAGTGTATAGATGCCTTGTATTATCATATAGTACAGAGTGTTGTGTTTATTAGTGTATAGATGCCTTGTATTATCATATATTGCAGAGTGTTGTGTTTATTAGTGTATAGATGCCTTGTATTATCATACAGTGCAGTATGTTGTGTTTATTAGTGTATAGATGTCATGCATTATCATATAGTACAGAGTGCTGTGTTTATTAGTGTATAGATGCATTGTATTATTATCATATATTGCAGAGTGTTGTGTTTATTAGTGTATAGATGCCTTGTATTATCATATAGTGCAGAGTGTTGTGTTTATTAGTGTATAGATGTCTTGTATTATCATACAGTGCAGAGTGTTGTGTTTATTAGTGTATAGATGTCTTGTATTATCATACAGTGCAGTGTTGTGTTTATTAGTGTATAGATGCCTTGTATTATCATATGGTGCAGAGTGTTGTGTTTATTAGTGTATAGATGCATTGTATTATCATATAGTGCAGAGTATTGTGTTTATTAGTGTATAGATGCCTTGTATTATCATACATTGCAGAGTGTTGTGTTTATTAGTGTATAGATGCCTGGCATTATCATATAGTACAGTGCTTTGTTTATTAGTGTACATATGCCTTGTATTATCATATGGAGCAGAGTGTTGTGTTTATTAGTGTATAGATGCCTTGTATTATCATATAGTGCAGAGTGTTGTATTTATTAGTGTACAGATGCCTTGTATTATCATATATTGCAGAGTGTTGTATTTATTAGTGTATAGATGCCTTGTATTATCATACAGTGCAGAGTGATGTGTGTATTACTGTATAGACACATTGTATTATCATATAGTGCAGTATTGTGTTTATTAGTGTATAGATGCCTTGTATTATCATAAATTGCAGAGTGTTGTGTTTATTAGTGTATAGATGCCTGGCATTATCATATAGTACAGTGCTTTGTTTATTAGTGTACATATGCCTTGTATTATCATATGGAGCAGAGTGTTGTGTTTATTAGTGTATAGATGCCTTGTATTATCATATAGTACAGAGTGTTGTGTTTTTTAGTGTATAGATGCCTTGTATTATCATATAGTGCAGAGTGTTGTGTTTATTAGTGAATAGATGCCTTGTATTATCATATAGTACAGAGTGCTGTGTTTATTAGTGTATAGATGCCTTGTATTATCATATAGTGCAGAGTTTTGTGTTATTAGTGTATAGATGCATTGTATTATTATATAGTGCAGAATGTTGTGTTTATTAGTGTATAGATACCTTGTATTATCATATAGTGCAGAGTGTTGTGTTTTTTAGTGTATAGATGCCTTGTATTATCATATAGTGCAGAGTGTTGTGTTTATTAGTGAATAGATGCCTTGTATTATCATATAGTACAGAATGTTGTGTTTATTAGTGTATAGATGCCTTGTATTATCATATAGTGCAGTGTTGTGTTTATTAGCGTATAGATGCCTTGTATTATCATATAGTGCAGAGTGTAGTGTTTATTAGTGTATAGATGCCTTGTATTATAAAATAGTACAGAATGTTGTGTTTATTAGTGTATAGATGCCTTGTATTATCAAATAGTACAGAATGTTGTGTTTATTAGTGTATAGATACATTGTATTATCATATAGTGCAGAGTGTTGTGTTTATTAGTGTATAGATGCCTTGTATTATCATATAGTGAAGTGTTGTGTTTATTAGTGTATAGATGCCTTGTATTATCATATAGTGCAGAGTGTAGTGTTTATTAGTGTATAGATGCCTTGTATTATAATATAGTACAGAATGTTGTGTTTATTAGTGTATAGATGCCTTGTATTATCATATAGTACAGAATGTTGTGTTTATTAGTGTATAGATGCCTTGTATTATCATATAGTACAGAGTGCTGTGTTTATTAGTGTATAGATGCCTTGTATTATCATATATTGCAGAGTGTTGTGTTTATTAGTGTATAGATGCCTTGTATTATCATACAGTGCAGTATGTTGTGTTTATTAGTGTATAGATGTCATGCATTATCATATAGTACAGAGTGCTGTGTTTATTAGTGTATAGATGCATTGTATTATTATCATATATTGCAGAGTGTTGTGTTTATTAGTGTATAGATGCCTTGTATTATCATATAGTGCAGAGTGTTGTGTTTATTAGTGTATAGATGTCTTGTATTATCATACAGTGCAGAGTGTTGTGTTTATTAGTGTATAGATGTCTTGTATTATCATACAGTGCAGTGTTGTGTTTATTAGTGTATAGATGCCTTGTATTATCATATGGTGCAGAGTGTTGTGTTTATTAGTGTATAGATGCATTGTATTGTCATATAGTGCAGAGTATTGTGTTTATTAGTGTATAGATGCCTTGTATTATCATACATTGCAGAGTGTTGTGTTTATTAGTGTATAGATGCCTGGCATTATCATATAGTACAGTGCTTTGTTTATTAGTGTACATATGCCTTGTATTATCATATGGAGCAGAGTGTTGTGTTTATTAGTGTATAGATGCCTTGTATTATCATATAGTGCAGAGTGTTGTATTTATTAGTGTACAGATGCCTTGTATTATCATATATTGCAGAGTGTTGTATTTATTAGTGTATAGATGCCTTGTATTATCATACAGTGCAGAGTGATGTGTGTATTACTGTATAGACACATTGTATTATCATATAGTGCAGTATTGTGTTTATTAGTGTATAGATGCCTTGTATTATCATAAATTGCAGAGTGTTGTGTTTATTAGTGTATAGATGCCTGGCATTATCATATAGTACAGTGCTTTGTTTATTAGTGTACATATGCCTTGTATTATCATATGGAGCAGAGTGTTGTGTTTATTAGTGTATAGATGCCTTGTATTATCATATAGTACAGAGTGTTGTGTTTTTTAGTGTATAGATGCCTTGTATTATCATATAGTGCAGAGTGTTGTGTTTATTAGTGAATAGATGCCTTGTATTATCATATAGTACAGAGTGCTGTGTTTATTAGTGTATAGATGCCTTGTATTATCATATAGTGCAGAGTTTTGTGTTATTAGTGTATAGATGCATTGTATTATTATATAGTGCAGAATGTTGTGTTTATTAGTGTATAGATACCTTGTATTATCATATAGTGCAGAGTGATGTGTTTATTAGTGTACAGATGCCTTGTATTATCATATAGCACAGTGTTGTGTTTATTAGTGTATAGATACCTTGTATTATCATATAGTGCAGAGTGTTGTGTTTATTAGTGTATAGATGCCTTGTATTATATAGTGCAGAGTGTTGTGTTTCTTAGTGTATAGATGCCTTGTAGTATCATACAGCGCAGAGTGTTGTGTTTATTGGTGTATAGATGCCTTGTATTATCATATAGTGCAGAGTGTTGTGTTTATTAGTGTATAGATGCCTTGTATTATCATATAGTGTAGAGTGTTGTGTTTATTAGTGTATAGATGCCTTGTATTATCATATAGTGCAGTATTGTGTTTATTAGTGTATAGATACCATGTATTATCATATAGTGCAGTGTTGTGTTTATTAGTGTATAGATGCCTTGTATTATATAGTGCAGAGTGTTGTGTTTCTTAGTGTATAGATGCCTTGTAGTATCATACAGTGCAGAGTGTTGTGTTTATTAGTGTATAGATGCCTTGTATTATCATGTAGTGCAGAGTGTTGTGTTATTAGTGTATAGATGCATTGTATTATTATAGAGTGCAGAGTGTTGTGTTTATTAGTGTATATATGCCTTGTATTATCATATAGTGCAGAGTGTTGTGTTATTAGTGTATAGATACCTACACTAATAGATAGTGTTGTATTTACTGTTTATTAGTGTATAGATGCCTTGTATTATACAGTACAGGGTGTTGTGTTTATTAGTTTATAGATTGTAAGTTCCCACGGGAATAGGGCCCTCAATCCCTCCTGTATGTGTTTGTAAATTTTGTCCTGTCTCTTACAAGTCTTGTATTGTTTTATTTAAATGAATTGTATCCATGGACAGCGCTGCAGGATATGTTGGCGCTTCATAAATAAAGTATAATAATAATATTATTAGTGTATAGATGACTTGTATTATCATATAGTGCAGTGTTGTTTTTATTAGTGTATATTTGCCTTGTATTATCATATAGTGCAGAGTGTTGTGTTTATTAGTGTATAGATGCCTTGTATTATAATATAGTACAGAATGTTGTGTTTATTAGTGTATAGATGCCTTGTATTATCATATAGTGCAGAGTGTTGTGTTTATTAGTGTATAGATGCCTTGTATTATCATATAGTGCAGAGTTTTGTGTTTATTAGTGTATAGATGCCTTGTATTATCATATAGTGCAGAGTGTTGTGTTTATTAGTGTATATATGCATTGTATTATCATATAGTATAGAGTGTTGTGTTTATTAGTGTATAGATGCATTGTATTATCATTTAGTATAGAGTGTTGTATTTATTAGTGTATAGATGCATTGTACTATCATATAGTGCAGAGTGTTGTGTTTATTAGTGTATAGATTTCTTGTATGATCATATTGTGAAGTATTGTGTTTATTAGTGTATAGATACCTTGTATTATCATATTGTGCAGTATTGTGTTTATTAGTGTATAGATGCCTTGTATTATTATATAGTACAGTGTTGCCTTGTATTATAATATAGTACAGAATGTTGTGTTTATTAGTGTATAGATGCCTTGTATTATAATATAGTACCGCATGTTTTGTTTATTAGTGTATAGATGCCTTGTATTATCATATAGTACAGAATGTTGTGTTTATTAGTGTATAGATGCCTTGTATTATCATATAGTGCAGTGTTGTGTTTATTAGCGTATAGATGCCTTGTATTATCATATAGTGCAGAGTGTAGTGTTTATTAGTGTATAGATGCCTTGTATTATAATATAGTACAGAATGTTGTGTTTATTAGTGTATAGATGCCTTGTATTATCAAATAGTACAGAATGTTGTGTTTATTAGTGTATAGATACATTGTATTATCATATAGTGCAGAGTGTTGTGTTTATTAGTGTATAGATGCCTTGTATTATCATATAGTGAAGTGTTGTGTTTATTAGTGTATAGATGCCTTGTATTATCATATAGTGCAGAGTGTAGTGTTTATTAGTGTATAGATGCCTTGTATTATAATATAGTACAGAATGTTGTGTTTATTAGTGTATAGATGCCTTGTATTATCATATAGTACAGAATGTTGTGTTTATTAGTGTATAGATGCCTTGTATTATCATATAGTACAGAGTGCTGTGTTTATTAGTGTATAGATGCCTTGTATTATCATATATTGCAGAGTGTTGTGTTTATTAGTGTATAGATGCCTTGTATTATCATACAGTGCAGTGTGTTGTGTTTATTAGTGTATAGATGTCATGCATTATCATATAGTACAGAGTGCTGTGTTTATTAGTGTATAGATGCATTGTATTATTATCATATATTGCAGAGTGTTGTGTTTATTAGTGTATAGATGCCTTGTATTATCATATAGTGCAGAGTGTTGTGTTTATTAGTGTATAGATGTCTTGTATTATCATACAGTGCAGAGTGTTGTGTTTATTAGTGTATAGATGTCTTGTATTATCATACAGTGCAGTGTTGTGTTTATTAGTGTATAGATGCCTTGTATTATCATATGGTGCAGAGTGTTGTGTTTATTAGTGTATAGATGCATTGTATTATCATATAGTGCAGAGTATTGTGTTTATTAGTGTATAGATGCCTTGTATTATCATACATTGCAGAGTGTTGTGTTTATTAGTGTATAGATGCCTGTTATTATCATATAGTACAGTGCGTTGTTTATTAGTGTACATATGCCTTGTATTATCATATGGAGCAGAGTGTTGTGTTTATTAGTGTATAGATGCCTTGTATTATCATATAGTGCAGAGTGTTGTATTTATTAGTGTACAGATGCCTTGTATTATCATATATTGCAGAGTGTTGTATTTATTAGTGTATAGATGCCTTGTATTATCATACAGTGCAGAGTGATGTGTGTATTACTGTATAGACACATTGTATTATCATATAGTGCAGTATTGTGTTTATTAGTGTATAGATGCCTTGTATTATCATACAGTGCAGAGTGTTGTGTTTATTAGTGTATAGATGCCTGGTATTATCATATAGTACAGTGCTTTGTTTATTAATGTACATATGCCTTGTATTATCATATAGTGTAGAGTGTTGTGTTTATTAGTGTATAGATGCCTTGTATTATCATATAGTACAGAGTGTTGTGTTTTTTAGTGTATAGATGCCTTGTATTATCATATAGTACAGAGTGCTGTGTTTATTAGTGTATAGATGCCTTATATTATCATATAGTGCAGAGTGTTGTGTTATTAGTGTATAGATGCATTGTATTATTATATAGTGCAGAATGTTGTGTTTATTAGTGTTTAGATACCTTGTATTATCATATAGTGCAGAGTGTTGTGTTTATTAGTGTATAGATGCCTTGTATTATCATACAGTGCAGAGTGATGTGTTTATTAGTGTACAGATGCCTTGTATTATCATATAGCACAGTGTTGTGTTTATTAGTGTATAGATGCCTTGTATTATCATACAGTGCAGTGTTGTGTTTATTAGTGTATATTTGCCTTGTATTATCATATAGTGCACAGTGTTGTGTTTATTAGTTTATAGATGCCTTGTATTATATAGTGCAGAGTGTTGTGTTTCTTAGTGTATAGATGCCTTGTAGTATCATACAGCGCAGAGTGTTGTGTTTATTAGTGTATAGATGCCTTTTATTATCATATAGTGCAGAGTGTTGTGTTTATTAGTGTATAGATGCCTTGTATTATCATATAGTGCAGACTGTTGTGTTTATTAGTGTATAGATGCCTTGTATTATCATATAGTGCAGTATTGTGTTTATTAGTGTATAGATGCCTTGTATTATCATATAGTGCAGAGTGTTGTGTTTATTAGTGAATAGATTTCTTGTATTATCATACAGTGCAGAGTGTTGTGTTTATTAGTGTATAGATGTCTTGTATTATCATACAGTGCAGTGTTGTGTTTATTAGTGTATAGATGCCTTGTATTATCATATGGTGCAGAGTGTTGTGTTTATTAGTGTATAGATGCATTGTATTATCATATAGTGCAGAGTATTGTGTTTATTAGTGTATAGATGCCTTGTATTATCATATATTGCAGAGTGTTGTGTTTATTAGTGTATAGATGCCTTGTATTATCATATAGTGCAGAGTGTTGTGTTTATTAGTGTATATCTGCCTTGTATTATCATACAGTGCAGAGTGTTGTGTTTATTAGTGTATATATGCATTGTATTATCATATAGTATAGAGTGTTGTGTTTATTAGTGTATAGATGCATTGTATTATCATTTAGTATAGAGTGTTGTATTTATTAGTGTATAGATGCATTGTACTATCATATTGTGCAGTGTTGTGTTTATTAGCGTATTGATGCCTTGTATTATCATATAGTGCAGAGTGTAGTGTTTATCAGTGTATAGATGCCTTGTATTATCAAATAGTACAGAATGTTGTGTTTATTAGTGTATAGATACATTGTATTATCATATAGTGCAGAGTGTTGTGTTTATTAGTGTATAGATACCTTGTATTATCATATTGTGCAGTATTGTGTTTATTAGTGTATAGATGCCTTGTATTATAATATAGTACAGAGTGTTGCCTTGTGTTATAATATAGTACAGAATGTTGTGTTTATTAGTGTATAGATGCCTTGTATTATAATATAGTACCGCATGTTTTGTTTATTAGTGTATAGATGCCTTGTATTATCATATAGTACAGAATGTTGTGTTTATTAGTGTATAGATGCCTTGTATTATCATATTGTGCAGTGTTGTGTTTATTAGCGTATTGATGCCTTGTATTATCATATAGTGCAGAGTGTAGTGTTTATCAGTGTATAGATGCCTTGTATTATCAAATAGTACAGAATGTTGTGTTTATTAGTGTATAGATACATTGTATTATCATATAGTGCAGAGTGTTGTGTTTATTAGTGTATAGATACCTTGTATTATCATATAGTGAAGTGTTGTGTTTATTAGTGTATAGATGCCTTGTATTATCATATAGTGCAGAGTGTAGTGTTTATTAGTGTATAGATGCCTTGTATTATCATATAGTGAAGTGTTGTGTTTATTAGTGTATAGATTCCTTGTATTATCATATAGTACAGAATGTTGTGTTTATTAGTGTATAGATGCCTTGTATTATCATATAGTACAGAGTGCTGTGTTTATTAGTGTATAGATGCCTTGTATTATCATATATTGCAGAGTGTTGTGTTTATTAGTGTATAGATGCCTTGTATTATCATACAGTGCAGTATGTTGTGTTTATTAGTATACAGATGTCATGCATTATCATATAGTACAGAGTGCTGTGTTTATTAGTGTATAGATGCATTGTATTATTATCATATATTGCAGAGTGTTGTGTTTATTAGTGTATAGATGCCTTGTATTATCATATAGTACAGAATGTTTTGTTTATTAGTGTATAGATACCTTGTATTATTATATAGTGCAGAGTGTTGTGTTTATTAGTGTATAGATACCTTGTATTATCATATAGTGCAGAGTGTTGTGTTTATTAGTGTATAGATACCTTGTATTATTATATAGTGCAGAGTGTTGTGTTTATTAGTGTATAGATACCTTGTATTATCATACAGTGCAGTGTTGTGTTTATTAGTGTATAGATGCCTTGTATTATCATATAGTGCAGGGTGTTATGTTTATTAGTGTATAGATGCCTTGTATTATCATATAGTGCAGGGTATTGTGTTTATTAGTGTATAGATGCCTTGTATTATCATATAGTGCAGAGTGTTGTGTTTATTAGTGTATAGATGCCTTGTATTATCATATAGTGCAGGGTATTGTGTTTATTAGTGTATAGATGCCTTGTATTGTCATATAGTGCAGAGTGTTGTATTTATTAGTGTATAGATACCCTGTATTATCATATAGTGCAGAGTGTTGTGTTTATTAGTGTATAGATGCCTTGTATTATCATACAGTGCCGAGTGTTGTGCTTATTAGTGTATAGATGCATTGTATTATCATATAGTGCAGAGTGTTGTGTTTATTAGTGTATAGATGCCTTGTATTATCATATAGTGCAGTGTTGTGTTTATTAGGGTATAGATGCCTTGTATTATAATATAGTACAGAATGTTGTGTTTATTAGTGTATAGATGCCTTGTATTATAATATAGTACAGAATGTTGTGCTTATTAGTGTATAGATGCATTGTATTATCATATAGTGCAGAGTGTTGTGTTTATTAGTGTATAGATGCCTTGTATTATCATATAGTGCAGTGTTGTGTTTATTAGTGTATAGATGCCTTGTATTATCATATAGTACAGAGTGTTGTGTTTATTAGTGTATAGATGCATAGTATTATCATATAGTGCAGAGTTTTGTGTTTATTAGTGTATAGATGTCTTGTATTATCATACAGTGCAGAGTGTTGTGTTTATTAGTGTATAGATGCCTTGTATTATCATACAGTACAGAGTGTTGTGTTTATTAGTGTATATCTGCCTTGTATTATCATACAGTGCAGAGTGTTGTGTTTATTAGTGTAGAGATGCCTTGTATTATCATACAGTGCAGAGTGATGTGTTTATTAGTGTATAGTTACCTTGTATTATCATACAGTGCAGATTGATGTGTTTATTAGTGTATAGATACCTTGTATTATCATACAGTGCAGTATTGTGTTTATTAGTGTATAGATACCTTGTATTATCATACAGTGCAGAGTGTTGTGTTTATTAGTGTATAGATGCCTTGTATTATTATACAGTGCAGAGTGTTGTGTTTATTAGTGTATAGATGCCTTGTATTATCATACAGTGCAGAGTGATGTGTTTATTAGTGTATAGTTACCTTGTATTATCATACAGTGCAGAGTGATGTGTTTATTAGTGTATAGATGCCTTGTATTATCATACAGTGCAGAGTGTTGTGTTTATTAGTGTATAGATGCCTTGTATTATCATACAGTGCAGAGTGTTGTGTTTATTAGTGTATATCTGCCTTGTATTATCATACAGTGCAGAGTGTTGTGTTTATTAGTGTATAGATGCCTTGTATTATCATACAGTGCAGAGTGTTGTGTTTATTAGTGTATAGTTACCTTGTATTATCATACAGTGCAGAGTGATGTGTTTATTAGTGTATAGATACCTTGCATTATCATATACTGCAGAGTGTTGTGTTTATTAGTGTATAGATACCTTGTATTATCATACAGTGCAGAGTGGTGTGTTTATTAGTGTATAGACACATTGTATTATCATATAGTGCAGTGTTGATGGATTGTATTATCATATAGTACAGAGTGTTGTGTTTATTAGTGTATAGATACCTTGTATTATCATACAGTGCAGAGTGCTGTGTTTATTAGTGTATAGATGCCTTGTATTATCATACAGTGCAGAGTGTTGTGTTTATTAGTGTATAGATGCCTTGTATTATCATATAGTGCAGAGTGTTGTGTTTATTAGTATATAGATGCCTTGTATTATCATTTAGCACAGTGTTGTGTTTATTAGTGTATAGATGCCTTGTATTATCATATAGTGCAGAGTGCTGTGTTTATTAGTGCATAGATGTCTTGTATTATCATATAGTGCAGAGTGTTGTGTTTATTAATGTATAGATGCCTTGTATTATCATATAGTGCAGAGTGTTGTGTTTATTAGTGTATAGATGCCTTGTATTATCATATAGTGCAAAGTATTGTGTTTATTAGTGTATCGATGCCTTGTATTATCATATAGTGCAGAGTGTTGTGTTTATTAGTGTATAGATGCCTTGTATTATCATTTAGCACAGTGTTGTGTTTATTAGTGTATAGATGCCTTGTATTGTCATATAGTGCAGAGTGCTGTGTTTATTAGTGTATAGATACCTTGTATTATCATATAGTGCAGAGTGTTGTGTTTATTATTGTATAGAAGCCTTGTATTATCATATAGTGCAGAGTGTTATGTTTATTAGTGTATATATGCCTTGTATTATCATATAGTGCAGAGTGCTGTGTTTATTAGAATATAGAAGCCTTGTATTATCATATAGTGCAGTGTTGTGTTTATTAGTGTATATATGCCTTGTATTATCATATAGTGCAGAGTGCTGTGTTTATTAGTGTATAGATACCTTGTATTATCATATAGTGCAGAGTGTTGTGTTTATTAGTGAATAGATACCTTGTATTATCATACAGTGCAGAGTGCTGTGTTTATTAGTGTATAGATGCCTTGCATTATCATATAGTACAGAGTGTTGTTTTTATTAGTATATAGATACCATGTATTATCGTATAGTGCAGAGTGTTGTGTTTATTAGTGTATAAATGCCTTGTATTATCATATAGTATAGAGTGTTGTGTTTATTAGTGTATAAATGCCTTGTATTATCATATAGTATAGAGTGTTGTGTTTATTAGTGTATAGATGCCTTGTATTATCATATAGTACAGTGTGATGTGTTTATTAGTGTATAGATGCCTTGTATTATCATATAGTGCAGAGTGTTGTGTTATTAGTGTATAGATGCCTTGTATTATCATATAGTGCAGTGTTGTGTTTATTAGTGTATAGACGCCTTGTATTATCATATAGTGCAGAGTATTGTGTTTATTAGTGTATAGATGCCTTGTATTATCATATAGTGCAGAGTGTTGTGTTTATTAGTGTATAGATGCCTTGTATTATCATATAGTGCAGTGTTGTGTTTATTAGTGTATAGATGCATTGTATTATTATATAGTGCAGAGTGTTGTGTTCATTAGTGTATAGATGCCTTGTATTATCATACAGTGCAGTGTTGTGTTTATTAGTGTATAGATGCCTTGTATTATCATATAGTGCAGTGTTGTGTTTATTAGTGTATAGATGCCTTGTATTATCATACAGTGCAGTGTTGTGTTTATTAGTGTATAGATGCCTTGTATTATAATATAGTGCAGAGTGTTGTGTTTATTAGTGTATAGATGCCTTGTATTATCATATAGTATAGAGTGTTGTGTTTTTTAGTGTATAGATGCCTTGCATTATCATATAGTGCAGAGTGTTGTGATTATTAGTGTATAGATGCCTTGTATTATCATATAGTGCAGTGTTGTGTTTATTAGTGTATAGATGCCTTGTATTATCATATAGTGCAGAGTGTTGTGTTTATTAGTGTATAGATGCCTTGTATTATCATTTAGCACAGTGTTGTGTTTATTAGTGTTTAGATGCCTTGTATTGTCATATAGTGCAGAGTGCTGTGTTTATTAGTGTATAGATACCTTGTATTATCATATAGTGCAGAGTGTTGTGTTTATTAGTGTATAGAAGCCTTGTATTATCATATAGTGCAGAGTGTTATGTTTATTAGTGTATATATGCCTTGTATTATCATATAGTGCAGAGTGCTGTGTTTATTAGTATATAGAAGCCTTGTATTATCATATAGTGCAGTGTTGTGTTTATTAGTGTATATATGCCTTTTATTATCATATAGTGCAGTGTTGTGTTTATTAGTGTATATATGCCTTGTATTATCATATAGTGCAGAGTGCTGTGTTTATTAGTGTATAGATACCTTGTATTATCATATAGTGCAGAGTGTTGTGTTTATTAGTGAATAGATACCTTGTATTAGCATACAGTGCAGAGTGCTGTGTTTATTAGTGTATAGATGTCTTGCATTATCATATAGTGCAGAGTGTTGTTTTTATTAGTATATAGATACCATGTATTATCATATAGTGCAGAGTGTTGTGTTTATTAGTGTATAAATGCCTTGTATTATCATATAGTATAGAGTGTTGTGTTTATTAGTGTATAAATGCCTTGTATTATCATATAGTATAGAGTGTTGTGTTTATTAGTGTATAGATACCTTGTATTATCATATAGTACAGAGTGATGTGTTTATTAGTATATAGAAGCCTTGTATTATCATATAGTGCAGTGTTGTTTTTATTAGTGTATATATGCCTTGTATTATCATATAGTGCAGTGTTGTGTTTATTAGTGTATATATGCCTTGTATTATCATATAGTGCAGAGTGCTGTGTTTATTAGTGTATAGATACCTTGTATTATCATATAGTATAGAGTGTTGTGTTTATTAGTGTATAGATGCCTTGTATTATCATATAGTGCAGAGTGTTGTGTTATTAGTGTATAGATGCCTTGTATTATCATATAGTGCAGAGTGTTGTGTTTATTAGTGTATAGATGCCTTGTATTATCATATAGTGCAGACTATTGTGTTTATTAGTGTATAGATGCCTTGTATTATCATATAGTGCAGTGTTGTGTTTATTAGTGTATATATGCCTTGTATTATCATATAGTGCAGAGTGCTGTGTTTATTAGTGTATAGATACCTTGTATTATCATATAGTGCAGAGTGTTGTGTTTATTAGTGAATAGATTCCTTGTATTAGCATACAGTGCAGAGTGCTGTGTTTATTAGTGTATAGATGCCTTGCATTATCATATAGTGCAGAGTGTTGTTTTTATTAGTATATAGATACAATCAGGCCCATTTATCAAGCTCCGTATGGAGCTTGAAGGGCCGTGTTTCTGGCGAGTCTTCAGACTCGCCAGAAACACAAGTTATGAAGCAGCGGTCTAAAGACCGCTGCTCCATAACCCTGTCCGCCTGCTCTGAACAGGCGGACAGGAATCGCCGGACATCAACCCGATCGAATACGATCGGGTTGATTGACAGCTCCCTGCTGGCGGCCGATTGGCCGCGAGTCAGCAGGGGGCGGCGTTGCACCAGCAGCTCTTGTGAGCTGCTGGTGCAATGTTAAATGCGGAGAGCGTATTGCTCTCCGCATTTAGCGAGGTCTTGCGGACCTGATCCGCAGTGTCGGATCAGGTCCGCAAGCAGTTGGATAAATGGGCCTGCATGTATTATCATATAGTACAGAGTGATGTGTTTATTAGTGTATAGATGCCTTGTATTATCATATAGTGCAGTGTTGTGTTTATTAGTGTATAGATGCATTGTATTATTATATAGTGCAGAGTGTTGTGTTTATTAGTGTATAGATGCCTTGTATTATCATACAGTGCAGTGTTGTGTTTATTAGTGTATAGATGCCTTGTATTATCATATAGTGCAGTGTTGTGTTTATTAGTGTATAGATGCCTTGTATTATCATACAGTGCAGTGTTGTGTTTATTAGTGTATAGATGCCTTGTATTATTATATAGTGCAGAGTGTTGTGTTTATTAGTGTATAGATGCCTTGTATTATCATACAGTGCAGTGTTGTGTTTATTAGTGTATAGATGCATTGTATTATCATATAGTGCAGAGTGTTGTGTTTATTAGTGTATAGATGCATTGTATTATCATACAGTGCAGAGTGTTGTGTTTATTAGTGTATAGATTGTGAATCGAATATATAGAGGCGCTGATCTTGAATCTCGTGTATATGGACGTACACACTGAAGAAAGAAAAAGATAAGGAGATAAAAGAAGGCGCCAACATAGTGCGATTACCAATGATAAGGAACACGCAGTGCAAGTAAAATCATATACTCACAAGATAAAAGACACTTGAAAAGTGTCACAAGTGCATCCTGGACCCTCAGAGTCGTCCAGCTAACTCCCACTCCACTGTGGTAGTAAGAAACCGCTCGTCACTGCCAATCAAGGTAGCTACGCTGGTGGTCTCAGCTATGCTGGTGATCTCAGCTGCAGTCAGTGTTGCAAGGGAACTGACTGAAGATCCACTCGATTCTGAATGTAACAGTTCTGATCCGTAATCTCCAAGGAGGATTTTAGACCGCAAGGCAAATTTGGAGTTGGTAATGAGATGGCAAATTAAAACTTTGGCAAAATGAAACTTTACCAAAGGTAGAAAAGAAAGTTCGTGGCTGCAATCTTAAAATGTATAAGACTTTAATGGCACAACGTTTCTCGGTCTGTACGTGACCGTTTCCTCAGGTGCATAAGTGTATATTGAAAAAGACGACACTGTCGTTGAAACGCGTAGAGCCAAGATAAATAAGAGCATTTTATTATGTTTTAATAAATATTTGTTTTTTACCACAACAAGTATTTTTGCTGCCTTTTTGGAAGTAATTTCAAACTACACAATACGTTCTGAGGAGCCGGATTCCGAAATTTATCGGAGTGAGTATATTGCACTTTTTATCAAGCAAAAGATTCAATTACCTGCAGTGCAATTTTCATTATCCACAGACACAAACACAGTGTGGAAATTGGGAAAGTTGAGACAGAAAAACCTTTCGAAGAAGCTGAACTCTGAATTTTTCGGAGTGAGTATACTGCACATTAATTTGTTGTTAACTTCTGCAAATCACAAGCCAAGTTTTTCTTTCTTCAGTGTGTACGTCCATATACACGAGATTCAAGATCAGCGCCTCTATATATTCGATTCACTTTCTACTCACAGTCCGGTTGGGAGAGACTGTTAGAGAGCAGCGGTCATTTAAGAGGGGAGTATTGTACTCTATTCTAGTCACCCTGTACATTGTGTTGTTTAACATCTGACATATTTGTATAGTTTTAGATTATTAGTGTATAGATGCCTTGTATTATCATATAGTGTAGAGTGTTGTGTTTATTAGTGTATAGATGCATTGTATTATCATATAGTGTAGAGTGTTGTGTTTATTAGTGTATAGATGCCTTGTATTATCATATAGTGCAGAGTATTGTGTTTATTAGTGTATAGATACCTTGTATTATCATACAGTGCAGAGTGATGCGTGTATTACTGTATAGATGCCTTGTATTATCATATAGTGCAGAGTGATGTGTTTATTATTGTATAGATGCCTTGTATTATCATATAGTGCAGAGTATTGTGTTTATTAGTGTATAGATGCCTTGTATTATCATATAGTGCAGTGTTGTGTTTATTAGTGTATAGATGCATTGTATTATTATATAGTGCAGAGTGTTGTGTTTATTAGTGTATAGATGCCTTGTATTATCATACAGTGCAGTGTTGTGTTTATTAGTGTATAGATGCCTTGTATTATCATATAGTGCAGTGTTGTGTTTATTAGTGTATAGATGCCTTGTATTATCATACAGTGCAGTGTTGTGTTTATTAGTGTATAGATGCCTTGTATTATTATATAGTGCAGAGTGTTGTGTTTATTAGTGTATAGATGCCTTGTATTATCATACAGTGCAGTGTTGTGTTTATTAGTGTATAGATGCCTTGTATTATTATATAGTGCAGAGTGTTGTGTTTATTAGTGTATAGATGCCTTGTATTATCATACAGTGCAGAGTGTTGTGTTTATTAGTGTATAGATGCCTTGTATTATCATATAGTGCAGAGTGTTGTGTTTATTAGTGTATAGATGCCTTGTATTATCATATAGTGTAGTGTTGTGTTTATTAGTGTATAGATGCCTTGTATTATCATATAGTGTAGAGTGTTGTGTTTATTAGTGTATAGATGCATTGTATTATCATATAGTGTAGAGTGTTGTGTTTATTAGTGTATAGATGCCTTGTATTATCATATAGTGCAGAGTATTGTGTTTATTAGTGTATAGATACCTTGTATTATCATATAGTGCAGAGTGATGTGTTTATTAGTGTATAGATACCTTGTATTATCATACAGTGCAAAGTGATGTGTGTATTACTGTATAGATGCCTTGTATTATCATATAGTGCAGAGTGACGTGTTTATTAGTGTATAGATGCCTTGTATTATCATATAGTGCAGAGTATTGTGTTTATTAGTGTATAGATACCTTGTATTATCATATAGTGCAGAGTGATGTGTTTATTAGTGTATAGATACCTTGTATTATGATACAGTGCAGAGTGATGTGTTTATTAGTGTATAGATGCCTGGTATTATCATATAGTGCAGAGTGTTGTGTTTATTTGTGTATTGATGCCTTGTGTTATCATATAGTGCAGTATTGTGTTTATTAGTGTGTGAGTTGTACTAGTCCCCTGGCTAAGACTTGCCAGTACTCTACTGTAAGCTATTGTAAACTGATTTCCTGAAGCTCCCAGCTCACAGTCCTTGTGCTGATGTAGTTTCCAGAGGCAGTTTTGAACTCTGTTTGAGTGATGCAACAGCTGATTTTTACATCAGCACTCTGTGAGCTTGTGTGGTTACCACTTTATGGCTAGGCAGTTGTTGTGCCTAGATGTTTCCATTTCACAATAATAGCACTTAGAGGTGACCGGAGCAGATCTAGTGGGTCAGATATTTGTGGTAAAGGGAACATCTGAATGACAGTGTTACATTTAAAGTCACTGAGCTCTTAAGTTCGGCACATTGTATGGCCAATGCTTTCCTATAGAGATTTTATTTCCACCTGCTGGATTATATGCACCTGTTAGCAATGTGTTTGGCTGAAACTCCTGAACTGGATAATTATTAGGGGAGTTTACATTCTTTTGGCCGTATAGTTTAAGTATTTAGTAAACTACAAAATGTGACCATTTAAAGTAGTTTCGGTAGCTGTAGCCCTGTGGATTTACGCCTGAGATACATTGTGATTTAACACCTTCATTATCACAGTATTATGTCTAAGGATTCCCTAGGCCAGAACCAGCGGGTGCCAGATCATGGATTCTAAACAACACATTTGTTCTTTACCAAGCATGTGTGAAATGGGATTAGTACAGAGACAGAGCGTTCTGAAGCCCTGCCTCTGATCCTTGTCTGTGAGGGTTGTCCCAGCCACATCCAGCTCCGACTCATTGTTAATAGTAATAGGATCTGAGGGCTATCTGACCCGTCCTCTCAGTTGTTTCTCATTGGTTCAGTGTTTGACACAGTTAGACCTCTAACCTTGTTATTCATAGCCTTTGTACAGATCAGAAAGCTGAAAAACATTTCTGTACTAATCCCATGGAAAAATAAGAACTAAACAACAAATCTATGTTACAGTGACAATTAGAATCATGTGTGCTGTCTTATTAATATTTCAGGGGATTTGGGGCTTTTCTATAAAAAAATGCATTCCCTGCCCTGGGATATCATGTGAACCAGTTTGTCAGTGTGGCACAGGGTATAAGAAAGAAGGTGTCGCCCTTAAGAAAGTTCTCATGAGTCAAGATATGCACTTAGGGCCAATATTTGAATACCAGAATAGGGGCGGCACATGGAGCTGCAAGTCAGTGGCCACATTCCAATCCAATCATTTGCTGGGAGAGGTTTGTATTAATCTCTTGTCTTTTTTACTTTCCTTTTTATGGCATTTCAATCTGTTGGCTGCATGCCTTTCACATTTATTTAAGATGCTCAAATTACACATATAGAAATAAATGCCCTATCCTTCTGTGTCTGCTGAAACATTAAATATAACAGTCATAGAACTGACTGAACCATAACCAATAACAAATAACTCAATAAATACAGGTGGGGTGTAGGTCCCATTTATTGCAGGAAATGGAAACCAGCTGGAAGCAACAAATCAGACTAAACCAGGTGGCGACATTCTAACTAGGAGTGTAAGCAGACCCTTGTTAAGAAGATGGACTGCACCCATAAATGCCGACAACAAGTGAAGCTCAGCTGCACGCAGATGTACTTAGGGAGTTCCCAGCAACTCAAATGGGGGAGGGACCTTCAGGCGTGCACCTGTGGACTTCACCCTACCCCCTGTACAGCCGTCACTCTACCTCCCGATGAAGAGATAGCCCAACAGGCACAGCTCTTGCCGCCACCCTCATAAGTGTAACAAAATAGCTCACCTCAAATTACATAGGATCAGTTTAATGCCCCTCTCAGTGAGGTGCCCAGTCCCTCCTGTAGAGGCTCCTCTCAGCCATTGAGGTATTCCCATGCTCTACAACAAAACCTCCTATCTCAGACAGGCAATTCCTGACATCCCTATTCAGTTTCTTTCTGACCTGAAAGGCCACCCTGTGTGATTGTATATGTCTCCACTCTATTCTGGGAATGATGTTTGACCACCCTATCCTGACGTTGGGGACCCACACATGAAACGTACACAGATCTGACTGGATTACCACACTGAGCTGCTTGCATGGTAGGAGCCCCATATCACCGGCATGAATGATAATCACGTGAGGCTTTGCCCACCGCCGCAATGCTCCCTGCAGCAATTCAGAAAGACCTGCCCATTGCAAACCCCTGCGCCCCAATCATCTGCCAGTGGCCCTAGACGATGGAAATCCTAGCTGGGTCCGCCTGGTCTGGCTATCATCCTCTGCTATGCCCAATGGATGTAGGAATGTCCCGTGATCCACACACTCAGCGGACCTGCTCCTGGCCCTGAAAAGAAACAAAAGTTAACAAAAGAACAGCACTAGACAGAGCATAACTATTACACTAGCAATGGCCTAACGTACAACAGATATCTCTGGCATCTCCAACTCCCCAGAGAGCGGATGCGGTCAGCCGACAACCCTTACCCTGCAGCTGTGGTAGTTGCTCGAACCCGAAATGAGTGAGGGGCAATGACCCTAGGGTCGAACCCCACCCAAGTCGCTGCCCAGCTCAGGACCTTCCGGAATTGAAACCTAGTCACCGGAGATCCATCTATGTGATCCAGGAATCCTAGGGGGGCCATCAGATGCACATCCATGTAGACCCCCACTAACTTGACTGGACAACAGGTCGCACCCGGATGGGCGGGTAGGGAAATCCAAGCTCCTCTGCCTTCCTAATCCATCTTATATCTGAGCAGGAAAACAAGTACGGCTTCATCACTGATGTGCACATGGACAGTGAGAAGGCCACCTGGTTTATTCTTAGAAAAGGGAACTAATTCTCCCACCCTAAGGGCCCCGTGAAAAGCGAGCCCGAATGCGGCAGCAAAAAGTGTTGTTTCTAAAGCCGAAGAACACACTCCCTTTAAGACATGGCATAGCCAATCGACTGTAACCGGATCCCTGCCATCAGGTGTCTGAGGATGCATACAACCCCATCCCCTCATCACCTGTCTCACCAAAAAGGTTCTGCATCAGCAAGGCCATACATCTTACAAAAGAAGGACACTGCAGCCAGCCATGAATTAACTGCTCCCTTAGACACCCCTTTACCTAGAAGCTCAGCAATCCAGTCCAGGAGACCCCACTGTTGGCCAGCAAAGGAGATGCGCCCATGGGAATCATAGAAAGCAACCTATTCTGCCCAATGCTTGACGTAAGTATTACACGTAGAAGGAGCCAGCAAGGATCTGGTCATCTGTATCAAGGCTCCCAATCCAGTGCCACCTGCCATAAATAATTGGGATAAGGAATACCATCAATTCTGGCCCCAGGTACCCAAGCGTAAAATGTTTCCCACTGAAAGCGGGCTAGCGTGCCTGCAATTCTTTTCTGGACCTCTGGAACGTGCCTTGCACCAAAAACTATGTTCAGGTGCAGACACCTCAACACAAGCAATCTCAGGTACCTTACCACTACTCGAGACCCAGACATGAGCTTGTTGATTGCAAATACCACACTCATGTTGTCAATCCAAAAAACTACCTTACGATCTCCCATATCTCGAGGGCAACCACAATAGAAAAATCTCTAGCAGGCAAAGGTTCCTTACCAGCCCACGATCAATCCATGACTGAGGCCATGGCCCAGCATGCCATTGACCATGAAGAAAAGCGCCGTACCCGTGGGAGCCAGCAGCATCTGTAAACAACTGGAGAGCGCTGTTGGAAGAGACTCCCTTCCTCCACACACAAATGATTCCATTGAAGCGAAGAAGGAACTGCTCCCAAACCTCGAGGTCTTTAACCATCTCTAGATTGAAACAAACCCTGTAGGCAGGAGAACTTGCCCCACATAACTGGAGCTCCAGCGTAAGGAAAACCCTCCACATGGGGATGACTCTCCCCACGAAGTTCAGCAGACTCAACAGGGACTTCAGATCCCTGATTGATGTGTGGGACTTCGCTTTCATGGACCTGACTGCCACCAATATGCGGTCAATCTTATCCTGGGACAACCCCCAAAGGAGAGACAACCAACTCTGGAATTGTAACCTCCTTAAAGGGGCTGGCCATGCGACCCAAGGCCACCTCCTTGCCCAACTTCTCTTTCTCCACGCTAGGAAGTTGGTATGCAGATTTCAAGTTCCTATGAACCATGGACCTGCAAGCCCTAGTACTGATGGGGATAACGAATCCCGATCGGAGGCCTGAGTCAAGCAAACTGGCCACCTGCCAATCTGGGTAAAGCGCCTTTTCCCGCAATATGGGATCTAAGCCCAGAGCGCTCGCTCTGCCTCTCCTGAGGGCAACCAAGCTCCTGACTTCTACAGCACTCTGTGCAACAATGCCTGCCACCGCAATCTCTGCAGGCATGCCTGAAAGCTCAGGAAGTGTCAGGCTCAAGGACACGATATCTAAAAAGATATGAAGTTGTGTCAAATTAATGATCTGGACCACAACTGCTGGAAATTACATATGTTTAAATATATGTGTGTTGCAACACTGAGACTTTTGGAAATGATGTGAATGAAAATAGGTGGCAGCAATAATTAACCAAAATGTCACAGAGATGCTGTTAGTCTTATGGAGAAGTTAGTGTGTGTTCCCTATTGCTGCCACATGTGTTATAAAACACCAAATCCATGCAGCAGGGGCACACACCAACAAACCAAATTTAGTGGTGAGAGCCAAGTAACAACAGGTGAAGCTAAACCTTTAAAATTGACAGACAGAGTCTACTAGCAAGGTGATCCTCAGTTATAAATATAGCGTGTTACGTATTGGATAACTTAGAAGAGGTTTAACAGGTCTATTCTGAGTTAAGGTATTGATCGGTTTAGGAGAATTACCATACAGCTGTAGCAGACTTATAATGAAAGCGTAAGTACTTAAAAAAACATGTCAATCCATAGAAACGCTTAGTCAGATGTTAGGCTTAAGTTTGAGAAGCAGTGAAATCTTACCGCCTGGCTGTTACTGCGGTTGCAGCGGCGTAAATGTCCGAGTACTCTGAGCAGCGGAGGTTGGCGTCTGAGTTGGGGGTTGCGCAGCTGGCGTGTGACGTCACCGCAATCCTTTCCGTGAAAGCTGGATGGGAGGAAATAGCCAGAGCGGGCAGAACTGAAACGGAGCACAGTCAAGTTAATCAAAGGACTTGGAGTAAGTCTGAGAAGAAGTGTTTCCTTAGTGACAAGTTTGGCAAGTAGAACTATAGAGTTCAAAAGCACGTAAATCAAGTAGAGTTGTTTTGCTTTGTAATTCCTGCAGGTACAGGGCAGCAAGTGAAGGCTTGGCAAGTTCTGTGAAACTATAGAACTTCAATACTAAGCGAGGATAAGCAGACGAGGAGGGGCTTATAAACAGAGGAGAACAGGTGTGATTTGTGTTAAAGGAACAGTATGTGGCAATATAACCTGTTATGAGATGGTAACCTGACAGGACCCCCCTCTCAAGGAGCAACTCCCGGTGCTCAAGGTCCCGGACGATCAGGATTCTGCTGATGGAAGCGAGAGATCAAACGAGCTGCTGAGATGTTACAAGCAGGCTCCCAGGAATCCTCGGAGGAGGAGTACCCCTTCCAATTAACTAGATACTCCAGACGCCCACGGCGGCGTCGGGAATCCAGGATGGAACGTACTTCATACTCCACGTTAGGGTCTAGAGTAACCTGAGGAAGAGGAGGATCAACGGTGGAACCCCTGATCTCTTTATAGGGCTTGAGAAGGGAAACGTGGAACGTTGGATGGATCTTTAGAGAGGACGGCAATGTGAGACGGACAGTATTGGCGTTGATGACCTTTTCAATTGGGTAAGGTCCAACAAACAGAGGAGAAAGTTTCCTGCAAGGCAAATTCAAGGAGAGATGTCTCGTAGAGAGCCAAACTAAGTCACCAGGTCTATAAACAGGTGGAGGTAAACGATGACGGTCGTAGTATCGTTTGTATATTTCCTTTGCTCTGAGAATGGCAGCTTCAATGCTTTTGAAGTTGGAGGTTATGTTCTCGGTGAATTCAGAGATGGTGGGTGAGAGTATATCGGAGGTAGGGAATAACTGGAAATGGGGATGATACCCATAATTAGCGAAGAAAGGTGTCTGATTGATAGTGGAATGATGAGTATTGTTATAAGAAAACTCAGCATACGGCAAAAATTCAGACCAAAGATGCTGTTGACGGGAACAAAAAGATCTAAGAAACTGTTCAAGCCATTGATTACACCTTTTTGTTTGTCCATTTCCTTGAGGATCATATGCGGTGGTGAGTTTTCTATCTACAGAGAAAGTTTTACAAAATTGATGCCAAAGTTTACTAGAGAATTGGGTTCCCCGATCACTAATTATGGAATCAGGGAGTCCATGATGTTTTATGACATGTTTCATGAGTAGATGTACGGTTTCCAAGGCGGTAGGTAGTTTCGGGTATGGAATGAAATGACACATTTTCGTAAAATGATCCACTACAACCATAATAGTGGTGTTCTTCGACGATATCGGCAAGTCTACAATAAAATCAAGAGCAATCTGTGACCAAGAGGTTTTCGGAGTGGGTAGTGGTAGTAGGAGGCCATAGGGAGCATGTTTGCTTCTTTTAGAGGTAGTGCATACTGGACAAGATAAAACGTAATCATTAATGTCCTTGGACATGCGAGGCCACCAATGATTTCTGGAGACTAATTCCTGCATTTTATGAATTCCTGGATGACCAGCCAGAGAAGATTCATGTACCATGTGGAGTAATGTCTGTCTTAGGGATGGTGGTATGTACAACCATGAGTTATGATAATAGCAACAGTTAGGTTTCAGATGTAGTTGATGAAGTGGTTTGGAAACATCCTTAAGTTGTTCATTTAGAACAATGGGTTCTGACTGTAGTGTGAATAAGAGGAAATTTTCAGTTGGGATAATAGATGTTTCTGTTAGTGGGGGTACAATGTCAGTAGTAATCCTAGAGAGAGCATCTGCTTTGAGGTTTTTTCCGGAAGGACGGTAAGTGATCAGAAAATTGAAACGTGAGAAGAAAATATTCCATCTGACCTGTCTTGCTGAAAGGGTACGGGTGGATTTTAAATATTGCAAATTTCTGTGATCCGTATATATTAATGTAGGGATAGTAACCCCTTCTAGCAGATGACGCCAGTGTTCTAGGGAATATTTTATTGCCAGTAATTCCTTGTCACCAATTGGGTAGTTTTGTCCCGCTGAATTTAAAGTCTTAGAATAGAAGGCTACTGGATGTAATGGTTTTGAAAGTTCTTCCCTCTGTGAGAGCACTGCTCCGATGGCATAATTGGAGGCATCTACCTCCAGTACAAACTGGAGTTTCGGATCAGGAAAACGTAGAATGGGAGCTGAAGTGAATTTGTGTTTGAACATATCAAAAACTTCTTGGGCCTCGGTATTCCACTTGAAAGGTTTGTTAATCTTGGTGAGAGTGGTTAGAGGTAAGGCTAATTTGGAAAAGTTCTTAATAAACTTGCGATAGAAATTCGCAAACCCCATGAAGGATTGTACTTGGCGTCTATTTTTCGGTACAGGCCAGTTGAGGATTGATTCTACCTTTTTTGTTTCCATGCTTATGCCTGAAGAGGTTATTTCGTAACCCAAGAAAGTAATGGATGATGAGTTAAAGAGACATTTTTCAGCTTTAGCGTACAAATGGTTGCCTCTAAGCCTGGATAGCACCTGTCGAACGTGTAGAACATGTTCATCGTACGTTTTAGAATAAATTAATATGTCATCAAGGTAAATGACGGTGAAGACATCCAAAATATCTCTGAAAATGTCATTTATCAAGTGCTGAAAGGTTGCTGGGGCATTACAACGTATTCGAACAACCCGTAGCGGGTTCATAACGCAGTCAACCACTCGTCCCCAGATCTTATGAGGACGAGGTTGTAAGCACCCCTCAGATCTAACTTGGTAAAATATTTAGCCCCTTCGAGTCTTTCTATGATTTCCGGAATGAGCCGCAGAGGATAACGATTTTTTATAGTTATTTTGTTTAGTTGTCTGTAGTCAACTATAGGTCTAAGGGACCCATCTTTGTTTTTAACAAAGAAGATCCCAGCACTCGCTGGAGAAGTGGATGGCCGTATAAAACCTTTTTTGAGGTTTTCATCTAAGTACAATTTTAAATGTATGAGTTCTGGCTTGGATAGCGGGAAGATATGCCCAGATGGGATATCTGAACTGGGTAATATGTCAATGGGACAATCGTACTTTCTATGAGGTGGTAGGTGTTCTGCTTCGGTTTTGCTGAAAACATCAGAAAAATCTTAATATACCTCAGGTATTTCAACCTCTGGGATTTTTTCAGAAGTGTGCAGGATAGGTGTTGGGAAACAAGTATTAAGGCAGAATTTGGAGTTGAAAGTCACGGATAAACTAGACCAATTAATGGCAGGATTATGTGTATTAAGCCAATTTATACCCAATACAATGGGTGATATAGGAGAGGAGATAACGTCAAAACTTAAATACTCTCTATGGTGATCAGTAGTGACTAAAAGAATAGGAATAGTTTGGTATTCTACAGGCCCTGTAGTGATGTTTTTACCATCAATACCCCTTAAGAAAACAGGAGACTTTTTTTTTACTAGTGGTATTTTATTTAGGTAAGTGAATGCATTATCAATATAGGAAGCTGTGGCTCCTGAGTCAATTATCGCGGTAGCGTTGACCCGCTGTTGGTCCCACTGTAAAAGAAGAGATATGTGTAAGTATGATGTAGAAAGTACCTGAGTAGAACAGCAATAGGCTGGATTCTCTGTCTTACCCTTACTTAGCTTCTGCAGGGTAGGACAATCTCTAACTGTATGATTCTCTGAAGCACAGTATAGACACAGATTGTTTGTTCGTCTCCTGACCTTTTCCTCAGGGCTTAAGGGACCACGTACAAATCCGATGTCCATGGGTTCAGGAGAGGACTTTGAGGTATGAGGTGTTTGATGTTTCTTTAGGTTGGGCTCATGGTAGGATCTTTCCTGCTGTCTCTCTCTGAGACGTCTGTCTATTGTAATACTAAGGGTCATTAGTTCCTCCAGAGTAGGAGGTAAATCTGATCTTGAGAGTTCATCTTTAATGCCATCCGATAGGCCCAATCTAAATTGATTTCTCAATGCAATGTTTTTCCACATTGTATCCTTAGCCCATTTTTTAAAATCGGCAATGTAGTCTTCAACTACTCTCTTCTTTTGCCTTAATGATCTCATAGCATTCTCAGCCGTGATTTGTTTATATGGGTCTTCATATAGTTGACCCATGGCTGAGAAAAAATTCTCAAGAGAGTTTAATATGTCATCATTGCATTCAAAATAGGTGTTGGCCCAGGTACGGGGCTCACCCCTAAGGTATGAGATTACAGTAAGCACTCTGGCTCTATCATTAGGGTATGTATGGGGTTTCAAAGAAAACATTAATAGGCAGGCATTTTTAAAATCCCTTTTCTGGGGGACTAACCTGGGGATCAGAAATAGGGACTCTTTTATCTACTACATCCCTAATGTATGTTTTCATATTATCATTCTCAACCTTAAGAGTATTAAGGGCCTCAGTTAACAGGTCAACCCTCTGAGTAAGGGTCTGCATGTGTGCATTAATTCCAGCTGGGTCCATTTTTCAGTTTTAAATGGGCTTAGTATTCTGTCAGGCTCAAGGACACGATATCTAAAAAGATATGAAGTTGTGTCAAATTAATGATCTGGACCACAACTGCTGGAAATTACATATGTTTAAATATATGTGTGTTGCAACACTGAGACTTTTGGAAATGATGTGAATGAAAATAGGTGGCAGCAATAATTAACCAAAATGTCACAGAGATGCTGTTAGTCTTATGGAGAAGTTAGTGTGTGTTCTCTATTGCTGCCACATGTGTTATAAAACACCAAATCCATGCAGCAGGGGCACACACCAACAAACCAAATTTACTGGTGAGAGCCAAGTAACAACAGGTGAAGCTAAACCTTTAAAATTGACAGACAGAGTCTACTAGCAAGGTGATCCTCAGTTATAAATATAGCGTGTTACGTATTGGATAACTTAGAAGAGGTTTAACAGGTCTATTCTGAGTTAAGGTATTGATCGGTTTAGGAGAATTACCATACAGCTGTAGCAGACTTATAATGAAAGCGTAAGTACTTAAAAAAACATGTCAATCCATAGAAGCGCTTAGTCAGATGTTAGGCTTAAGTTTGAGAAGCAGTGAAATCTTACCGCCTGGCTGTTACTGTGGTTGCAGCGGCGTAAATGTCCGAGTAATCTGAGCAGCGGAGGTTGGCGTCTGAGTTGGGGGTTGCGCAGCTGGCGTGTGACGTCACCGCAATCCTTTCCATGAAGCTGGATGGGAGGAAATAGCCAGAGCGGGCAGAACTGAAACGGAGCACAGTCAAGTTAATCAAAGGACTTGGAGTAAGTCTGAGAAGAAGTGTTTCCTTAGTGACAAGTTTGGCAAGTAGAACTATAGAGTTCAAAAGCACGTAAATCAAGTAGAGTTGTTTTGCTTTGTAATTCCTGCAGGTACAGGGCAGCAAGTGAAGGCTTGGCAAGTTCTGTGAAACTATAGAACTTCAATACTAAGCGAGGATAAGCAGACGAGGAGGGGCTTATAAAGGGAGGAGAACAGGTGTGATTTGTGTTAAAGGAACAGTATGTGGCAATATAACCTGTTATGAGATGGTAACCTGACAGGAAGCTCCCTTGTCAATTGTTTATCTTGAAATCTCCAGCATACCCTCAGGGGGCACTGTCAAGAATACTGGGAAGATGTACCCCTCCATAGGCACGGAGGAAGACTGCCATGGCCCTAGCTGTTTTTCTGGACCCAGCTGCACCCACAAGCGCAATTCCACAGCTCCGAAGTCAAGTAGTGGGTTAGCCACCTTTTTCCATCGAAACGCAATGTCATATTCCCTACAGGCACCCTCCCTATATATTGCCTGGATAGTTTAAATGGCATCCTGATATTTAAGGATAGACAAGGTCTGGTCTGGATATCTCACCAGGTAACAGAATGTGTACACCCAAAAGCATTTCTGCCATTGGTCATACGTATCAGGCCGCTTGAATTCTTTAGTGCCAGTGCCATCCTTGTTTTTTTTATTTCTGGGATAAGCCTCTGCAGAGAGTTCAAATATGTGGAGATATTTAACCTCCTGAATTCGTTTTACAACCTTATATTTAAGGTGATCATGCAAGCTGAACGAGGACCATGAGTATATGTCCCCGTGGACCGCCGCCCTGCATTGGCAAGGAATTCCAACCCCGGTACTCTGGCCAGCACGGGATGTGTTGGCAGCAGAACATTTTATTCCATCGGGGCAATGAAGGGGAGGAAGATAAGCCCATGGCCTTTTTCTCATCAACCAACCACTTCATTATCTTGTACATATGTTTTTGGCCTTTAGCTACCAACCACAGGAACTTGTCACTCTTTGACCCAGAGTCATCCGAGGATGAACTAAACCCTCTTAACCAGCGACCAATCGGTTCCTTACTGTGCCCCAGTGGTCACTGCACTGCCGCTTGGGGATGTCGAGAGTTGCTCCTCTCAGTCTTGCCCCTCCTTGAGCTGGTACCCAATGTTGCTGCTTGCCACTGCTGATGCTCTATTGCCAGGCTCTATGGCTCCCTGAAAAGAGAACGGGGAGAGAGGAGTACCACGGGATGAAACCGAGGCCCCTGCCCCCACTTGGGCCGCCAATAACCTTGTCTTGCCACTCGCAAACTGCATTCCTGCATTCATTATCTTGTGAGGGACACCAGGAACTCATTCACCAACTGGACTTGTCTAGCGCTGCTGGATCCAACCTCACTCTCTAGGCCCCGACATAAACTGGGATCTTGGCCGAGGACCGGGTGGTGACCCCTAAACCTATCCCATTGGGTGACACACCTGAAACATTTGCACGCGTACCCCGCGATGCACTCCTTGTGCTCCACAAACCACTCACAGCTTAGCTCCTATTCACTCCCATTCTCACATTCACCCCTTTTGTCGGGTCTGCTGCCCTCCTAGAACCACTTGGACCACACCCATGTGCATCTCTTATTGGGCCTTCTGTCCGCTAACTGCCAGTTGCACCACTCGCATTCAGCCTGCCGTCCGCTAACTGCCAATTGCACCACTCGCATTCAGCCTGCCGCCTGCTGATTTAAAATTACACTGCTCTATTTGTACCCCTTGGTATGCCTTGGACCTGCTCTGTGCTAATCACTCCACTCATATCAATACCCCTTTGCGACTGACCTGCTGGCTTAGCTAGCCCCCCTGCTGCTCACAAGTGCAAAGGCCCTGTGCCTCACTGCCCCCCCTGGGTACTCCTCTCTAACCTGAAGACCAGAAGTGCCGAAAATCGCAAGTGACATCATATTGAAGGCCGCCCTACGCACGCGTTAGTGCCGGGAACGAAGGGGATGAAGGCCCAACCGTAACACCAACCTCCAACGGACCAGGTGCTGCACCCGCACCGGAAGTGGAGGCCCCGCCACCCACAAGAACCAACTCCAGTGTTTGGAGCATGGACACCGAGGACGCTAAAGCCTCACCGGACAGCGTGACAGAAGCTAGAGGTAAGTTAGTCATGTTTCCACTGTCTCAGCGAACTGTAGCCACCATGGGACGCACATCTCCAAAAAGAGAGAGCCCTGCATCATGGGAAGGGGGATACACTAAAAAAGGCCTGGGAATCAAAATCCATTTGGAGCGGGAGAGAGGGCTTGCTGCTAAACCCCAGACTGTGCTGATCTCGCCGCTAACCAGGGGCTGCCCAGGGGATCCATGTGCACCCGAATTAGACTGCCCTGGACACGGGGATGGGGGTTGAACCAACGAGATAGGTAATGATGGTATCAGCTCCTCATCTGATCCAAACTCCTCAATCCGCAGCTCCTCCATGTCCTCTTTCCTTGCAGATTTCCTGGCGGGAACAGATGATCTCATTGTGCACACTAGAAAAACCAATGCCTCTTCACAACTATGTAGCACCACAAAGCTGAAGCACTACAAATCTATGAAGACAAGCTGGAAAGAGGGTCTGGGGCCTGTAACCTGACTTTTTATGTATAAGCCAAATCCCCACCCCCACTAATGCAACATAGTTGCTACTACACAACTTACACACTCCTAACGGCCTTAATCCTTCTTTTCATTTCAGGCTATTTATCCTACACTGCCTTTATCAGAACATATTATTATTATTATTATTATTAATAACGGTTACTTATAAAGTAGAATACATCCATGAGGTACATTACGCTAAGTACAATATGGTAGGTAATATAGGTTGCGGTATCTGCAACCGGAATTCTAAAAATTGCAGTAAGACCAGTAGAGTGCTTGGTTGTATAGATATCGGTATCTTCAGCAGGAATAGTAAGTATTGCAGTGAGTAAGGCCAGTAGAGTGCTTGGTTGTATAGGTAGCAGTATCTGCAGCAGGAATAGTAAGTATTGCAGTGAGTAAGGCCAGTAGAGTGCTTAGTTGTATAGGTAGTTGTATCTGCAGCAGGAATAGTAAGTATTGCAGTGAGTAAGGCCAGTAGAGTGCTTGGTTGTATAGGTAGTTGTATCTGCAGCAGGAATACTAAGTATTGCAGTGAGTAAGGCCAGTAGAGTGCTTGGTTGTATAGGTAGTGGTATCTGCAGAAGGAATAGTAAGTATTGCAGTGAGTAAGGCCAGTAGAGTGCTTGTTTGTATTATGCTAAGTACAATATGGTAGGTAATATAGGTTGCGGTATCTGCAACCGGAATTCTAAAAATTGCAGCAAGACCAGTAGAGTGCTTGGTTGTATAGATATTGGTATCTTCAGCAGGAATAGTAAGTATTGCAGTGAGTAAGGCCAGTAGAGTGCTTGGTTGTATAGGTAGCAGTATCTGCAGCAGGAATAGTAAGTATTGCAGTGAGTAAGGCCAGTAGAGTGCTTGGTTGTATAGGTAGTTGTATCTGCAGCAGGAATAGTAAGTATTGCAGTGAGTAAGGCCAGTAGAGTGCTTGTTTGTATAGGTAGAGGTATCTGCAGTAGGAATAGTAAGTATTGCAGTGAGTAAGGCCAGTAGAGTGCTTGGTTGTATAGGTAGTGGTATCTGCAGAAGGAATAGTAAGTATTGCAGTGAGTAAGGCCAGTAGAGTGCTTGTTTGTATGGGGTATGGTCTCTCTTTCTCACCAACGGTGGATTTTAATGTTTTTCAAACTATTGTGGATGTGAACCGATTGGTCAGAAACATTACACTAAAAAAACATTTTTCAGATAATGTGGTCTCAGAATGTCCAACAGTAGCTACTACTGTGAATCCACAATTTGGTGAGAAGGATTTGTTATCCTTCCAGGAATCTTGTGATGTGGTTGCTTTACAAGAACTAACCTCAGTTACTGAACAGGGGCATATAGGTAAGGGATCTACTTTTAGACCTATGTCCAAATTTTACCCTATTCATAGTAAGGGCAATATTGTAGAAACTTTTTTAAATAGCATAGAGAAAGATCTAATGACTTTGGAAGCAACCCATAATCCTGTAACTTCAAATCTAACTAGAAATGAAAAAATGGCTTTGAAAATTCTTCAGGCCAATAAAGAGATAGTCATTAAAAACTCAGACAAGGGTTGCACAGTAATTGTACTTGATAGAACAGACTACATAGAGGAGGCCCATAGACAGCTTAATAATCAGGATAACTATTTCAAGCTAACTAGTAACCCTACCAAGGATTTTAGTCATGAAATGTCACAAGGTTTTATTGACGTGAACACAACAAATTACATTATGGTTCATAATCCCAGAATTCCCCTCTTTCACCATCTCCCCAAAACACACAAGTCTTTACTAGAAGTTAAAGGTATGCCGATAGTCAGCGGAATAGGTTCTCTAACTGAGCACCTGTCCCAGTGGTTGGACTCCATTTTGCAGCCCCTTTTTGTGTCCCTACAAACATATGTCAGAGACACCAAACATATTTTAAACATTCTGGAGAACCACAAGTGGCTGGAGACGTATAGTTAGGTAACGGTGAATGCAGTATCCCTTTACTCTTCCATACCACACGAGGAAGGAATCAGGGCAGTGAGCTTCTTTTTACATCATTTTACTGACTATACTGCAGATTTCCAACTCTTTATTTTGAGGGTGACTAGATTTCTATTGACCCACAACTTCTTTCAATTTGAGGGGTTTTCTAACTCCAAAGATGTGGAATAGCGATGGGAGCAAAATTTGCCCCATCATACGCCAACCTATTTTTGGGTTGGTGGGAGTTTTTCCACATCTTTGGAGATAGAAACCCTTACAAGAAGGACATTGTGATGTATAGGAGATACATAGACGACCTTCTATTTATATGCAGAGGGTCCTATGAAGATGTCGAGCATTTTATTAATAAATTAAACCATAACCAAATTGGATTGAGTTTTACACATGAGATACAGTCCTCTAGTATCAACTATCTTGATCTCACCCTATTGGGTATGAGAGATGGTACTATAACGACAAAGACATACAGAAAGCCTATCTCGAGAAATTCCCTTCTACATGGGAAGAGCTGCCATCCGAAACATACACCGGCTGCAGTGGCCAAAGGCGAATTTATTTTCCTGAAGAGAAACTGTTCGGATATGGTGGAATATAAAGAGCAAGCAGATGAATTGGAACAGAGGCTATCTGAAAGGGGCTATCACAGAAATATCATTACCAAGGCTAGGAAACAATGTAATGAGAAACAGAGATCAGCACTTTTAAAAGGTGCAAACAAAACACAACACGACTTTACAGGAGTAAATTTTATCACCAGTTACAGCTCCCAATATCCACAGATAGTACAAATAATAAAGAAACATTTTCCCATCCTAGCAGCAGATGATAAATTAACAGGCCTAGTAAAACAGGGAATCAGATGTAGCTCTAGAAGGAGTCCTAACTTGGGTACTATCCTGTCACTAACACTATTGAAGCAGGATACAACCAATAATAGTACCTGGCTAAGGAGCACAGGCATGTATGGCTGTCGGCACAACAAGTGCAAACCCTGTGAATACTTGGACAGAACAAAGGCATTTAGTTCTTGTGTTACTAGAGAAGTCTTTCAAATAAATACTCTATTGAATTGCATGTCTAAGAATGTAATCTATATGATCAAATGTGAACAGTGCCAGATCCAGTATATTGGACTTACTTCTAGGGACATCAAGTCCAGGATGAGGGAACATCTTTCTACCCTTGGAAGAGGCAAATCCTCAACCCCCCTGATAAGACATTTTTCTGAAATCCATAATGGAAATTTGAATACAATGAAATGGTGTGCCATAGAGCAAGTTAGAACATCTAACAGAGGGGGGGGGGGGGCGAAGCTTGGCCATGCAGGAACATGGACGGGTAGTATCTTATATACAGGCTCCTCCCACAGGGGGGCACTAGAAACCTAATGTTTGGCCTAGGTGATTGTCTAGATAATCTATTTTAATACCTGTTCTGTTTGAACTTTATAAAGAAATGCATGCAGCATTCTCTACTTTTACTATTTGCTATTTGCCATAGTCCGGATGGAGGGGATTAATTCTCTCCCCCCATATTGCATCTGCGTGTCGACGAAACATTGATTTCGCCCCCGCACTGGCAAGAGTTATACAGTTATAGTTATAGTTATAAAATATGTTCCATGTTATTGTTATTATGAATGTTGTTTATTGTCATTTTCATTTTGCCTAGGAAATGGTCAAATTTATTTCTAGTTACAGCTATAGTCATATCTCTGGATAAAGCCTTGGGTGCCTTCGATGCCCCCCATCTTAGCAAGCATCAGATCTGTAAGTACACATTGCCCACATGATAGTACATAATACTGATACTTCAATGCATATACTGTCAGTCACCACAAAGGGTCTCAACTCCCCCAAAAAAAGAAATATAGCTCTAACCGAATTTAAAAGGCTGAAAGGGGACATAATCCTCCTACAGGAGACCCACTTCCTGAAAGGAAAGGAGCCCAAGACATTTCCTTACAAATTCGGCACCAGTTATTATGCCTCAAACCCCAAAAAGAAAATACAAGGTGTGGGAATCCTCATAAAAAAGGGCGTGCCATTCCAAGATAATAAGGTACTTAGGGATAGGGAGGGTCGCTATATAGCGATCAAAGGTCTTTTATATGACCGTCCAGTTACTATTATATCTATGTATGCCCCACCAATGAAACAATACCCGTTTCTCAAAAAACTGACAAACAAAATTTTAGAGTTCTCAAGCGGCACTCTATTGATGGGTGGGGACTTGAATATAGCACTGAACCCTACACTAGATTGTTCTTCCACACAATCTTCCCTCCCGTCCAGTACACTACAGAAGGCACAATTACTTCTAAAACAACTCACGGCAAAAGACGTCTGGAGAACACTACACCCGGACACCAAAGATTTTACATTTTTCTCCTACCCTCATAAGCGTTATACACGCATAGATTACATATTTACAGATGTCACGGGGATGTGTATGTTCAGGTCAGCTAAACTTATCCCAATAACGTGGTCGGATCATAACTTAGTGCACTGCTCCTTCAACTGGCCCTCAAAACCAATCAAAGATTTTATATGGAAGCTGGATGAGTACATGTTACACGACATAGAACTAAAAGATAAGCTAACAGAAAGCATCACTGAATACTTTCATCTGAACACGGCAGCCGACACTTCGCCCCAGAACAATTGGGAAGCACATAAAGCTATCATAAGAGGGGAACTTATTGCCTATAATGCCAGAAAGAATAAAATAAAAAGGGAAAACATAAATACCCTCATAACACTCATAGAAAATATAGAATCCCAACACAAATTGCACCCGGAGGATGCACAACTTTTAGAAACACTTTCTGACAAGAAAAAAGTATTAGCCTCAATACTTAACAAGGACATTGCCAGACAAAGCCTACACCTAAAATGCCAAATATATGATTCACATAACAAACCGGGCAGATCTCTGGCTCGACTTATAAGGAAAAAATCAAACATGGCATACATATTACACATTAAAGACAAACAAGGACGCCACTATAACACATCTCATTCTATAGCTTCTGTATTTAGATCCTACTTCCAAGACATATATAACTTAAATACAGGTGACATACAGACTAGAGAACAGTGCACAGAAAGTATAGACCGCTACTTGACACAATTACATCTGCCCAAAATTACACAAGACCAAGCAGACAGATTAGCTGAACCATTCAATATAGATGAAATCTCTAACACCATAAAGGATCTGCCTACGGCAAAGCTCCGAGCCCCGACGGATTCTCCTACTCCTATTATGCCAAATTTAAAGATTTGTTAGCCCCCCACCTTCTCACATATTATAATTCCATAGATGAGACTCATGTCTTTTCCAAAACAGCCTTAGAAGCACATATTATTTTGATACCCAAACCAGGGAAACCCTTAGATGACCCTGCCAGCTATCGACCGATTTCCCTGTTGAACGCCGACGTAAAAATCTTTGCGAAGATCATGGCGACAAGGTTGAACAGGGTTATATCAGACCTGATACAACCAGACCAGATACGGTTTATCCTGGGAAGGGAGGCAAAGGATGGCACGGTCAGGGCCTTACATATTACTTATTATGCACAAGAACATCGGATTCCGCTGGTCCTTTTATCTATGGACGCGGAAAAGGCCTTTGACCATGTCAGCTGGGACTTCCTACGCTTGACACTGCGACATATGGGTCTGGATAGCATCTTACACCGAGTGTTTGCACTCTATGCGCAACAGACAGCAAAAAAATCACCTTAATGGGGTCCTTTCAGAACCCTTCCAATTAACAAACGGCACCAGGCAGGGGTGCCCGCTTTCCCCCTTATTATTTGCATGTATAATTGAGACTCTAGCCACAAAAATTCGAAACAACGTAGATATACAAGGCGTCCAAATTAATCACCAACCTTATACAATCACTTTATATGCCGACGATGTCCTCCTATCGCTAACAAATCCGGTACACTCTATCCCCATTATTATCACAGAACTTCAAACCTTCTATAACCTTTCAAATTTTCTAATAAACCTCAATAAATCTGAAATTTTGAATATAACATTAGATCACAACTCACTAACAGAAACTGAGAAGGTTACCCCGTTTAAATGGTGCTCAAAATCTCTCAAATATCTGGGAATTAATATCACCCCCTCATTAGATCTGCTTTTCCATTACAATTTTAAACCCCTGAAGGATACAATCATAAACGACTTATCCAGATGGAGAAACAAAAGAATTTCGTGGATGGGATGTATTAATTTGTTAAAAATGAATATATTTCCCTGTATATTATACCTTTTTCAGACGGTACCGATCCCCCTTCCTAGATCTTATGTCACATCTCTACAAACAGCTTTTAGCAAGTTTACGTGGAATAGGAAACACCCCAGAATTAATAAAGCAATAATGATGAAGCATAGAGACCAGGGTGGGCTCAGCATACCAGACCTACAAGCTTATAGAACGGCAATTTTCTTACAGAGAATGCTCGACTTATACACACACCCATACTATAAACGATGGGTGGATATAGACCTAGATAATCTGGGCATGACGCGCATCAGTGAATGGTGCTGGTCATTCGACACCACAACTACTATAACCACTACTAACCCAATTATTCTAGAGACTCTTAACAACTGGAACAAGACACTTATCCACTTTCCTTTCCTTACATCTAGACCCTCTCCCTTAACTTCATTGATTAGAAATGGAGAATTGGACCTTGGCCCTACAATCTTACAAACATTATCAACCCAATCACTCACTGACCTACCTATATGCCATCTTATAGATAAAGAACAACTCAAAACCCAGAAAGAGATAGTAAAGTAGGGACTGCAAAGCTTCGCTAATTGGTTCACCTACTTTCAGCTACACCACCTCTTACGATCTAACCCACAGGCCATAAAAATGACAAGACCCCTCACCCACTTTGAATCCTTATTTACACAGGCCCCTCCCCCAAGACACACAATCTCCAAAATATATAAATTGTTGGTCCAAAATCGACCTGGACAGGTGTTGGGTTATATGGAGAGCTGGGAAAGAGACTTGGGGAAAATTATACTTCCTCAAACGTGCTCACAATTCTTCCACTACACCATGAGATCTTCGATCTCCATGAGTGTTCTGGAAATAAACTTCAAAATACTGCATAGGTGGTATTATACACCAAAGAGGCTCCATAGATTATTTAAAGGCTCGGGGAACAGTTGTTGGAGATGTGGCCATGTCGGAAGCGACATGGCACACATGTGGTGGTGGTGCTCCTCCATACGTAATTTATGGAGACAGATCATCAAGAGATTGAAAAAATTATGGAAACACAGCTACCTTTAGACCCTCTGATATGGCTTTTAAATAAACCACCAAAGTTAAAATATAAACCCAAACTAAAACTCCTTATCTTAATGGTAAACAGCGTTAAATTCCTGATAGCTAAAAATTGGAGAGGGACAGAGGTCCCTTGTATGATGCTATGGGTACAAAAAACATCAGATCTAATAAAGATGGAGGAAACCCACTACCTAAAATACGATAAAATGTCCCTTTATGCAGAAATAGTTGAAATGTGGGAAAACTACCTTAAATCTAAACAGAAGGAAGGACATAAACCCAATGTTCTAGGGGAGGAGTAAGAGATAGTAACTCGACATATTCACACATGGGGTGGCACTTCGGAGAGCACTCTGAGGCGACAATATTAATGTTTCACCTGTCCACACTCGTATTGAAATTACAAAATGCTGTAACGAATTCAGTTTCTCTGTTGCAATTTGTTCATTACTAGGCTATGATTTACAATTGTTAATGTAATGTTTTATGTTGTTCGGTTCCAATTTGATATCGCTTGGAGGAGCACAAGACCAAGAACACTGGGGAATTTCTAAAACCGATCGTGTGCTCCCCTAGACTGTGGAAAATGATCAGCTAATGTATGTATACTCCGCGGAGCTGCGACTCCGTACACTGTATTGAATTTCTTTTGAAAATAAAGCTGATTTAAAAAAAAAAAAAAAGAACATCTAACAGAGGGGGGGATGTGGATAAGCTTATGGCCAAGAGAGAAATCTTCTGGATGTTCAAACTAAAGACTAGATATCCAGAAGGCCTAAATTCCAAGTATGATATAATTAATTATTGGGAGTGACCGAATAGCCATGCACTTTATATAAAGTATTTAGACTAGTTTATTCCCCAGGATGTTTTTACATCAGTTGTCTAATTATCTACCTTTTAATGATAATTATGTAACCTTTTCACAATATTTGTCCTGACTTACAGTATAATCATGACAGGCAAGAGCATAATTATACAGTTCTGTTTCATACTCTGATATAATTATGTTTGGTACTTTAACAGGTGATACAGGTAGCAGTGTCACTTGCGGCATATGACAGATAACATCAGAGACACTAAGCAAGTGACGTTATGATAGTCCTGGTATTGTGCAGAATTTCAGTCACACACTTTAAATATTGATGGACATACATATTATAGTAAGTTTGCTCTTATTTTTGTAAATGGGAAATAACCAGTATGTTTTACATCTTTGAATATACCATGTATGTTAATATCTAATAATTAGAGTATGTCTGTTGCAGGCTGCAATTGTACCCATATCAGAAAGGTTTTTGCTGCACGCAATATATTTATTTATGGGCTTCAGGAATCTGTATAAGACAATAGATTGTAAATACGAGTTTACTTATTATACATTATTCCAAGTATGTATTTGAATATATAGTGAAGTGTTTTACGTTTAGGACTATGTATTGCCTGCTAAAAACAAATGCAAGTAACTGTCTTTGCTTTTTCTGCAACAACATTATGTAAATGTGTTTTCCTTTTTACGTATGTTTGTTCTCCTCTCATTTATCTAAATGGTTAATAAGCGTGCTATCTAACCAGATGTGCTGAACACACAGGTGTTTCTTGAGAATAGCGCCCCTCCTCCCCCATTTTTAGACCAATAATTTACCTGTATAGGGTTTTTAAGGATGTTAGGACATGCACAGGTTAGGCTATGACTATGGGTAATACCCGAAACGCGTAAGCCATTGTTTGGTGACTTGGTATACTTTTAAAAGAAGTTACAATAAATGTTAATTTTTATCTTATGGAACTTTCTGAGAGCGTGTTATTATCCATTTATTGCACTGCAGTGAGTAAGGCCAGTAGATTGCTAAGTGGGTCTGTCGTCAAGCAATGCAGAAGCAGCTGTTTTCCTTGAACAAACAATCAAATGTGAAAACCTCACGTCTATAAGACCCTAAATAGAAAAAGTGAGTAAGGCCAGTAGAGTGCTAGGTTGTACAGGTAGAGGTATCTGCAGCAGGAATAGTAAGTACTGCAGTGAGTAAGGATAGTAGAGTGTTTGGTTGTATAGGTAGCAGTATCTGCAGCAGGAATAGTAAGTACTGCAGTGAGTAAGGATAGTAGAGTGCTTGGTTGTATAGGTAGCAGTATCTGCAGCAGGAATAGTAAGTATTACAGTGAGCGAGGCCAGTAGAGAATTTGGTTGTATAGGTATCAGTATCTTCAGCAGGAAAAGTAAGTACTGCAGTAAATAAGGCCAGTAGAGTGCTAAGTGTGGAGAAGTAGGATAAAACCTAAAAAAGATGTGTACCTAGAAAAGCACTCTGCATCTCTTATTGAGCCAAGATGGGTCACTGATTGCTAGAATATAGGTACTTGAGCTGGAAAAAATATATACATTTTAATATCCCATTGGGGGAAAACATGGAGAGGTTAAAATTAAAATTTTATTGGTTATCACTTAAAATTGGGAAATACACCATTAAAAACAGTAGTGAGATCTAATCCACCAGTTCTGTGAAAGCTTCTTTACTGGGTAGAGATTCCGCTGTGTGATATTAACACTGAGTATAATAATTAAATATGATATCAAATCAGACCAAATAGGGTGGATTATATAGTAGGTCAACCTAGTACTCTATTAAAGTCTAGTAGGACAGATGCTGGGTATCCAGTGATTATAAGTGCGATGGTGTTATAAAGTTACTTGAGTATGATTGTCAACTGAAACACCCAGCAATGACTGGCGCAAAGTAATCGTTTATAAGATATTAGGTAGAATAGAGTACAGATTGGTCACAAGTATAAACTCTAATTTAATATACCTTAACCTTGGGCAAACCGTGTTGCCTGTATTTGTAGCTCAACTGTATTGTATGAATCCACTGTAATTATATTAGAATTTTGGTACATACACCCATTATAGTTCCAAAATAAAGAGGTATTTTATAATCCCTCTTATAATGTACTATGATATTGGTTGCATCATATAAGATCAGCCCTCTATGATTGGAGTGTTGAAGTTATATTTTATATATTTAGAAAACACCTGTGTTTCGTGATTCAAATTTTTATAAATAAAGAGATGTTGGTCAATCTCTTACACTGTATGTTATCTGCTGAGTTACTAAAATCAACTATCAAGTAACTTAACTCAATTAATAAGGCAAAACAGTTCTAAGTTTAGTCCTGATGACTATGTAAATCAGACACACTCTGCGTGACAGCTGTTAGCTGCACGTAATTGCATGGAACCACTGGAGTTACAAAATAATTATATTTAAGGTACAACTTAATAGCTGCACTAAGTTAAATAAAAGTGTTAGATCACTTGTGGTTCAGAGATGTAGGTGTGTTTGATGATATTATAACAGTGTACGATATCTATGCATATCTAGATAAAATATGTTCACTAGTGTCACAACATTATTGAATGTACACTCTTGTGCTTTGACTATATGACCAAAGTATCATACACTCCTTTTATTGACTACTGACTATTAAGGGATACATAGAACAGCTAGAGCTATAGCACCGTGATTGTTTTAACACAATTGGCCAACTGTGTATAGTTAAATACAAAACTTATTTTTGGTTTAAACCTAGTCAGTTCTAAATGGAGGAACCACGGAGGCGCTCCCAAGACCCCAAGACGGCCTGAGCTGGGGAGAAGCGGGTTATGCTGCTTCACTCCAATATGGGCTACCAGGGATAGGAGGACAACCTCAGTAAACTCTTGCCGAAGGCAGCTGAAAGAGTCAACTTGAATACTGGATATGGTGGAGTATCGGAGGAAATGGAACTTAGGAAATAAAAATTACAGACAACCTGGCCACAGGGCGATTGACATACACGCTGCAAGGATAAAGTGATTGCAGATAAGTACTTTTTCTCTGGTTACTAAATTTTATGTATGGCAGATCCTCTCTATTTTTCTCCTGAAAAAGCTACTTTATAGAGGGGGAAAGGTATAAGAAGAAAAAAAGAGGCTTAAAGGCAAAAGAAAAGCTGAAGAGAGATACGTAAGGATTTTGTACTCCCCTTATAAAGTTAATAAGGGGTTAATCTGGGATAGTGGACTTGCCGGTGGGACTTTTCCATCTACCTAGCTATAATATTTGAGAAACCTTCTATTATATGCACTGCAACAAAGACACTATTAAGAGTTTTCTCCTTCCCCAGTTATATCTAGAATAATAAAAGTTGCTTCACACCATTAGGTGAAAGGGGGGAGAACAAGCTCTACTGGACTTCTGGCTATGAATGATTGCTAATATGGGTGATATATATTTTGCTGTGAAATATTAATAATATCTATATCTTAATGGGAAGCATCACTGCTATGTTTTGTTTTGTTTTTTTCAAATGCTCAGATTTTTTATGTATAATATAGATATTGCAGATGCTATAATATACTCAGAGTAAAAGGTTTGGTGCTGATGGATTTAGTAGCCACTCTCAGTAGTATTGTACTGTGTAAAATGTGATGTTGACGTTAAGGTGATACCTGGTTTACCAAATCGATAATCATAATAGGAGAGTCAACTTCTTTTTGAAATAGAAATAGCCAAACCAGGTCAATATAGCGGTACTATATCAAAATTGGGATGCTATAAATATTCAAATAAAGGTTAAATCCTGGTAAACTAGCTTCTAACTAGCTGTATTGCCAAAATCTAGGTCATTGTACAAAATTAAGATAGGGCTCTGGATATACTGAAGGTATATTGCTAGTATCCAAAGTGGTATATCATTTTAAGCTGCCTGTCAGAGGCTTCATTTAATCTCTAAATAAATCTCAAAAGGAGATCAAAGCTGAGTAAATTGAAGATAGATCTATCTGGAAAACACCTACTCTAGATAGTTTATGATTAATGATTTAGTTGAATCCCTTAAATGAATAACTTCCGTGCTTAGATTTGTATAGAGAAGTGCCTTTAGAAAGCTTTTCTTTAATAAACTAAGAGAGGCTTAGATCATTTGAAGGTTTAAATTGTTGTTGTCTATTTTCCTACAAAGTTAAAGAGCTTTGAGCTGGGGATATTTCTGGGCCATTTATTAGAAGAAGGAAAGTAGCCATATACAAGCTACATAGAGGTGTGCAAACAATATTGAGGTTATACAGATAACACTTAAAGAAAGGGTAGTCTCCTCTATACTACTGTTAATAGTGCAATGTAAGGATATTATTAGGACAGAATGCTAGTGGTTCATTTTTGCATTTGAACCTGATTTTCAATTATTCTCTTTGTCTTTTTTTTTTTTTTCATAACTTAAGATCTGGAATTAACTTGTTCTTTATTTGATACTAGAATCAATATTAACCTGTTAAGATACTAAGGTCATAGTAATAGGGAAGTGCAATTGAGATACTTTAAACCATTAATTATTGTTTCACTGAGTAAATAGTGGTGAGAGTTTCTATAAGGCTTAGTCTTATAGTGGGATATTATGTGAAATAACATTAGAATTGGTCAAAAGTTATTCTTTTTCTATTTTTTTTTTATTTTTCCAAAGTTATATAAACTGAATTCTGGGAAGTCCTAGAAAAGTTAAAAGGAGGAGAATGTAATTGTAACAAATTAAAGATAAGGTAGAAGGTCAGGATGCACAGGTACTATTTTTAAGTTAAGAGAAGTCCGACTTCTGGACAAAGTAAGAATTTTGAAACTGGTAAAGTATTAGAGATTGAAGGGGAGTATAGCACAGGCTTTTGTTTTTTTAAGATATACTGCAGTCCAGTAGATATTGCTGGCATTAATATTGTATTGTCATCTGCACAACCACTGTTCACATCTTTCCTACCAAGATCACTTAAGATCTTTTGCTTTGTCAACACTGTGTATATTCGGTTATTTGCTAGGGGTATTAAGCCCTCTTCCCTCCCCCCTTTTTTTTTTCTCTCACTTCACCTTTACTTCATTTTTCTCTCTAGAATTAGTCAATGGATAGATGCTTAATTGGTACTAAAAATACTGTAGAAAACATGCCACCCAAACAACTAAAAGTAACAGTATCGGTACTCTAGACATGTGGATAAATGCCCTAATAGAGGTCAGTATATTGATACAGAAAGTCTGGTGATCTCTGATATCGTTATGCCACAATTTGATAATATAAAAAAGGAGACAGTCTCTTTGTCTAATGAAGTTAAACAGTTTTCCAATAGACTTTCTGAGATGGAAATCAGAATATCTGACATAGATGACCTACAATTCAGTCAACAATCCTCCCTTGATTCTCAAGCGAAACTAATTCAGACCCTTCAAATGCGAATAGACGACCTAGAAGATAGGTCTAGAAGGAATAATTTAAAGTTTGTAGGTATCCCAGAATCTCAGGAATATACAAATATTATGGAGCTAATCTCCCTATAATACCTAAAAGCGTTGGGGTTTCCTTTAGAGCAGCTCCCATTGAACATTGAAAGAGCTCACAGAGTAGGGCCAGTTAAAGGGACATAATACTCATATGCTAAATCATTTGAAACTGCTGCAGTATAACTGTTAAAAGCTGGCAGGAAAATATCACCTGAGCATCTCTATGTAAAACAGGAAGATATTTTACCTCACAATCTCCTCAGCTCAGCAGAGTAAGTTATGCGTAAAAAGTTATAATTCAGCTGCTGCCCAGCTGCAGGTAAAAAAAAAAAATGAAGAAATGAACAGCAGCCAATCAGCATCAGCAGTGCTGAGGTCATGAACTCTTTTATTGTGATCTTATGAGATTTGACTTAACTCTCATGAGATTTCATAGCAAACTTCCTTTCAACTGAATAGGGAAATAAGATGAGAGTGCACGTAAGCTCGCCCCTTCCGCTGTCCCGGGACATACTGATTTGTTGCTTAGAAGTCCTTTACAATGGGAGGTGGCTACTGAGGAACTTTTGAGGTAAAATATCTTTCTTTTTTACATAGAGATGTTCAGGAGATATTTTCTAGTCAGCTTTTTACAGCTATGCTGCATCACTTTCAAGTGTTTAAACATTTGGGTATTATGGCCCTTTAAATAAAAAGATGTTTCTTATGTCTCAAAGAGACCAATTATAGCAAGATTTTTGAATTTTTAGGATAAGCATAAACTCCTTACCTTATATCGTAAATCTATCCCATTTGACCTTCATAATAAACAGATACTAATATTTTAGGATTTTTCTTCAGAGACCATAAATAAGAGAAGGGAGATGTCACCCGTTTGTACACAGATGATTGACTTAGGGATAAAAGCTACCATGATTTACCCAGCTAGACTTAAAATCTGGCAGAACTCTGAGGTTATAAGCCAAACAATACATAAAAAATGCTAAGCAACAACAAAACTCTGGAGCATAATAAAAGTTGCGTGATCGTAGAGTATAACAAGCTGTTATATTATGTGTGTTACTTGTTGGTTTTTATATATATATTTTTTTTCTTGGTGAGAAGAGAGCATCCGCAGCACTCATGCATACATCTACTGCTGCCAGAACTACAGAGCCCGTCTGGGAGCGTGTAGGAGTAAATGCAAATTGAACACCCGGAGTGCCGTAGCAATAGCGGTGGATAAAGCCTCAACAAATCAGGTGAAAAATACTGAAAGCAGGCACTGCACGAATAGCCCTATTTTTAAAAAATCCAAAATTTATTTGTACAATTTAAAAATCCATTAGATGAACATGGCAGGACAAGGGATACAGACAGTCTGCCTGGTGGCGCTTAATCGTAGACTAATGTCAATGTCTAAACCCTATCCTTTTATTGGCAGCAGAAGCAAAAACTGCTTCACTGCCTACAAAATAGGAAATAAAAGGATTAAAAACATATTATACCCATATTAACACAGGACAGACTAAGATACAAAATTACAATAAAGTACATTAAACCAGCAGTTAACAAATGTTAGAAATTTACTGATACTTAAATATTAATATGATATAATCAATTAGCAATGGGAAGAACAATTACTTATAAATACTAAGATATAAATACATAGTTAAAACAAAACTATGATATGTATAATATGACAATTTATATATAGAAAACAGTAGATAATTTCAAATAGTGAGGAATAATCTAAGGATGTGTTAATTCGATATAAGACATTTCATTGATCTATAAAATAATTAATATCACACTCCTTGTTCATGCCCAATGGATCGCTTGTATTTAATTTCAAGATCCAATATAATTCCTTCTTATCCAGTATTCTATTTTTATTGCCACCCCCAATAGGAGTCGTAGCAACATCTATTATTTGCAGTGACAAATTCGCTTTGTTTGTGAAATGTAAATAATTAAAGTGATTGGCAACTGTAGAATCAGTATTATAATCTTTCACATCCCTAACATGTTAATTAAATCTTATTCTAACATGGCGGGTAGATTTTCCTACATATTGACAAAAACAAAGATTACAAGTAAGAAGGTATACTACATACTGCGTGCCACAATTGGCATAAAAATTAATGTTATATGTCATATTGTCAGCTGTACAGGTAAACGTGTTGCTTTGTTTAATATTGGAGCATGCATGACATGACCTTACACCACATCTGAACGTACCCTTTTTAGACAACCAGTTTTTGGATGCATCCCTAGTTTTATTTCTAAAACAGGTAGACAGATTGTGGCTGGGATTGGCTCTATTTTTGAGCCCCTAGGTGAATGGTTGGACTCCATTCTGCAGCCATTTGCTAAATCACAGTTGAGCTACCTGTGGGACAGTTCACATTTACTTGGCACCTTGGACAATATAACTTGGCGGTCTAATTATACTTGGATGGTTAAAGACATTACCTCATTGTACACTTCCATTCCACAATCTATGGGTATTAAGGCTGTTGAGTATTTTTTTAAAAAGAAGTCTGATTATGACCCTATTGGGATTGAGTATATATGTGAGGTCCTTACATTTTTATTGTCACACAATTATTTTATGTTTGACAATCAATATTACATCCAGGTTTGTGGTACCACCATGGGTGCAAAATTTGCACCATCATTTGCAAACACATATGTAGCATGGTGGGAGCAGCTTTATCTACTCATCAGCTAACCCTTGGCATAATGACATTGAGCTGTTTGTGCGCTATATAGATGACCTGCTCCTCATTGTTTAAAAGCCAGTTGATGAAATTGCCTTTTTGGAATTTATTACATTTTGCAATAACAATGATATGGGGCTAAGATTTACTGGTGAATACAGTGGGGAGCAGGTCAACTATTTGGATCTTATGTTACAAGTAAAAGACAATAAGATTGTGACTAAAACATTTAGGAAGCCGACAGCGGGAAATACTATCCTACATGCCACCTCACTGCATCCAAGGCATTTGATAGATTCTATACCCAAATCTCAAATTTTAAGATTGGATATCAGAGCGCCAAACAACGTAGGCAGGGTCTATGGGCAGATAGTCAAATACCAAAGGTAACAATAGGTTGAAATAATATGATTTAATACATAAGATAAAAAAGTAGGTACATTTAAAATTATACAACAATTAGTCATGGATCCATGTTACACTTTAAAAATGTATTTTGAAACACTTGGAACAATTTAAAAATGCTTTTAGAACATTTAATAACAACAAAAAAATCTAACAAATAATGTCTATCGCATAAAACTTAAATTCTAATATGTGAATGCTAGGAGCGCTTATGCACACTCTATTTATAAAAACATTGGGTTACAATGCACAGGTGGATGGATTCCAGGTTGCTTGAAACCGGTGGGTGTGAAATGTAAGTGGCTCCGAATTGGGGTTTTGCCTATGTGTTTATCCAAAATTATGTAAATCCTAACAAATGGACAAAAAATGTTACATGAATGTCTAGAACCTGAATTCAAATTATAAGACCTGAGGTTGTGCCTATGTGTTTATCCAAAAAGTGTAAATCCTAACAAGTGAAAAAATGTGAGAAAAATATTGCAGGGGTGTGTGAACCTTATTTTCAAAATAAACAATGAATTCAAAATAAAACAATATACAAGTGAATTTTTAACAAATCAACTAATGCAAACATAAAGCATAAATAGAACCAAATAAAAACAACAGCACAACTTTAACGTGTGTTCAAATGTGTTCCTGCTTGCAAACTGTGATGTGATGTGAACAAATATCTATTATAAACACTGAATAGTGGCAAAACTTTGTGATTGGATTGAAATTAAACAAAGGCTCTAAATTGATAGCCTAAAATACAAATCTAAAGGGCTCAGAGTTGCTGAGCTAGATATAAGGGACTTGCTCAAAAAGCCTCAAGATGTTAATTAAAAGAGACCATCAGTTTCAAATACCGTAACAATAAAAGAGAGTATATAAACCTTACGGCTAGATTTAGAGTTTTGTCGGTAACGACCCACGTAGCTAACGCTGGCTTTTTTTCCCCCGCACCTCTTAAATACCGCTGGTATTTAGAGTTCACAGAATGGCTGCGTTAGGCTCCAAAGAGGGAGCGTATAGCATATTTACCGCCATTGCAACTCTCAATACCAGCGGTGCTTACGGACGCGGCCAGCTTAAAAACGTGCTCGTGCACGATTACCCCATAGAAAACAATGGGGCAGTTTGAGCTGAAAAAAAACCTAACACCTGCAAAAAAGCAGCGTTCAGCTCCTAACGCAGCCCCATTGTTTCCTATGGGGAAACAGTTTCTAAGTCTGCACCTAACACTCTAACATGTACCCCGAGTCTAAACACCCCTAACCTTACACTTATTAACCCCTAATCTGCCGCCCCCGCTATCGCTGACACCTGCATATTTTTTTTAACCCCTAATCTGCCGCTCCGTACACCGCCGCAATCTACGTTATCCCTATGAACCCCTAATCTGCTGCCCCTAACACCGCCGACCCCTATATTATATTTATTAACCCCTAATCTGCAGCCCCCAACGTCGCCTCCACCTACCTACAATTATTAACCCTTAATCTGCCGACCGGACCTCACCGCTACTATAATAAAGTTATTAACCCCTAATCCACCTCACTCCCGCCTCAATAACCCTATAATAAATAGTATTAACCCCTAATCTGCCCTCCCTAACATCGCCGACACCTAACTTCAAGTATTAACCCCTAATATGCTGACCGGACCTCACCGCTACTCTAATAAATTTATTAACCCCTAAAGCTAAGTCTAACCTTAACACTAACACCCCCCTAAGTTAAATATAATTTAAATCTAACGAAATAAATTAACTCTTATTAAATAAATTATTCCTATTTAAAGCTAAATACTTACCTGTAAAATAAACCCTAATATAGCTACAATATAAATTATAATTATATTGCAGCTATTTTAGGATTAATATTTATTTTACAGGCAACTTTGTATTTATTTTAACCAGGTACAATAGCTATTAAATAGTTAAGAACTATTTAATAGTTACCTAGTTAAAATAATTACAAAATTACCTGTAAAATAAATCCTAACCTAAGTTACAATTAAACCTAACACTACACTATCAATAAATTAATTAAATAAAATACCTACAATTATCTACAATTAAACCTAACACTACACTTTTATCAATAAATTAATTAAATAAACAAATAAATACAATTAAATAAACTAACTAAAGTACAAAAAATAAAAAAGAACTAAGTTACAAAAAATGAAAAAATATTTACAAACATTAGAAAAATATTACAACAATTTTAAACTAATTACACCTACTCTAAGCCCCCTAATAAAATAACAAAGCCCCCCAAAATAAAAAAATGCCCTACCCTATTCTAAAATTAAAATAGAAAAGCTCTTTTACCTTACCAGCCCTTAAAAGGGCCCTTTGCGGGGCATGCCCCAAAGAATTCAGCTCTTTTGCCTGGAAAAAAAACATACAATACCCCCCACCAACATTACAACCCACCACCCACATACCCCTAATCTAACCCAAACCCCCCTTAAATAAACCTAACACTAAGCCCCTGAAGATCTTCCTACCTTGTCTTCACCACGCCTGGTTCACCAATCTGTCCAGAGGAGCCTCCGAAGTCTTTATCCAAGCCCAAGCGGGGGCTGAAGACGTCCATCCTCCATCTGAAGTCTTGATCCAAGCGGCGGCTGAAGAATTCCATCATCGGGAAGAAGTCTTCATCCTATCCGGGCAGAAAAGGAGATCCGGACCGGCAAACATCTTCATCCAAGCGGCATCTTCTATCTTCTTCCATCCGATGACGAGCGGCTCCATCTTCAAGACCTCCGGCGCGGATCCATCCTCTTCTTCCGACGTCCTAAAACAGAATGAAGGATCCTTTAAGGGACGTCATCCAAGATGGCGTCCCTCGAATTCCGATTGGCTGATAGGATTCTATCAGCCAATCGGAATTAAGGTAGGAAAATTCTGATTGGCTGATGGAATCAGCCAATCAGATTCAAGTTCAATCCGATTGGCTGATCCAATCAGCCAATCAGATTGAGCTCGCATTCTATTGGCTGATCGGAACTTAGTGTTAGGTTTATTTAAGGGGGGTTTGGATTAGGGGTATGTGGGTGGTGGGTTGTAATGTTGGTGGGGGGGTATTGTATGTTTTTTTTTCCAGGCAAAAGAGCTGAATTCTTTGGGGCATGCCCCGCAAAAGGCCCTTTTAAGGGCTGGTAAGGTAAAAGAGCTTTTCTATTTTAATTTTAGAATATGGTAGGGCATTTTTTTATTTTGGGGGGCTTTGTTATTTTATTAGGGGGCTTAGAGTAGGTGTAATTAGTTTAAAATTGTTGTAATATTTTTCTAATGTTTGTAAATATTTTTTTATTTTTTGTAACTTACGGCTAGATTTAGAGTTTGGCGTTAGCCGTCAAAACCAGCGTTAGAGGCTCCTAACGCTGGTTTTTGGCTACCGCTGGTATTTAGAGTCTTGTAGGTAAGGGTCTAACGCTCACTTTGCAGCCGCGACTTTTCCATACCGCAGATCCCCCTACGCCATTTGCGTATCCTATCGTTTCAATGGGATCTTTCTAACGCCGGTATTTAGAGTCTTGGCTGAAGTGAGCGTTAGAAATCTAACGACAAAACTCCAGCCGCAGAAAAAAGTCTGGAGTTAAGAGCTTTATGGGCTAACGCTGGTTCATAAAGCTCTTAACTACTGTGCTCTAAAGTACACTAACACCCATAAACTACCTATGTACCCCTAAACAGAGGCCCCCCCACATCGCCGCCACTATTACATTTTTTTAACCCCTATTCTGCCGACCGCACACCGCCGCAACCTACGTTATCCCTATGTACCCCTAATCTGCTGCCCCTAACACCGCCGACCCCTATATTATATTTATTAACCCCTAATCTGCCGCCACCAACGTCGCTGCTACCTTACCTACAATTATTAACCCCTAATCTGCCGACCGGACCTCACCGCTACTTTAATAAAGTTATTAACCCCTAATCCGCCTCACTCCCGCCTCACTAACCCTATAATAAATAGTATTAACCCCTAATCTGCCCTCCCTAACATCACCGACACCTAACTTCAAGTATTAACCCCTAATCTGCCGACCGGACCTCACCGCTACTATAATAAATTTATTAACCCGTAAAGCTAAGTCTAACCTTAACACTAACACTAAATATAATTTAAATCTAACGAAATAAATTAACTCTTATTAAATAAATAATTCCTATTTAAAGCTAAATACTTACCTGTAAAATAAACCCTAATATAGCTACAATATAAATTATAATTATATTGTAGCTATTTTAGGATTTATATTTATTTTACAGGCAATTTTGCATTTATTTTAACCAGGTACAATAGCTATTAAATAGTTAATAACTATTTAATAGCTGCCTAGTTAAAATAATTACAAAATTACCTGTAAAATAAATCCTAACCTAAGTTACAATTAAACCTAACACTACACTGACAACAACTAGACTAACTAGTTGTAACTGAGAGTACAACAAAGTTTTAAAGAGAGAGTAAATCCACTTATGTATTTATCAAACTTTTTACTCTACTAGTTTCATAAAGTGTTCAAAAATAATAAAATCGTTCCCAATCATTCATACATTATAGTTTATTAATTCAACTAAGGAACTCACACTCATACAGTAGCAAAAGCTGTGAATTAAAACCACTTAAACTCTGTGGTTAACATAATAGCCATTAAGTCAATATGTCACTATTACATATCCTCAATCCAAGTGAGTTAAAGTTAACTAAGCCCTTACAATCCGAGGGCTGTATTAATTTTTACATATGCAATAAAGGATAAGAGGAAATAGAATTAACTACTTAGTAAATTGATTTTCCACAAGAGTAAGCAAAATTAAAAACGGATGATAGGAGAGACAAAGCTGCCCCTATCGGACCCCTGACGTGCATTTCACGAACGCTTCCTCAGATTGAATCAGCCAATCAGATTGAGCTTGCATTCTATTGGCTGTTCCGATCAGCCAATAGAATGCGAGCTCAATCTGATTGGCTGATTGGATCAGCCAATCGGATTGAACTTGAATCTGATTGGCAGATTCCATCAGCCAATAATATTTTTCCTACCTTAATTCCGATTGGCTGATAGAATCCTATCAGCCAATCGGAATTCGAGGGACGCCATCTTGGATGACATCATTTAAAGGAACCTTCATTCGGACTTAGGACGTCGGAAGAAGAGGATGGATCCGCGCCGGAGGTCTTCAAGATGGAGCCGCTCGTCATCGGATGAAGATAGAAGATGCCGCTTGGATGAAAATGGTTGCCGGTCCGGATCTCCTCTTCTGCCCGGATAGGATGAAGACTTTGGAGCCTCTTCTGGACTTCTTCTTGCCGCTTGATAGAAGACTTCAGCCGGATGATGGATCTCCAGCCCCCGCTTGGGCTTGGATGAAGATTTCGGAGCCTGGACGGATCGGTGATACCCTGTGTGGTGAAGATAAGGTAGGAAGATCTTCAGGGGCTTAGTGTTAGGTTTATTTAAGAGGGGTTTGGGTTAGATTAGGGGTATGTGGGTGGTGGGTTGTAATGTTGGGGAGGGTATTGTGTTTATTTTTACAGGCAAAAGAGCTGAATTCTTTGGGGCATGCCCCGCAAAAGGCCCTTTTAAGGGCTGGTAAGGTAAGAAAGCTTTTCTATTTTAATTTTAGAATAGGGTAGGGCATTTTTTTATTTTGGGGGGCTTTGTTATTTTATTAGGGGGCTTAGAGTAGGTGTAATTAGCTTAAAATTGTTGTAATATTTTTATTATGTTTGTAATTAATTTTTTTATTTTTTGTAACTTAGCTTTTTTTATTTTTTGTACTTTAGTTAGTTTATTTAATTGTATTTATTTGAAGGTATTTCATGTAATTAATTTATTGATAGTGTAGTGTTAGATTTAATTGTAGGTATTTTATTTAATTAATTTATTGATAGTGTAGTGTTAGGTTTAATTGTAACTTAGGTTAGGATTTATTTTACAGGTTTGTAATTATTTTAACTAGGTAGCTATTAAATAGTTATTAACTATTTAATAGCTATTGTACCTGGTTAAAATAATTACAAAGTTGCCTGTAAAATAAATATTATTCCTAAAATAGCTACAATATAATTATAATTTATATTGTAGCTATATTAGGATTTATTTTACAGGTAAGTATTTAGCTTTAAATAGGAATAATTTATTTAATAAGAGTTAATTTATTTCTTTAGATTTAAATTATATTTAATTTAGGGGGGTGTTAGTGTTAGGGTTAGACTTAGCTTTAGGGGTTAATACATTTATTAGAGTAGCGGTGAGGTTCGGTCGGCAGATTAGGGGTTAATTATTGTAGGTAGCTGGCGGCGACGTTGTGGGGGCAGATTAGGGGTTAATAAATATAATATAGGGGTCGGCGGTGTTAGGGGCAGCAGATTAGGGGTACATAGGTATAATGTAGGTTGCGACGGTGTACGGAGCGGCAGATTAGGGGTTAAAAAAATATGCAGGGGTCAGCGATAGCGGGGTCGGCAGATTAGGGGTTAATAAGTGTAAGGTGAGGGGTGCTTAGACTCGGGGTTCATGTTAGGGTGTTAGGTGCAGACTTAGAAACTGTTTCCCTATAGGAAACAATGGGGCTGCGTTAGGAGCTGAACGCTGCTTTTTTTTTCAGCTCAAACTGCCCCATTGTTTTCTATGGGGGAATCATGCACGAGCACATTTTTTAAGCTGGCCACGTCCGTAAGCACCGCTGGTATTGAGAGTTGCAATGGTGGTAAATTATGCTATACACTCCCATTTTGGAGCCTAACGCAGCCCTTCAGAGAACTCTAAATACCAGCGGTATTTAAAAGATGCGGGGGAAAAAAGCCAGCGTTAGCTACGCGGGTCGTTACCGACAAAACTCTAAATCTAGCGGTTAGTTCTTTTTTATTTTTTGTACTTTAGTTAGTTTATTTAATTGTATTTATTTGTAGGTATTGTATTTAATTAATTTATTGATAGTGTAGTGTTAGGTTTAATTGTAGATAATTGTAGGTATTTTATTTAATTAATTTATTGATAGTGTAGTGTTAGGTTTAATTGTAACTTAGGTTAGGATTTATTTTACAGGTAATTTTGTAATTATTTTAACTAGGTAACTATTTAATAGTTATGAACTATTTAATAGCTATTGTACCTGGTTAAAATAAATACAAAGTTGCCTGTAAAATAAATATAAATACTAAAATAGCTACAATATAATTATAATTTATATTGTAGCTATATTAGGGTTTATTTTACAGGTAAGTATTTAGCTTTAAATAGGAATAATTTATTTAATAAGAGTTAATTTATTTCGTTAGATTTAAATTATATTTAGTGTTAGTGTTAAGGTTAGACTTAGCTTTAGGGGTTAATAAATTTATTAGAGTAGCGGTGAGGTCCGGTCGGCATATTAGGGGTTAATACTTGAAGTTAGGTGTCGGCGATGTTAGGGAGGGCAGATTAGGGGTTAATACTATTTATTATAGGGTTATTGAGGCGGGAGTGAGGCGGATTAGGGGTTAATAACTTTATTATAGTAGTGGTGAGGTCCGGTCGGCAGATTAGAGGTTAATAATTGTAGGTAGGTGGAGGCAACGTTGGGGGTGGCAGATTAGGGGTTAATAAATATAATATAGGGGTCGGCGGTGTTAGGGGCAGCAGATTAGGAGTACATAGGGATAACGTAGGTGGCGGCGGTGTGTGGTCGGCAGATTAGGGGTGGCGGCGATGTGGGGGGGCCTCGGTTTAGGGGTACATAGGTAGTTTATTGGTGTTAGTGTACTTTAGAGCACAGTAGTTAAGAGCTTTGTGAACCGGCGTTAGCCCAGAAACCTCTTAACTGCTGGCTTTTTTCTGCGGCTGGAGTCTTGTCAGTAGATTTCTAACGCTCACTTCAGCCAAGAGTCTAAATACCGGCGTTAGAAAGATCCCATTGAAAAGATAGGATACGCAAATGGCATAGGGGGATCTGTGGTATGTAAAAGTCGTGGCTGCAAAGTGAGCGTTAGACCCTTACCTACAAGACTCTAAATACCAGCGGTAGCCCAAAACCAGCGTTAGGAGCCTCTAACGCTGGTTTTGACGGCTAACGCCAAACTCTAACGGCTAGATTTGGAGTTTGGCGGTAGCCGTGAAAACCAGCGTTAGAGGCTCCTAACGCTGGTTTTAGGCTAACTCCGGTATTTGGAGTCACTCAAAAAAGGGTCTAACGCTCACTTTTCAGCCGTGACTTTTCCATACCGCAGATCCCCTTACGTCAATTGCGTATCCTATCTTTTCAATGTGATCTTTCTAACTCCGGTATTTAGAGTCGTGGCTGAAGTGAGCGTTAGAAATCTAACGACAAAACTCCAGCCGCAGAAAAAAGTCAGTAGTTAAGAGCTTTTTGGGCTAACGCCGGTTCATAAAGCTCTTAACTACTGTACTCTAAAGTACACTAACACCCATAAACTACCTATGTACCCCTAAACCGAGGTCCCCCCACATCGCCGCCACTCGATTAAATTGTTTTAACCCCTAATCTGCTGACCGCCACCTACGTTATACTTATGTACCCCTAATCTGCTGCCCCTAACACCGCCGACCCCTGTATTATATTTATTAACCACTAATCTGCCCCCCACAACGTCGCCGCCAGCTACCTACAATAATTAACCCCTAATCTGCCGAGCGGACCGCACCGCTACTATAATAAAGTTATTAACCCCTAATCCGCCTCACTAACCCTATAATAAATAGTATTAACCCTAATCTGCCCTCCCTAACATCGCCGACACCTAACTTCAATTATTAACCCCTAATCTGCCGACCGGAGCTCACCGCTATTCTAATAAATGTATTAACCCCTAAAGCTAAGTCTAACCCTAACACTAACACCCCCCTAAATTAAATATAATTTTAATCTAACGAAATTAATTAACTCTTATTAAATAAATTATTCCTATTTAAAGCTAAATACTTACCTGTAAAATAAATCCTAATATAGCTACAATATAAATTATAATTACATTGTAGCTATTTTAGGATTAATATTTATTTTACAGGCAACTTTGTAATTATTTTAACCAGGTACAATAGCTATTAAATAGTTAAGAACTATTTAATAGTTACCTAGTTAAAATAATTACAAAATTACCTGTAAAATAAATCCTAACCTAAGTTACAATTAAACCTAACACTATACTATCATTAAATTAATTAAATAAAATACCTACAATTACCTACAATTAAACCTAACACTACACTATCAATACATTATTAAATACAATATCTACAAATAACTACAATGAAATAAACTAACTAAAGTACAAAAAATAAAAAAGAACTAAGTTACAAAAAAATTAAAAAAATATTTACAAACATAAGAAAAATATTACAACAATTTTAAACTAATTACACCTACTCTAAGCCCCCTAATAAAATAACAAAGACCCCCAAAATAAAAAATGCCCTACCCTATTCTAAATTACTAAAGTTCAAAGCTCTTTTACCTTACCAGCCCTGAACAGGGCCCTTTGCGGGGCATGCCGCAAGAAGTTCAGCTCTTTTGCCTGTAAAAAAAAACATACAATACCCCCCCCCAACATTACAACCCACCACCCACATACCCCTAATCTAACCCAAACCCCCCTTAAATAAACCTAACACTAAGCCCCTGAAGATCATCCTACCTTGTCTTCACCTCACCGGGTATCACACCGATCCGTCCTGGCTCCGATATCTTTATCCAACCCAAGCGGGGGCTAGACATCCACTGAAGAAGTCCAGAAGAGGGTCCAAAGTCTTCATCCTATCCGGGAAGAAGAGGCGATCTGGACCGGCAACCATCTTGATCCAATCGGCATCTTCTATCTTCATCCGATGACGACCGGCTCCATCCTGAAGACCTTCCGATCAGCCAATAGAATGCGAGCTCAATCTGATTGGCTGATTGGATCAGCCAATCGGATTGAAATTGATTCTGATTGGCTGATTCCATCAGCCAATCAGAATATTCCTACCTTAATTCCGATTGGCTGATAGAATCCTATCAGCCAATCGGAATTCGCGGGACGCCATCTTGGATGACGTCCCTTAAAGGAACCGTCATTCTTCAGTTGGACGTCGCCGGAAGAAGATGGGTCCGCGGTGGAGGTCTTCAGGATGGAGCCGGTCGTCATCGGATGAAGATAGAAGATGCCGCTTGGATCAAGATGGTTGCCGGTCCGGATCGCCTCTTCTTCCCGGATAGGCTGAAGACTTTGGACCCTCTTCAGTGGATGTCTAGCCCCCGCTTGGGTTGGATGAAGATATCGGAGCCAGGACGGATCGGTGTGATACCCGGTGAGGTGAAGACAAGGTAGGATGATCTTCAGGGGCTTAGTGTTAGGTTTATTTAAGGGGGGTTTGGGTTAGATTAGGGGTATGTGGGTGGTGGGTTGTAATGTTGGGGAGGGGGTATTGTATGGTTTTTTTTACAGGCAAAAGAGCTGAACTTCTTGGGGCATGCCCCGCAAAGGGCCCTGTTCAGGGCTGGTAAGGTAAAAGAGCTTTGAACTTTAGTAATTTAGAATAGCGTAGGGCATTTTTTATTTTGGGGGTCTTTGTTATTTTATTAGGGGGCTTAGAGTAGGTGTTATTAGTTTAAAATTGTAATATTTTTCTTATGTTTGTAAATATTTTTTTATTTTTTTGTAACTTAGTTCTTTTTTATTTTTTGTACTTTAGTTAGTTTATTTCATTGTAGTTATTTGTAGATATTGTATTTAATTAATGTATTGATAGTGTAGTGTTAGGTTTAATTGTAGGTAATTGTAGATATTTTATTTAATTAATTTAATGATAGTGTAGTGTTAGGTTTAATTGTAACTTAGGTTAGGATTTATTTTACAGGTAATTTTGTAATTATTTTAACTAGGTAACTATTAAATAATTCTTAACTATTTAATAGCTATTGTACCTGGTTAAAATAATTACAAAGTTACCTGTAAAATAAATATTAATCCTAAAATAGCTATAATATAATTATAATTTATATTGTAGCTATATTAGGGTTTATTTTACAGGTAAGTATTTAGCTTTAAATAGGAATAATTTATTTAATAAGAGATAATTAATTTTGTTAGATGTAAATTATATTTAACTTAGGGGGGTGTTAGTGTTAGGGTTAGACTTAGCTTTAGGGGTTAATACATTTATTAGAATAGCGGTGAGCTCCAGTCGGCAGATTAGGGGTTAATAATTGAAGTTAGGTGTTGGCGATGTTAGGGAGGGCAGATTAGGGGTTAATACTATTTATTATAGGGTTAGTGAGGCGGATTAGGGGTTAATAACTTTATTATAATAGCGGTGCGGTCCGGTCGGCAGATTAGGGGTTAATACGTGTAGGCAGGTGGAGGCGATGTTGTGGGGGGCAGATTAGGGGTTAATAAATATAATATAGGGGTCGGTGATGTTAGGGCAGCAGATTAGGGGTACATAGGGATAATGTAAGTAGCGGCGGTTTACGGAGCGGCAGATTAGGGGTTAATAATAATATGCAGGGGTCAGCGATAGCGGCAGATTAGGGGTTAATAAGTGTAAGGTTAGGGGTGTTTAGACTCTGGGTACATGTTAGAGTGTTAGGTGCAGACGTAGGAAGTGTTTCCGCATAGCAAACAATGGGGCTGCGTTAGGAGCTGAACGCGGCTTTTTTGCAGGTGTTTGTTTTTTTTTCAGCTCAAACAGCTCCATTGTTTCCTATGGGGGAATCGTGCACGAGCACGTTTTTGAGGCTGGCCGCGTCCGTAAGCAACTCTGGTATCGAGAGTTGAAGCTGCGTTAAAAATGCTCTACGCTCCGTTTTTGGAGCCTAACGCAGCCATTCTGTGGACTCTCAATACCAGAGTTATTTTTATGGTGCGGCCAGAAAAAAGCTGGCTTTAGTTTTTCGGGTTGTTACCGACAAAACTCTAAATCTAGCCGTATGTTAACCTGAAGGAAATCACATAATCATAATAAGTCAGTCAGAAACACGATTTTCATTCCGGTATGTAATTTTAACCTTAAGTTGTACATTAAACGCACTACACTCTGCCTGGTTAAGCTTTTGTCATATATAAAATATATTATACCCTGTTGGAAATCTCATTTAGCAGCTATGCGCTTCATACATAGAAACTAGAATCCCTCTGTTAAATAATGATCATAGCGAATGATTATTTATGAGGGAAGCAAGGACGTAAGAAATCCGGTTTGTTTGTTTTGTCAAGGCTTTTACTGTCTATAGTGCTAAGGAAGCACATTAAACACAGACAACCAATCAGATTGCAGGAATTTAACACACCCCTAAATCAGCCAATAGCACATACATTCTGGCTTGAGCCCTCAAATTAGAACCAATGAGTGCTGGGTATTACAGCATGGCCAATAGCTACATAAATAATTAGACAAGAATACAATATATGCAGCAGTAAATAATAACCTAATATGCATCAGAAAGTTTCATCATTTATTAAGTATAAATATAGAAACAGATATTTTAAATGGATACTTTACAAGTGTTTTAAACTGACAATTTTTTTATTTTTTTTATTTTTTTTTTATAAACAAATCTACATAATTGGACTTTTATTTTTGACAATGCTCATATTATTTTAGCTGAGTCTGAAAAAACAAACAAATTGCCTGGGTAACTAAAAGCTTTGCTATGTTCTCTCTAACCCGGGAGAAAAAAAATAAATAAATAAAATAATTTGAATTCAGGTTCTAGACATTCCTGTAACATTTTTTGTCCACTTGTTAGGATTTACATAATTTTGGATAAACACATAGGCAAAACCCCAATTCGGAGCCACTTACATTTCACACCCACCGGTTTCAAGCAACCTGGAATCCATCCACCTGTGCATTGTAACCCATTGTTTTTATAAATAGAGTGTGCATAAGCGCTCCTAGCATTCACATATTAGAATTTAAGTTTTATGCGATAGACATTATTTGTTAGATTTTTTGTTGTTGTTGTTATTAATTGTTCTAAAAGCATTTTTAAATTGTTCCTATTGTTTCAATATATATTTTAAAGTGTAACATGGATCCATGACTAATTGTTGTATAATTTTAAATGTACCAACTTTTTTATCTTATGTATTAAATCATATTATTTCAACCTATTGTTACCTTTGGTATTTGACTATCTGCCCATAGACCCTGCCTACGTTGTTTGGCGCTCTGATATCCAATCTTAAAATTGAATCCACCCTTGGCAACTAGGTGCCAATTTATTAGAGCTGGAGGTCTGTTGCGTTATATAGTTGGCGCTTAGTAATACCAAGTCTGACAGTATTTATGAGCAACAATCATTAGCGCTTAGGGATAGGCTGGTGAGAAGAGGCTACAATTTTAATAAATTGGAAAAATGTAGAAATCAGTTTAAAGAAGTTGTGACATGTAAACAGACCAAAATAAAGGAAAACTTTAGTCATGCAATTATTTTCACCACAGAGTTTAGTCCTCAATATAATGACATTGTAAAAATTATAAAAACACATCTGCCCATCTTAACCAGTGACGATGTGTTAAGTACATATGTCCAAAAATGTAAATTTGTACCAAACAAATGAAGAACGCTAGCACAAATGCTTTCCCCTAGCCTTGTTAGAAATAAAACTAGGGATGCATCCAAAAACTGGTTGTCTAAAAAGGGTACGTTCAGATGTGGTGTAAGGTCATGTCATGCATGCTCCAATATTAAACAAGGCAACACGTTTACCTGTACAGCTGACAATATGACATATAATATTAATTTTTATACCAATTGTGGCACGCAGTATGTAGTATACCTTCTTACTTGGAATCTTTGTTTTTGTCAATATGTAGGAAAATCTACCCGCCATGTTAGAATAAGATTTAATTAACATGTTAGGGATGTGAAAGATTATAATACTGATTCTACAGTTGCCAATCACTTTAATTATTTACATTTCACAAACAAAGCGAATTTGTCACTGCAAATAATAAATGTTGCTACGACTCCTATTGGGGGTGGCAATAAAAATAGAATACTGGATAAGAAGGAATTATATTGGATCTTGAAATTAAATACAAGCGATCCATTGGGCATGAACAAGGAGTGTGATTTTAATTATTTTATAGATCAATGAAATGTCTTAAATCAAATTAACACATCCTTAGATTATTCCTCACTATTTGAAATTATCTACTGTTTTCTATATATAAATTGTCATATTATACATAGCATAGTTTTGTTTTAACTATGTATTTATATCTTAGTATTTATAAGTAATTGTTCTTCCCATTGCTAATTGATTATATCATACTAGTCCTAAAGCCCGTTCACATGGGCCATTTTATGCAGCACAGCGGTCCCACCCCTTGCTCTCTCCCTCCCCCTCTTTCTCTCCCCCATCTCTTTTGCTCTCTCTCCCCCGTCTCTTTTGCTCTCTCCCCCTCTCTTTTGAGCTCTCTCTCTCTCCCCCCTCTCTTTTGAGCTCTCTCTCTCCCCCTCTCTTTTGCGCTCTCTCTCTCCCCCCTCTCTTTTGCGCTCTCTCCCCCCCTCTCTTTTGCGCTCTCTCTCTCCCCCATCTCTTTTGTGCTCTCTCTCTCTTCCCCCTCTCTTTTGCGCTCTCTCTCTCCACCTCTCTTTTGCGCTCTCTCTCTCCCCCTCTCTTTTACGCTCTCTCTCGTCCATCTCTTTTGCGCTCTCTCTTCCCCATCTCTTTTGCGCTCTCTCCTCCCTCTCTTTGTGCTCTCTCTCTCCCCTCTCTTTTGTGCTCTCTCTCTCTCCCTCTCTTTTGTGCTCTCTCTCTCCCCATCTCTTTTGCGCTCTCTCTCCCCCCCTCTCTTTTGCGCTCTCTCTCTCCCCCCTCTCTTTTGCGCTCTCTCCCCATCTCTTTTGCACTCTCTCTCCCATCTCTTTTGCGCTCTCTCTCCCATCTCTTTTGCGCTCTCTCCCCCTCTCTTTTTCTCCCCTCTCTTTTGCGCTCTCTCTCTCCCCCTCTCTCTCCCCTCTCTTTTGCGCTCTCTCTCTCTCCCCCTCTCTTTTGCGCTCTCTCTCTCTCCCCTCTCTTTTGCGCTCTCTCTCTCCCCTCTCTTTTGCGCTCTCTCTACCCCCTCTCTTTTGTGCTCTCTTGAACCCCCTCTCTGTTGCGCTCTCTCTCCCCCTCTTTTGCTCGCTCTCTCTCTCTCTCCCCCTCTCTTTTGCTCGCTCTCTCTCCCCCTCTTTTGCGCTTTCTCTCTCTTTTCTATCTCTTTTGTGCTCTCTCCCCACCTCTCTTTGGCGCTCTCTCTCCCCCCTCTCTTTTGTGCTCTCTCCCCCCTCTCTCCCCCCCTCTTTTGCGCTCTCTCTCCCCCCCTCTCTTTTGCTCTCTCCCCCCTCTCTCTCTCCCCCCTCTCTCTCTCTCTCCCCCTCTCTCTCCCCTCTCTATCTCTCTCCCCTCAGTCTCTATCTCTGTCCCCTCTATGACGCGACCGCACCTGGCCACGCCCCTCCAGGCCCGACCACGCACCCTTCACGGCCATTCATGTCGGGCCACGCCCCCTTCATGTCGGCCATGCCCCCGGTCACGCCCACTTCTGCCACAGAATCGGATCAGCTAGGGACTCAAAGGCCTTTTATATTATAGGATTAATATTTAAGTATCAGTAAATTTCTAACATTTGTTAACTGCTGGTTTAATGTACTTTATTGTAATTTTGTATCTTAGTCTGTCCTGTGTTAATATGGGTATAATATGTTTTTAATCCTTTTATTTCCTATTTTGTAGGCAGTGAAGCAGTTAATGTGTTTGCTTCTGCTGCCAATAAAAGGATAGGGTTTAGACATTGACATTAGTCTACGATTAAGCGCCACCAGGCAGACTGTCTGTATCCCTTGTCCTGCCATGTTCATCTAATGGATTTTTATTAAATTGTACAAATAAATTTTGGATTTTTTAAAAATAGGGCTATTCGTGCAGTGCCTGCTTTCAGTATTTTTCACCTGATATTTTTTTTCTTGCCACTCTCCTCCCACCTCACCCCTACAATTTATCAGTGATTATCATTGTGTTAATAAAGTTTTTTTTCCTGATAAATGAAAAGCCTAGTTAAAACACTATCTTGGAATGTGGGGAGAATAACTTCCGTCCCGTATATAGTACTCTTACAAGAGACACATCTGAACGAATGTGAAGCTGCTAAATTAAAGATGGGGTGGATTGGTGAGGTAGTAGCAGTTCCGGCTGTTGACAGGAAAAGGGGCGTGGCCTGTCTTTTTAATAAAAAATTAGACTGAGATTAAAACCCAAGTGACAGACAAAGAGGGTAGGTTTTTAATTTTCAACTTATCCACACAAGAAGGTAATTTCACTATTTGTAATATTTATGCCCCAAATGAATATTGTTCTACATTTTGGAAGAATCTCTTTACTAAACTTATAGATTTTATAGATTCAGAATTGATAGTTGGAGGGGATTTTAATAGTGTGTTTAACCCATATCTGCATCGTCTCAAATGCTCCCAAACCAATAGATATCGAAGAGAAGCAGAAGGCCTAGGTAAATTCGCTAAAAGTCTGAAATTGAAAGATGCCTGGAGACTGCAGCACAAGATGAGAGAGCTTTCACGTGTGAATCTAAGTGGCACACAAATTTCTCATGAATTGATATGTTTTTGATCAGCGAATCTCTTCTGGGGGCTGAGATTGTGACAGACATCTCCAATATTGTGATTTCAGACCATGCAATCGTATCGCTAGTAATTAGGCAGTATAATGTCAAACAGAATAAAAGGGTAGGGTTTTACTTTGCCTCGTTCCTTATTTCCAATATTAAATTTAGGAATTGGATGCAATCTAAGTGGAGGGAGTTTCTCCACTTTAATAAGAATTATCTTCCAAAAATAGAAATCTTTTGGGAGACGGTAAAGGCTTTTTTTAGAGGCCAAATCAAGGCCTATATGATTGCAAGAAAAAAGGCCTTAGGTAAAAGGGAAATCCAACTGGCAAATCAGCTACAAAACAAGTATGCAAGATACCTAGAAAATTCCAATAAGCTAAACTGGTCCAATTATCAGAGAGCAAAATTAGAGAGAGAAGCCTTTTTAAATCAACAATTATCAAAGTCTGATATTAATAACTATGCAAGATTTAACAGGTTCTCACCAAAATTAGCAAAATTGTTAGCTAATTTAGTTAGAAGCAGAAGGAGAAATAATTTTATTGGAGCTATTAAGTTTAATGACAAAAGATACACCTCCCCCAAAGATATATTGTCCCAGTTTCATATATTCTCCCAAGCACTATATTCCGCTAATAAAATTGATCTAGAGGCAAAAACTAATTTTTGGAACAATATTACTATTCCCAAGATTAATGAAGAGCAGCTTGAATTAAATAAGGAGATATCGAAAGATGAAATAGTACTAGCAATAAAGAAATCTTCAAATGGTAAAGCCCCAGGTCCAGATCTAATTCCAATTGAATTCTACAAGATACTGTCGGAGGATGTCGTCCACGTACTTGAAAGATTATATGCTATATATTTTGCCAATCTGATTGGGACATAAGTCTATAGTTAAAAGTTAATGACTATACTCCTGTTACATATATAATCTACTATTTACTATACTCTAATTACCCCAATGTGTGTTTGTACCGGCCGCCTGCGGCTGGGGCGGGCTGATTGTAAACACATGAATCTCATAACTTGTCAACAAGAGGTTGCTCTTCACAGATTCCGATTTAAGTTTGACTCTTAGTAAAAAAAACTATTAAAATGGCACTTGTATATAGTTTCAGTTCTGCATACACTTATGTTGCCCTTCACCCCACAATAGCTTGACCATTCAAAGTATCTCCTGACAACCCTCTGTTTGTTAAATGCTCCATTTACTCTGCATCTCTCCCTGAAAGATTTACAGGTTGTTAGCCTTGATATTTTTGATTAGTAAACATTATGCTGGTATAGCCAAATTGTTAGGACCATTTATAGATGAGACTGTCAGATTTCAACTTGGGGAGCTAGTTTTAAAGTGTGAATATTTGAGCTTATAAGCCTACATTATGATCTCCGTCCTTCCTTCCCCCCCCACTTTCTTCTTCTTCTTTTTTTTTTTCCCTTCCCCCTCTCCCCCTACTATAGTACTCAGGGTTGACTGGAGAATCCCTGAGTCTCTCAAAGCGGTTTCTCTCGTATTAAAACCGCAGTTAATTCAAGGTCTTAATATGTATATTACTAACTATTATATAAAATTAATATTATGTACAGTCACTCCAATAATTGTATTGTTTAAAACTAAAACTGTGAACACGTATTGAGTTTGCATTCTCATATTAGATATAGTAGTTGGTATCAATTTCTTAAAAACAAAGAAAAAGATTTGAAAATGTGAGGTTCTTTTTATATATATGTCAGACTATCCTGTGATGTAACAGGTATGATTGTATAATATGGTTTTTAAGCTATCTGATATGATTTTTATTCTGTACCATTGCATTAGTTAATGCATTGTTTGTATCTTATTGCATATCAAACCTCAATAAAAAAAAAATTTTTTAAAAAAAATAATTTTTTTTTTTATAAACTGTGTATATGAAGGGTAAGGCTACCAATTAGATCCACCTGGCTGCCCACCTTACCTCACAACAAGTGAGAACATTGTCTGGCACCTCATCCATCCCTTGCTTGGTACCATCTTTATGTTGATAATTATTTTACTAGTTTCCCCCTTTTCAAAATCTTTTTCTTTTTGCGTTTTTGCCGCAAGAAAAAACTAAATCTGGGATAAAAAGCTTATGTCTATATGATTCAGATGGCACTTTTTAATTTGTATATTTTGTACAAAACCTCTACATCTGGCAAAAGATCCCCTGCCTAAATTACCAAAGAGATTGCGAGCCTTTTATTTGAAAATAGTGAAAACCCCAAAACCTTCAGTGTAGAAACATTGCAAGACTCGCTGACAGACATTTCCCCAGTTATACCCCCCTTCAGCACAGAAGGCCTGTCCCTTAAAACACTGCAGAGTTTGCACAAAAAGGAAGTGAGGCAAGACTCACGTTTTCACTGTATAACATGCCCAGCAAAAACCTGGTTTATGCATCAAAAATTGCTTTGAAATTTATCATACAGTTAAAAAATACTGGTAAAAATGCTGGTTATAAATAAATTGCCATTCCCAAAGTCTGTGTATTTTTTTTAATTATCATGCTTGTCATAAATAGACTGAAATTTATGGCATGAAACATTATCGGCTAGATTACGAGTCTTGCGTTATGAGGGGTGCGTTGCTAACTTTCACAGCTCACTTTCCTACAGCGCTGGTATTACAGGTTTTTACAAACCTGGCGTTAAAAGGCAATAAAAGAGCGTAGAGCAAAATTGTGCTCAATACCGCACTCCAATACCAGCGCTGCTTAAGTATAAATATATCCAAGATAGCGTCCCTAAGATTCCAATTCAGCCAATCGGAATCTAAGGGACGTCATCTTGGATGACGTCACTTAAAGAGATATTAATTCTGGAAGAAGATGTCGACTTAAGAGGATGCTCCGCGCCGGATGTCTTGAAGATGGAGCCACTCCACACCGGATGGATGAAGATAGAAGATGCCGTCTGGATGAAGACTTCTGCCTATCTGGAGGACCACTTCGCCCGGCTTGGATGAAGACTTCTTCTGGCTTCGTTGAGGGCTTCTTGCCACTTCAATGAGGACTTCTCCCGGCTTCGTTGAGGATGAATGTCGGATCTTCAAAACTGTAAGTAGATCTTCAAGGGTTAGTGTTAGGTTTTTTTAAGGGTTTATTGGGTGGGTTTTATTTTTATTTTAGGGCTTTGGGCCGCAATAGAGCTAAATGCCCTTTTAAGGGCAATGCCCATCCAAATGCCCTTTTCAGGGGGAGCTTAGTTTTTTTAGTTAGGGTTTTATTTGGGGGGTTGGTTGTGTGGGTGGTGGATTTTACTGTTGGGGGGTTGTTTGTATTTTTTTTTTAAGGTAAAAGAGCTGATTTCTTTGGGGCAATGCCCCGCAAAAGGCCCTTTTAAGGGCTATTGGTAGTTTAGTTTAGGCTAGGGTTTTTTTTTATTTTGGGGGGCTTTTTTTATTTTGATAGTGCTATTAGATTAGGTGTAATTAGTTTAAATATCTTGTAATTTGTTTTTTATTTTCTGTAATTTAGTGGGGGTTTTTTGTAATTTAGGTAATTGTATTTAATTTATTTAATTGTATTTAATTTAGGGAATTTATTTAATTGTAGGGTTAGGTTAGGTGTTAGTGTAAGACAGGTTAGGTTATTTTACAGGTAAATGTGTATTTATTTTAGCTAGGTAGTTAGTAAATAGTTAATAACTATTTAGTAACTATTCTACCTAGTTAAAATAAATACAAACTTGCCTGTAAGATAAAAATAAAACCTAAGCTAGATACAATGTAACTATTAGTTATATTGTAGGTAGCTTAGGGTTCATTTTATAGGTAAGTATTTAGTTTTAAAGGGACACTGAACCCAAATTTTTTATTTTGTGATTCAGATAGAGCATGCAATTTTAAGCAACTTTCTTATTTACTCCTATTATCAATTTTTATTCGTTCTCTTGCTATCTTTATTTGAAAAAGAATGCATCTAAGTTTTTTTTCTTGGTTCAGACTCTGGACAGAACTTTTTTATTGGTGGATGAATTTATCCACCAATCAGCAAGGACAACCCAGGTTGTTCACCAAAAATGGGCCAGCATCTAAACTTACATTCTTGCATTTCAAATAAAGATACCAAGAGAATAAAGAAAATTTGATTATAGGAGTAAATTAGAAAGTTACTTAAAATTCCATGCTCTATCTGAATCGCGAAAGAAAAAAATTTGGGTTCAGTGTCCCTTTAAATAGGACTTATTTAGTTGTTATTAGTAGGTTTGATTTAGATTTATTTTAATTATATTTAAAGGGAAACTGTACCCAAATTTTTTCTTTTGTAATTCAGAAAGAGCATGCAATTTTAAGCAACTTTCTAATTTACTCCTATTATCACTTTTTCTTCGTTCTCTTGCTATCATTATTTGAAAAAGAAGGCATCTAAGCTTTTTTTTGGTTTCAGCACTCTGGACAGCAGTTTTTTATTGGTGGATGAATTTATCCACCAATCAGCAAGGACAACCCAGGTTGATCACCAAAAATGGGCCGGCATCTAAACTTACATTCTTGCATTTCAAATAAAGATACCAAGAGAATGAAAAAAAATTAATAATTGGAGTAAATTAGAAAGTTGCTTAAAATGTCATGCTCTATCTGAATCACAAAAGAATTTTTTTGGGTACAGTGTCCCTTTAAGTTAGGGGGTGTTAGGGTTAGACTTACATTTAGGGGTTAATACATTTAGTATAGTGGTGGCGACGTTGGGGGCGGCAGATTAGGGGTTAATAAATGTAGATAGGTGGCGGCGATGTTAGGGGCAGCAGATTAGGGGTTAATAATATTTAGCTAATGTTTGCAAGGTTGGAGTATGGAGGTTTAGGGGTTAATAAATTTAGTATAGGGGCAGCGACGTTGGGGGCGGCAGATTAGGGGTTAATAAATGTAGGTAGGTGGTGGCGATGTTAGGGGCAGCAGATTAGGGGTTAATAATATTTAACTAGTGTTTGCGAGGCGGGAGTACGGCGGTTTAGGGGTTAATATGTTTATTATAGTGGCGGCGATGCCGGGAGTGGAAGATTAGTGGTTAATAATTTTATTATAGTGTTTGCGATGCGGGAGAGCCTCGGTTTAGGGGTTAATAGGTAGTTTTATGGGTGTTAGTGTACTTTTTAGCACTTTAGTTATGAGTTTTATGCTACAGCGTTGTAGTGTAAAACTCATAACTACTGACTTTAAAATGCGGTACGAATCATGACGGGATAGGCCTCCCAGGACAAGCTCGTAATACGCTATGGAAGTCCCATAGAAAAAAAGACTATACGCAATTTGCGTAAGTTGATTTGCGGTAAGGCCAAAAAAGTGTGCGGTGCCCCTAAATCTGTAAGACGCGTAATACCAGCAGGCGTTAAAAAGTAGCGTTATGAAGCTTAGCGCTGCTTTTTTACTCATAACGCAAGACTCGTAATCTAGCCGTATATAATTTAATACTGGCAGTTATGGCAGAGCAAACAAGAGATTAACCCTTTCCCCAAAATCCCCTTTAAGAACTGCGGTGCATAGCTGCAATTTGCTGCCTTCTATGACCCTTTGACAAAACATATCTAAAATCCCCTTTCAGAATTGTGATGCACAGCTGCAGTTTGTGACTTTATATGACCCTTGGCCAAAAAATATCTAAAAAACCCCTTTCAGAACTGTGATACCAAATGGGCCCTGGACCTATTCCCACAACGTGTCTAAAATCCCCTTTCAGAACTGTGATTTACAGCTACAATTAGCAGCCTTATAATTACCAAAACACTGTACATGTTTTCTGTAAAAAATGTCAGAACCACAATGTTTGTGAAAAGAATCATTTTTATTTTTCTACATTATTGCATTTAGCATTTATCTGACTGCCAGCTGTTACCATGAACTATACAAAAAATAGGCCTAGATCAATACCTTGGGTTGTCTGTTTTGAGAAAATATATAGTTTATTTGGGCAGTTATGCAATAAAAAATAAACTATTAACCCTTTACCTGAACATATCTAAAAATCCCCTTTCAGAGTTGTGATTCACAGCTGCAATTAGAGGCATTTTTATTACCAAAACCAAAGACAAATTCCTACATGTCTGCTTATTCTGAACACAGGGGATCCTAGAGAAGCTTTTGCAAACATTTGTCCTCTGACTGTATATGTTATGTGTAAATAATTTCAGTGAAAAACCCAACATTTGTGAAAAAGTTAATGATTTTTTTTTATATGTTTGCATTTGGTACAAATCTGACTGCAAACTGGTCACATGAAATATGCCAAAATGGGCCTAGATCAATACCTTGCGTTGTCTACTTTATAAATATATATATTTGGTGGTAAATTTTGAAAATTTGAGCCGTTATATTGTTCAAATTGGGCCTTGTGCACTTTGCCATAAAGTGTCTACAAATCCTCTTTCAGAAGTGTGGTGCGCAGGTGCAATTAGTGGCCTATTGATAGCCAAAAACAATGGTAAACCGATAAATGTCTGCTAATTCTGAATAGAGAAGCTTTTGCAACCCTTTGTCTTATGACTGTACAAGTTTTATTTAAATAATTTCTGTGAGAATCCCAAAGATTGAGAAAAAGTTAATGATATTTTTTTATATGATTGTATTTTGAATACATCTGACTGCCAAATGGTTTCAAGAAATATCCAAAATGGACCTAGATCAATAATTTAATAAATTGGGGGTTAATTTTGAGAATTTAGGCAGTTCTGCTATACCAAATGAGAATAACCACATTGCATCATTATATAATGTGGTATATACATAGCTGCAGATAAAAACATAAAAAATATTGCAAAATAAACACATAATATACACATATGTGATCTTAGCTGAAACAGAGGATGTCAGCGAACAATTTTTTAGATTAGTTTTCTACAGTTAGAAAACTACAGATTTTTGGAGCCTGTGATAATTAGTATTTTATTCACTTTTTTTTACTTTTTTGGGTAAATTTACAATCATTTCATAATTATGTGAATAAATAGCTAGTTGGAACTGTTATGTGTGTGTATATATATATATATATATATATATATATATATATATATATATATATATATATATATATAGGGTTTTATAGGTTAAAAAAACAAGGCTTTATTTCTGTTTAGAGTGATAATAAAAATGCTAACAATTCTACGGTACTTTGAGTACATTTTTAATTTTAATAGCTGTATTTTAAGTTTTGTAACAAAGTTAATGATTTGATTCCATCTCTTCCATTATTCTCAAGAAAGAGGGATTTTCTGAGATATTGCTGGAAATAGGCATAAATCAGACAAGCTGTACACTGGCCTGTATGTGTAAGAAACATGTTCTACTGATTAGTGTTTCTTGTCTTTCAGTTTGCTTTTTAATAATAATTCTGTGCTGCGATTGGCTTCACACCTCTGTACATATACATATAAGTGTTCATGTGTGAAAACAACAAGCCCCTCATAAGCAGCCAGCACCGGGGATGTCAAATCAGTTCCCAGTTACATCTATGCCATTTGTAGGTTTTTTCTCTCCCTTTTTGAATTTTTTTTTTATTGAGGTTTACAAAAAAAAAAGTACAGACAATATATGTCATTATTAACAGTGATATCCAGTACAAGGCCTGTACAATGACATGACCCCAGATTGTCATTCTCAACTTTATCAATAAATACACAACACTCCAACTTGGGTATGAAAAGGCTACTCAATTTTATTAAATACAATCTTAATCAACATAACACTTTAACTCAAAACAAACCATGGTGCTTGCCCTTATCCTCCGCATAGTCTCCGCCCCCACCCTGGGGGGAGGGCACATCCTCAATAACTCCTCCCCTATTAACCTAACAGGGGGTGCCACAATTTTTCCCAGGCGTAAGCCTCTAGAGATTATAATAAGCACCCCCCCCCCCCACAGCTGCGACTGTCATACTCTGCAAGGGAGCAGGTTCAGGAGGTGGGAGCTGTTGTGCAGAGGTGTCAGGTTCTGGGGTTAAAGTTGTGTTTTGTCTGCATGTGTCTTTCCTTTTTGGCATAATTAAACAGGTACAAGGTTTTAGGAAATAAAGGTGATGGTTTTATTTATAGGATAATTAGCAATGCAGAGATATGCAATTAGATAAGGCAATGTCTATAGGCTGTAGTATTAGGCAGGAATACAGATCTTTGTAATAACAGGCAGGATACTTGCATATGCTGTAGATTGGAACTGTAATAACAGGCTGGAATGCAGAGCTTTGTAATAACAGGCAGGATACTTGCATATTCTGTAGACTGGAACTGTGTAATAACAGGCAGGAATGCAGGGCTTTATATAACAGGCAGGATACTTGCATATGCTGTAGGCTGGAACTGTGTAATAACAGGCAGGAATGCAAAGCTTTGTAATAACAGGCAGGATACTTGCATATGCTGTAGGATGGAACTGTGTAATAACAGGCAGGAATGCAGCGCTTTGTAATAACATACAGGATACTTGCATATGCTGTAGACTGGAACACTGTAGTAACAAACAGGAAACTTGCATAGACTGCAAACTGGAACTCTATAGTATCAGGTAACAAGCAAGCAAAAGTACCTGAGTCAGTCTTTAGGAAATAGAGAATTAGGCAAGATCAATTGCCAGGAAATCAGTCCAAAAACGAAACACAGTGCCAAGGGAATATCCAGAAGAGTAGTCAGGAAATGAAGCAGAAATCAGGAACCAGGAAATCCAACAAATCTGTATTTCACTCAGGAAACAGGACCAGAGGTTCTTTCAGAGTATAACAATCACTGTCAAGGCCCAGAACTGCCAGAAAATCTCCCAGATATAGCAGGCTGCTGATTAAATGATTTGTTTCAGCTGGTAAGCAGGTGGAGCCAGAGAGCCAAAGTTGCAGCAAACAGAAAAACCCAATATTCTTAGTCAGTGATCAAGCCATCTAGTGGCAGAGAGGCAAGACAACAGGCTGGGAAAGAACAGCAGCAGAAATAGAAACAGGTCCCAGGTTCAATTCCAGGCTGGGTCATGACAGCAACTTCCAATTACAGCAAATCATCTATCCCAAATTAGGGAGGGAGGGCAGGAACTTAGCCTGCCATGCTGTCCTGATTCTAAGAGGCCACCTGACTTCCTGTCTAGGGCTTATAAGCCCCAGCTAAGGCCCCACCCCTTGCCCTGTACTTCACCCCCATTCCTTCCTAGTGGGGTCAAATGACCCTCCCTTCCATCCTGTCATCCAGGCTCTTCCTTGACCCCACATTGTCAAGTCATTCTTAACCTTATCAATACATACACAACACTCCAACTTGGGTACGAAAAGGCTGCAGCTCAATTTTATTAAATACAATCTTAATCAACATAACACTTTAACTCAAAACAAGCCATGGTGCTTGCCCTTATCCTCTGCATAGTCCCTGCCCCCAGAGGGCACATCCTCAATAACTCCTTCCCTATTAATCTAACAGGGGGTATCACAATTCCTCCCAGACGTAAGCCTCTAGAGATTATAACAAGCACACCGCCCCAGCTCAGCCACCGGCTGAGCAGCGCCCCAACTTGCCAAGGTTTTTTCAATACCCTCTTTCATTGTTAAATTAAACCAGTGCAGCCCCACTTCGTTAAGGTGCACACCATCACGCAAATAAAAACACCTCCCCGACTCACCTTCGAACTCTATGTGTCGGAGTCCGAAACCCAGCAACATTTTAACATACCCCAATATTGTTCTTTTTATCTTCGTCTGGAAGCCTCCAACTTTTTTGGATCCCAAGCAGCTCTCCACACTACTCTACTCTCAATTTCTGACCAGATTATCAACACCTCCGGGAACAGTTGCTTCACTCTGTCCAGACTCCCTTTCATCCTGTCTACCAGATCCTTCTGCAACATGTATCCTAAATCAACCCCCCCCTGCATGGATAAACAAAACTTGAGGAGGGGAGAAATATCTTGCATAATACACAATCTTACTCACAACTTGTTCCCATTTCATGCCCCTGATCCCAAACCATTTCAACAAGACCTTGTCCCTTGGCAGGGCCAGTTGAATGCCGTCTTCCTTCTCTACCACTGCTTTTCTCACCCTGTAAATGTACAAGTGCCCCACTAGCCAGCATCTCACCGGACCTGCCAAAGAAAAATTAAAGAACCTAGTACCCTTCACACTCTCAACTCAGGTCGCACATATCCCCTCAACCATTCAGATCCCCATCTCCTAATTCTTTTTATCACACCCGCATCCATACCCAAGCATGCTGCCTCCATTGCCACCCCAATACAAAACAAATGCGTATCTTCAATGCCTTTCTAAAAACTGCCACAAATTGAAACCTTGAGAGGATAGACCCATCACTATGGTTCAAGAACTGACCCTCTCCACCCGGCCTGATATGCATGAACTCCCCCACCATCGTTACCGGGCAACATTGCCCTGATATTGCCCGTATATGGATCAACGTTCCCCTCCCCCCTGATCCGTCTTAGATCTCCTCAGCCATAGCTCCACCTCTTCACTTTTCACTAACACATACTTCCTCAACAGACCCCCTTTCACTTGTCTATTCTGTCCCACCAACTCTGAGATGCTGAATGCTCCAAAAAAGGCCAACACAAATCCCGCTTTAAACAATAGAACCTCAAAATCAGAAAAACATATCCCAGGCAAACACCTTACCACCTCTTCCAGCAGAGCAAATGTGACTGGCCTCCTGCTGTCCCCATGTTTTCTCCCTCTGCGTAAACCTCTCACTGCCACCCACACCAGAAAGACTTTAATCACATCCTCCCATCTCAAAAGTTGAAATAAGAACGCCAATGCTGCAATCCTCTTCCTCACCTCCGATCGCGAAAGCCTCTCATTACCCCATGATCTGACCCAGTGTAACAACCCTTCCAAATTCTCTTCTGTATTCCTCAACTGAACATTCCCCCCCCCCTGTGAAACCACTGTTTCCAAACTCAGACGTAGGCCCTCCACATACTAGGTTCCAGCGCCTCTTGCACCATGCTCATTAGCATTTAAACCCTAGTTGCCACAGCTCCTTTGGACAAGCCGTACCCTCTCTCTCCGCGTTCGGGGCCACTGTGCGAAATCGCTGCAACTGTAAATGGGATAAAGAGTCAGCTATTACGTTAAGCTTCCCCGGAACATGAACACTTTGAAAAGATATATTACTGTGCAAACATTCCAATACAAACATTCTCAAAAGACGGATGACCGGGGGAGAGGACGTTGACAACTTGTTAATGGCCAACACCACACCAAGGTTGTCCGAGTGAAAACACACCCTCTTATCTCTCAACACGTCTAACCAAATATTCAATGCAACTACCAATGGGAAAAACTCAAAAAATGTCACATTTTTTGTAAGGCCCGGTGACACCCATTCCCCACACCATGCCTCTGTACGCCATCTGCCCTTCAGATATGCCCCGAAACCATGGGCCCCCGACGCCTCAGTAAATAGGCATAAACTCTTGTCCAACCAATCTGCTTCTTGAAACAGCAACATGCCATTGAATTGTGCCAAAAAGATCTCCCACACCCTTTGGTCCTCCTTCAACTCTACCAAGAGCTGCACACGATGGTGCAGCCCAGAAACGACTGCTGTAGCCAACAGCAGCCTCCTACAAAGTGCCCTCCCTACAGGAATTATTCTACAGGCAAAGTTTAGTTTGCCAATAAGTGATTGCAGCTCGCTTAACGTTGACTTAGGCTTCGCTAAGGTCTCCTTAATTGTAATTCTCAAGTCTTCCAGCTTGTCCTCTGGCAGCCTGTACTCCATCCTCACTGTATCCAACTGGATCCCCAAAAAACTCAATAACGTTATCGGTCCCTCCGACTTCTCCTCAGCCACCGGGATCCCAAATTCCTCTGCCACTTCCCCATACGTTTTCACCAACTTTTCACATACCACTGACCTAGCCGGGCCCACAAACAAGAAATCATCCAGGTAATGTACCAAGGATGAAACCCCCGATTTCTGTCTGACCACCCAATCAACAAAAGAACTGAATTTCTCAAAATATGAACATGAGATGGAACATCCCATGGGTAGACATAAGTCAACAAAGAATAAACCCTCAAAAACACAGCCCAATAGATGATGGCATGTAGGGTGCACTGGCAACAACCTGAATGCCGATTCCACATACACCTTGGCCATCAGTGCCCCCTGCCCTGCTAGCCTGATCACCGCCACCGCCCTATCCAAACTTACTACTTCATACTTCACCGAAACCAACTTCGGATCAATCCCATCATTCACGGAAGTACCCTTTGGATTAGACAAATGGTGGACCATCCTAAATTGCCCCCTTGTTTTTTCGGGAAGCACCCCCAAGGGGGAAACCCTCAAGTTATCAAACGGGGGGAAGAAAAGGGGCCTGCTATTCTACCCAACGCAACCTCTTTGTTCAGCTTCTCCCTAACCACCTCTGGGAATTCTATTGCCGATTTTAGGTTTCCTCTGAAAACGCCCAGCTTCCTGTTCCCGAAACAGGATCCAAAAAACCGAGCTAAAACTGGTCAATAACAATTCCACATCGCCCCGGTGCCCTCTCTTACATACAATACATACAATTCGAGCTACGGGACCATCTTTACGACCCTCACCGGTGTCCAAGCCCACAGCAGCAACCTCCTCATGTCTCTATCATCCCACAGCATTTCGGGCCTCACCACCATCCGCTGCAGGAACCTCTCGTCGTACCACCACCAGGTCATCCCGCAATATGTCCGATACGCACTTGAGATTTCTTCCGTATAGCAAAATAAAGCAGAACACTGTTACAGGAGTTTATCCACTAGCCAAGATGTAGAAGGCCTTGGCCCAATTCCCAAACGTTTTTGGTAACTTGCGGTACCGCTTCTTCTTCTCCTCTTCTCCTTTCTTGCTCTTTTCTTTCTCATCCTCCTCCTCCACCACCTGATCCAACGGGAGCAACGCAAATATTTCCATGAACTCCCTCTTCTATATCTTCTCCTTTATGTCTACCGTTGAGTGAATTCCAAGGGGCCCACTGAACACAGACACGGTCGCAGAAGGGTGTCTTCTGGCACCTTCAGCATCTCCCCACCTCCTGATTTCCCCAATGCCGTCTTCGAACCTCCTACCTCATTCGTAGACCCCTCCCATGGTTAATCCTGTGGTGGATCCCACTCTCCCGCCACCGCGAGGCCTTACCCATTTTTTTTCAATACCGCAATCAGACCCTTCAGATCAGCCAGCAATATCTTCCTCTCACCACTCCACTCATTCCATTTTAACCTGAAGGCTGTACCACCGTAACCGGTCCTTCCCCAGGTCCCGCCTGCACTGCTACTTCAATCCTGTTTGTTCCGCCAGCATGCCTGCTGTCTCCCGAGCCTCCTAGATGCTACCTCCTGACGCTATCTGTATCCCTCCTGTCTCCTCCTCTCCTAAAGGGGTACCGCCCTCTGTCCTGCCTGCTCCTGGGTGCAGAATGTTCCACCCGAGCCCATGTAGGCGAGATGGCCTCCATTACCCTGGGTGGTCTCCTCAGGGGTGACCATAATCTCCTGCTGCTGTCAGTAAGCCCTGGACCCATGATTGGGGTCGGCCATGATGGTGACCTACTCCAGATTCTGTAGACTGCATAGAAGGTTAAGAGGTGAAAACCTGCTTCCTTACCCCCTCACTCCTGTCTGTCTGGACTACCTCCCCCCCTACCCTGCCTGACTCTCTCTGCTCCCTACCCCTCTCACCCCGTTGTGGGGTCAACAATTGCCATCCGCTACTTACCAATGGTCCTCACTGCTCGCCCACCGCTCCTCACAGTCCTCCTCCCTCTCGCTCCACCGACCACTCCTTGTGGTTAACTTCCACAACTCACCTTGCTCCCTCCACGGCCGTTGGGCCTGCCAATTGATCTCCTGGGCCATCCTGCCTGCACCTCTGGAATGAGCCTCTCTGGCAGCCTGGATATATATATATAAAGTAGAAGTTATGAATACCCCCATGAAGAATTATTGGCTGATTTTGAGCCACGTATTAAGTATAAATAAGGGATGAAGATTGGGGAAAATATCAATAGGGCCACTCTTGGACCCATTCCAAATAGAATTATAAAATATAAGGTACACAAACCACTAATATTTAAATTCCAAATAGAATTATAAAATATAAGGTACACAAACCACTAATATTTGAATTGCAAACTGTATAGGACCACTCTTGGGCCCTAATATTATAAAATCAAAAGCATAGGCCATGTTGGACCAGTATATGTAAGGGAGAAAATAAGCTTTTGTTAGGGGGTAGTCATATCTAAAAATGTTGTTATGGCTATTGCAAAGGGATCATAAACAATCCTGTAGGACAATGCAAAAACAGTGAGAAATGAAACTGAGGTGGCTATTAAGAGAGAATTATACTAGAACGCCATCCCTAAAAGACAAATTGGACATGTTGTAATATATTTCCATATGTAAATGTCCTAAGCAAGCTATATATGCAACCATGGAAGAAATTATTTTTTTCCAAATAAAACATTCTAATAATAGCATCTGTTGCTATGTGCAGACAAAAGATATAGGCATAACGTGATATGTAGAGACCACAAATCTCAGTCTATATATGCACAAAATAGATTCTAATATAAGTTATTCTCGATAAGCCAAAGAGTGTTTAACATACTATTTGTCATATTAACTGTCGGCTAGATTTAGAGTTGGGCGGTAGCCGTCAAAACCAGCGTTAGAGGCTCCTAACGCTGGTTTTTAACGCCCTCTGGTATTTGGAGTCAGTCAGGAAAGGGTCTAACGCTCACTTTGCAGCCGCGACTTTTCCATACCGCAGATCCCCCTACGCCATTTGCGTAGCCTATCTTTTCAATGGGATCTTTCTAACGCCGGTATTTAGAGTCTTGGCTGAAGTGAGCGTTAGAAATCTAACAACAAAGCTGTCTGGGCTAACGCCGGTTTATAAAGCTCTTAACTACTGTGCTCTAAAGTACACTAACACCCATAAACTACCTATGTACCCCTAAACCGAGGCACCCCCACATCGCCGCCACTCTATTAAATTTTTTTAACCCCTAATCTGCCGCTCCGTACACCGCCGCCAGCTACATTATCCCTATGTACCCCTAATCTGCTGCCCCTAACACCGCCGACCCCTATATTATATTTATTAACCCCTAATCTGCCGCCCCCAACGTCGTCGCCGCCACCTACCTACACTTATTAACCCCTAATCTGCCGCTCTGTACACCGCCGCCAGCTACATTATCCCTATGTACCCCTAATCTGCTGCCCCTAACACCGCCGACCCCTATATTATATTTATTAACCCCTAATCTGCCGCCCCCAAAGTTGCCGCTACCTACCTACACTTATTAACCCCTAATCTGCCGCTCCGTACACCGCCGCCAGCTACATTATCCCTATGTACCCCTAATCTGCTGCCCCCAGGGCCGCCATCAGGGGGCAGCAGATTAGGGGTACATAGGGATAATTTTACATTTTGGCAGCCACCAGTGGGTACTACAGCAGAGTGCTAATTGAGCATGGGAAATGTTATTACAAGGAGTAAAGTATTAGCAATTGAGAGGATTTCTTAGTGTGCACTAAACCACTATGCACAGTGTGAGACAGACTTGGCACTTTGTAAAGTGTGTGCCTGAGTCAGACGGCAGATCACTTTCATTTGCAGAGGAGGTACGAATTACTTAGCAAATGTTTTTTATTTCTTTGTGCAATTTAAGATTGTAACTTCAGTGTGGTAGTAGTTGTATGGTGGGGTCAGGGGTCCATAAAAACACATTTTTTTAGCAGCAGTGTATTTATGATTATTTGACAATGCAGCAGAAATTCTATATTTAAAACCATGCAGAAATGTTTCCTCCTCAATACACAAATGATATATATTACATTCCAGTTTACTGCCCCTTTATGCAAGGACTTTCCAGATACAAGGAGGCATTTTATCTAAGATTTTTACATCTGCATAACATGTTATACTCTCAGACTAAGATTGCTCAGTGTTGGAAATGAGACAGGTTAACTTAAAACTGTTCAGTTTACTCTACAGCTGACTTAATTTTGAAATACATACCAACAAGCTTAAATCCTGCATTTAACCAGATCTAAAGGTATGAGTACCACAGCTTATGGTTCCACCAAGACCATATAGAGTACAGCATTTTCAAAATCCACAAGTACAGCTGACAGATGGGAACATTTGTACACTATATTTGAAGTGGTGCTCTTGGTTGGGGAAAATGGGGAAAATATCAAACAAACATATGTCAACCTTTTAAAAGTTATTTTCTTCATCTAGCCATCTACCCAGATCATTAATGTACAATTTTGAATTCACAGAATTATTTTTGTTTGCACATTTACAAATATGATTCTTTAAAAGGGATCTCTTAATTTCTGCATTTTTTTTATCATGCATGTCACACACAGTTGATTTAGGGGATGCAAGGTGGTGCATAAATGTTTCCTCCTGTAAGTGTTTCTGTGGGTGTCTGTGTTTATGTCTTTGTGCTTTGGTTTGTGTCTCTATGAGTGTGTATGTATTTTTTTTCTGTTGGCATCTCTGTGAGGGTGGGTGTGTATGTCTTTGTGCATTTTCTGTGGATGTCTGTTAGGGTGTGTGCATATGTATTTGAACTTTTTCTATGGGTGTCTCTGTGAGGGTGGGCGTGTGTTTGTCTTTGTGTATTTTCTCTGGATGCCTCTGTGAGGGTGGGTGTGTATGTCTGTGTTTTCTGTGGATGTCTCTGTGAGGGTGTGTGTGTGTGTATGTATGTCTGTGTTTTCTGTGGATGTCTCTGTTAGGGTGTGTATTTTCTGTGGGTGTCTCTGTGAGGGTGTGTGTATGTCTTTGTGTGTTTTCTGTGGATGTCTCAGTGAGGGTGTGTATGTATGTCTTTCTGTGTTTTCTGTGGGTGTCTCTTTGTGTGTGTGTATGTCTTTGTGTGTTTTCTGAGGCTGTCTCTGTTGGTGTTTCCTTGGGTGTATGTGCAAGTTTGAGTTTGTGTGTGTGTGTGTCCATTGTCTGTTCCTTTTTAGGACATTTTGACCTTACTACTGATTATTCACATCTTTCTACAGACTTTGAGACTAATGAAACCTTTCCGGAAGTCACCAATCTACCATTTAACCTTTAAATTATTGTTTAGGCAGTTCAGGGCCCTTCCTTTCAGCCACTGCATGCTGTTGTCATCATTTAGTTGGCATCTTCCTTTACAAAAATATAATCAGAACTCCATATTTTGTTTTCTAAATCTCCTTTTTTTTTACAAAACTGTAGTTTACCTCATTACTTGTCAGGTCAATGTAAACAAGTGCTAAGTGTCTGTTTGGGTGTCTGTGTCTGAGTTTCTTTGCGTGTTTGCTAGAGTGTCTATATGTAAATCCTTATGTGTGAGTGTGTGTGTGTGTTTCAGTGTATGTTACTACCTTTACAACATTTCCAAGTTTAAATAGACACTTAAGAATAAAGTGCATATACGTTTTAGTCACTTGGTCAAAAATTGCACATGTCAAAAGAGGGGGGGGGGGGCCCTGATCAATGGTTAAGTCAGGGGCCCCAAAATTTCTAGTGGCGGCCCTGGCTGCCCCTAACATCGCCGACACCTACATAATATTTATTAACCCCTAATCTGCCCCCCCCCAATGTCGCCGCTACCTTACCTACACTTATTAACCCCTAATCTGCCGACCGAACCGCACCACTACTATAATAAATGTATTAACCCCTAATCCGCCTCACTCCCGCCTCAATAACCCTATAATAAATAGTATTAACCCCTAATCTGTTCCGATCAGCCAATAGAATGCAAGCTCAATCTGATTGGCTGATTGGATCAGCCAATCGGATTGAACTTGAATCTGATTGGCTGATTCCATCAGCCAATCAGAATATTCCTACCTTAATTCTGATTGGCTGATAGAATCCTATCAGCCAATCGGAATTCGAGGGACGCCATCTTGGATGACGTAATTTAAAGGAACTGTCATTCTGCGAGTAGGCGTCGCTTGAAGAGGTTGGATCCACGTCGGCTGGGAAGAAGATGGCTCCGCTCCGCTCCGGAAGAAAGAAGATTGAAGATGCGGCTTGATAGAAGACTTCATCCGATGATGCACTTCCGACTTCAGCCCGATGATGGACTTCTTCAGCCGCTTGGATCAAGACTTCGGGCCCTCTTCTGGACTGATCACTGAACTTGGTGAGGTGAAGACAAGGTAGGGAGATCTTCAGGGGCTTAGTGTTAGGTTTATTTAAGGGGGGTTTGGGTTAGATTAGGGGTATGTGGGTGGTGGGTTGTAATGTTGGGGGGGGGTATTGTATGGTTTTTTTTTACAGGCAAAAGAGCTGAATTCTTTGGGGCATGCCCCGCAAAGGGCCCTTTTCAGGGCTGGTAAGGTAAAAGAGCTTTGAACTTTTTAAATTTAGAATAGGGTAGGGCATTTTTTTATTTTGGGGGTCTTTGTTATTTTATTAGGGGGCTTAGAGTAGGTGTAATTAGTTTAAAATTGTTGTAATATTTTTCTGTTTGTAAATATTTTTTAATTTTTTGTAACTTAGTTCTTTTTTATTTTTTGTACTTTAGTTAGTTTATTTCATTGTAGTTATTTGTAGGTATTTTATTTAATTAATTTATTGATAGTGTAGTGTTAGGTTTAATTGTAGGTAATTGTAGGTAGTTTATTTAATTAATTTATTGATAGTGTAGTGTTAGGTTTAATTGTAACTTAGGTTAGGATTTATTTTACAGGTAATTTTGTAATTATTTTAACTAGGTAACTATTAAATAGTTATGAACTATTTAATAGCTATTGTACCTGGTTAAAATAATTACAAAATTGCCTGTAAAATAAATATTAATCCTAAAATAGCTACAATATAATTATAATTTATATTGTAGCTATATTAGGGTTTATTTTACAGGTAAGTATTTAGCTTTAAATAGGAATAATTTATTTAATAAGAGTTAATTTATTTCATTAGATTTAAAATATATTTAACTTAGGGGGGTGTTAGTGTTAGGGTTAGACTTAGCTTCAGGGGTTAATCCCTTTATTAGACTAGCGGCGAGATCTGATCGTCAGATTAGGGGTTAATTATTGTAGGTAGCTGGCGGCGAAGTTGCGGGGGGCAGATTAGGGGTTAATAAATATAATATAGGGGTCGGCGGTGTTAGGGCCAGCAGATTAGGGGTACATAGGTATAATGTAGGTTGCGGCGGTATACGGAGCGGCAGATTAGGGGTTAATATGCAGGTGTCAGCGATAGCGGGGGCGGCAGATTAGGGGTTAATAAGTGTAAGGTTAGGGGTGTTTAGACTCGGGGTACATGTTAGGGTGTTAGGTGCAGACTTAGGAAGTGTTTCCCCATAGTAAACAATGGGGCTGCGTTAGCAGCTGAACGCTGCTTTTTTGCAGGTGTTAGGTTTTTTTTCAGCTCAAACTGCCCCATTGTTTTCTATGGGGGAATCGTGCACGAGCACGTTTTTGAAGCTGGCCGCGTCCGTAAGCAAAGCTGGTATTTAGAGTTGCAGTGGCGGTAAATATGCTCTACGCTCCCTTTTTTGGAGCCTAACGCAGCCATTCTGTGAACTCTAAATACCAGCGCTATTTAAAAGGTGCGGGGGAAAAAAAGCATGCGTAGCTAACGCACCCCTTTGGCCGCAGAACTCTAAATCTAGCCGTAAATCTAGCCGTGTGTGTTTAAATATGTACGCACATATGGCTAGATTTAGAGTTCTGCGGCCAAAGGGGTGCGTTAGCTACGCATGCTTTTTCCCCCCCCGCACCTTTTATTGGCTGATCCGATCAGCCAATCGGATTGAGCTCGCATTCTATTGGCTGTTCCGATCAGCCAATAGAATGCGAGCTCAATCTGATTGGCTGATCGGATCAGCCAATCGGATTGAACTTGATTCTGATTGGCTGATTTCATCAGCCAATCAGAATTTTCCTACCTTAATTCCGATTGGCTGATAGAATCCTATCAGCCAATCGGAATTCAACGGACGCCATCTTGGATGACGTAATTTAAAGGAACCGTCATTCGGCGAGTAGGCGTCGGTAGAAGAGGATGTTCCGCGTCGGCTGGAAGATGATGGCTCCGGAAGAAAGAAGATTGAAGATGCTGCTTCATAGAAGACTTCATCCCGATGATGGACTTCTTCAGCGCCCGCTTGGATCAAGACTTCAGCCCGATGATGGATTTCTTCAGCCGCTGCTTGGATCCAGACTTCAGCCCGAGGATGGACGTCACTCTTCAGCCCCCCGCTTGGGCTTGGATCAAGACAATCGGAGGCTCTTCTGGACAGATCAGGACCCGGTGTGGTGAAGACAAGGTAGGGAGGTCTTCAGGGGCTTAGTGTTAGGTTTATTTAAGGGGGGTTTGGGTTAGATTAGGGGTATGTGGGTGGTGGGTTGTAATGTTGGGGGGGGTATTGTATGGGTTTTTTTACAGGCAAAAGAGCTGAATTCTTTGGGGCATGCCCCGCAAAGGGCCCTTTTCAGGGCTGGTAAGGTAAAAGAGCTTTTCTATTTTAATTTTAGAATAGGGTAGGGCATTTTTTTATTTTGGGGGGCTTTGTTATTTTATTAGGGGGCTTAGAGTAGGTGTAATTAGTTTAAAATTGTTGTAATATTTTTCTAATGTTTGTAAATATTTTTTTATTTTTTGTAACTTAGTTCTTTTTTATTTTTTGTACTTTAGTTAGTTTATTTAATTGTATTTATTTGTAGGTATTGTATTTAATTAATTTATTGATAGTGTAGTGTTAGGTTTAATTGTAGATAATTGTAGGTAGTTTATTTAATTTATTTATTGATAGTGTAGTGTTAGGTTTAATTGCAACTTAGGTTAGGATTTATTTTACAGGTAATTTTGTAATTATTTTAACTAGGTAACTATTAAATAGTTATTAACTATTTAATAGCTATTGTACCTGGTTAAAATAAATACAAAGTTGCCTGTAAAATAAATATTAATCCTAAAATAGCTACAATATAATTATAATATATATTGTAGCTATATTAGGGTTTATTTTACAGGTAAGTATTTAGCTTTAAATAGGAATAATTTATTTAATAAGAGTTAATTTATTTCGTTAGAATAAAATTATATTTAACTTAGGGGGGTGTTAGGGTTAGGGTTAGAATTAGCTTTAGGGGTTAAAAAAATTATTAGAGTAGCGGTGAGCTCCGATCGGCAGATTAGGGGTTAATACTTGAAGTTAGGTGTCGGCGATGTTAGGGAGGGCAGATTAGGGGTTAATACTATTTATTATAGGGTTATTGAGGCGGGAGTGAGGCGGATTAGGGGTTAATAACTTTATTATAATAGCGGCGCGGTCTGGCCGGCAGATTATGGGTTAATAAGTGTAGGTAGGTGGCGGCGACGTTGGGGGCGGCATATTAGGGGTTAATAAATATAATATAGGGGTCGGCGGTGTTAGGGGAATCGTGCACGAGCACGTTTTTTAAGCTGGCCGCGTCCGTAAGCAAAGCTGGTATTTAGAGTTGCAGTGGCGGTAAATATGCTCTACGCTCCCTTTTTTGGAGCCTAACGCAGCCATTCTGTGAACTCTAAATACCAGCGCTATTTAAAAGGTGCGGGGGAAAAAAAGCATGCGTAGCTAACGCACCCCTTTGGCTGCAGAACTCTAAATCTAGCCGTAAATCTAGCCGTGTGTGTTTAAATATGTACGCACATATGGCTAGATTTAGAGTTCTGCGGCCAAAGGGGTGCGTTAGCTACGCATGCTTTTTCCCCCCCGCACCTTTTATTGGCTGATCCGATCAGCCAATCGGATTGAGCTCGCATTCTATTGGCTGTTCCGATCAGCCAATAGAATGCGAGCTCAATCTGATTGGCTGATCGGATCAGCCAATCGGATTGAACTTGATTCTGATTGGCTGATTTCATCAGCCAATCAGAATTTTCCTACCTTAATTCCGATTGGCTGATAGAATCCTATCAGCCAATCGGAATTCAACGGACGCCATCTTGGATGACGTCATTTAAAGGAACCGTCATTCGGCGAGTAGGCGTCGGTAGAAGAGGATGTTCCGCGTCGGCTGGAAGATGATGGCTCCGGAAGAAAGAAGATTGAAGATGCTGCTTCATAGAAGACTTCATCCCGATGATGGACTTCTTCAGCGCCCGCTTGGATCAAGACTTCAGCCCGATGATGGATTTCTTCAGCCGCTGCTTGGATCCAGACTTCAGCCCGAGGATGGACGTCACTCTTCAGCCCCCCGCTTGGGCTTGGATCAAGACAATCGGAGGCTCTTCTGGACAGATCAGGACCCGGTGTGGTGAAGACAAGGTAGGGAGATCTTCAGGGGCTTAGTGTTAGGTTTATTTAAGGGGGGTTTGGGTTAGATTAGGGGTATGTGGGTGGTGGGTTGTAATGTTGGGGGGGTATTGTATGGGTTTTTTTACAGGCAAAAGAGCTGAATTCTTTGGGGCATGCCCCGCAAAGGGCCCTTTTCAGGGCTGGTAAGGTAAAAGAGCTTTTCTATTTTAATTTTAGAATAGGGTAGGGCATTTTTTTATTTTGGGGGGCTTTATTATTTTATTAGGGGGCTTAGAGTAGGTGTAATTAGTTTAAAATTGTTGTAATATTTTTCTAATGTTTGTAAATATTTTTTTATTTTTTGTAACTTAGTTCTTTTTTATTTTTTGTACTTTAGTTAGTTTATTTAATTGTATTTATTTGTAGGTATTGTATTTAATTAATTTATTGATAGTGTAGTGTTAGGTTTAATTGTAGATAATTGTAGGTAGTTTATTTAATTTATTTATTGATAGTGTAGTGTTAGGTTTAATTGCAACTTAGGTTAGGATTTATTTTACAGGTAATTTTGTAATTATTTTAACTAGGTAACTATTAAATAGTTATTAACTATTTAATAGCTATTGTACCTGGTTAAAATAAATACAAAGTTGCCTGTAAAATAAATATTAATCCTAAAATAGCTACAATATAATTATTATATATATTGTAGCTATATTAGGGTTTATTTTACAGGTAAGTATTTAGCTTTAAATAGGAATAATTTATTTAATAAGAGTTAATTTATTTCGTTAGAATAAAATTATATTTAACTTAGGGGGGTGTTAGGGTTAGGGTTAGAATTAGCTTTAGGGGTTAAAAAAATTATTAGAGTAGCGGTGAGCTCCGATCGGCAGATTAGGGGTTAATACTTGAAGTTAGGTGTCGGCGATGTTAGGGAGGGCAGATTAGGGGTTAATACTATTTATTATAGGGTTATTGAGGCGGGAGTGAGGCGGATTAGGGGTTAATAACTTTATTATAATAGCGGCGCGGTCTGGCCGGCAGATTATGGGTTAATAAGTGTAGGTAGGTGGCGGCGACGTTGGGGGCGGCATATTAGGGGTTAATAAATATAATATAGGGGTCGGCGGTGTTAGGGGAATCGTGCACGAGCACGTTTTTGAAGCTGGCCGCGTCCGTAAGCAAAGCTGGTATTTAGAGTTGCAGTGGCGGTAAATATGCTCTACGCTCCCTTTTTTGGAGCCTAACGCAGCCATTCTGTGAACTCTAAATACCAGCGCTATTTAAAAGGTGCGGGGGAAAAAAAGCATGCGTAGCTAACGCACCCCTTTGGCCGCAGAACTCTAAATCTAGCCGTAAATCTAGCCGTGTGTGTTTAAATATGTACGCACATATGGCTAGATTTAGAGTTCTGCGGCCAAAGGGGTGCGTTAGCTACGCGTGCTTTTTCCCCCCCGCACCTTTTATTGGCTGATCCGATCAGCCAATCGGATTGAGCTCGCATTCTATTGGCTGTTCCGATCAGCCAATAGAATGCAAGCTCAATCTGATTGGCTGATCGGATCAGCCAATCGGATTGAACTTGATTCTGATTGGCTGATTTCATCAGCCAATCAGAATTTTCCTACCTTAATTCCGATTGGCTGATAGAATCCTATCAGCCAATCGGAATTCAACGGACGCCATCTTGGATGACGTCATTTAAAGGAACCGTCATTCGGCGAGTAGGCGTCGGTAGAAGAGGATGTTCCGCGTCGGCTGGAAGATGATGGCTCCGGAAGAAAGAAGATTGAAGATGCTGCTTCATAGAAGACTTCATCCCGATGATGGACTTCTTCAGCGCCCGCTTGGATCAAGACTTCAGCCCGATGATGGATTTCTTCAGCCGCCGCTTGGATCCAGACTTCAGCCCGAGGATGGACGTCACTCTTCAGCCCCCCGCTTGGGCTTGGATCAAGACATCGGAGGCTCTTCTGGACAGATCAGGACCCGGTGTGGTGAAGACAAGGTAGGGAGATCTTCAGGGGCTTAGTGTTAGGTTTATTTAAGGGGGGTTTGGGTTAGATTAGGGGTATGTGGGTGGTGGGTTGTAATGTTGGGGGGGGGTATTGTATGGGTTTTTTTACAGGCAAAAGAGCTGAATTCTTTGGGGCATGCCCCGCAAAGGGCCCTTTTCAGGGCTGGTAAGGTAAAAGAGCTTTTCTATTTTAATTTTAGAATAGGGTAGGGCATTTTTTTATTTTGGGGGGCTTTGTTATTTTATTAGGGGGCTTAGAGTAGGTGTAATTAGTTTAAAATTGTTGTAATATTTTTCTAATGTTTGTAAATATTTTTTTATTTTTTGTAACTTAGTTCTTTTTTATTTTTTGTACTTTAGTTAGTTTATTTAATTGTATTTATTTGTAGGTATTGTATTTAATTAATTTATTGATAGTGTAGTGTTAGGTTTAATTGTAGATAATTGTAGGTAGTTTATTTAATTTATTTATTGATAGTGTAGTGTTAGGTTTAATTGTAACTTAGTTTAGGATTTATTTTACAGGTAATTTTGTAATTATTTTAACTAGGTAACTATTAAATAGTTATTAACTATTTAATAGCTATTGTACCTGGTTAAAATAAATACAAAGTTGCCTGTAAAATAAATATTAATCCTAAAATAGCTACAATATAATTATAATATATATTGTAGCTATATTAGGGTTTATTTTACAGGTAAGTATTTAGCTTTAAATAGGAATAATTTATTTAATAAGAGTTAATTTATTTCGTTAGAATAAAATTATATTTAACTTAGGGGGGTGTTAGGGTTAGGGTTAGAATTAGCTTTAGGGGTTAAAAAAATTATTAGAGTAGCGGTGAGCTCCGATCGGCAGATTAGGGGTTAATACTTGAAGTTAGGTGTCGGCGATGTTAGGGAGGGCAGATTAGGGGTTAATACTATTTATTATAGGGTTATTGAGGCGGGAGTGAGGCGGATTAGGGGTTAATAACTTTATTATAATAGCGGCGCGGTCTGGCCGGCAGATTATTGGTTAATAAGTGTAGGTAGGTGGCGGCGACGTTGGGGGCGGCATATTAGGGGTTAATAAATATAATATAGGGGTCGGCGGTGTTAGGGGCAGCAGATTAGGGGTTCATAGGGATAACGTAGGTGGCAGCTGTGTGCGGTCGGCAGATTAGGGGTTAAAAATTTTTAATAGAGTGGCTGCGATGTGGGGGGACCTCGGTTTAGGGGTACATAGGTAGTTTATGGGTGTTAGTGTACTTTAGAGCACAGTAGTTAAGAGCTTTATAAACCGGCGTTAGCCCAGAAAGCTCTTAACTACTGACTTTTTTCTGCGGCTGGAGTTTTGTCGTTAGATTTCTAACGCTCACTTCAGCCAAGACTCTAAATACCGGCGTTAGAAAGATCCCATTGAAAAGATAGGCTACGCAAATGGCGTAGGGGGATCTGCGGTATGGAAAAGTCGCGGCTGCAAAGTGAGCGTTAGACCCTTTCCTGACTGACTCCAAATACCAGAGGGCGGTAAAAACCAGCGTTAGGAGCCTCTAACACTGGTTTTGACGGCTATCGCCCAACTCTAAATCTATCCAATAGATAGCTTCCAATATAATTTTCCCAACTAGTATATAACATACATACAGTCAGTTTAACTGTGTGTTTAACTGCCATATGTAAATATTCTAAACCATTTGTGTGTAACAGTCATGAAAATCTGAGATTTATCCAAGGGCTCTTGTGATTAAGGTCCTGTGCATGTAATAGTGCAACTATTTTATTGTGAACGCTTTAATACCCATTGTTTTTATATTAAGCATTTTTAAGCAATTTTAAGCAATATCATGGATCCATGAATAGCACTCATTGTTACCATAATTTAATGTGCCACATTGTTTTATGTGTAATAGTTCCATTGTGGCTATTTTAACTTAATAAATATTCACTGACATCACCTGTCAGTCACCACTATCCTTCCGACACTCCTCGGCCATAGGCGCTGTACACACTTCAATTCCATTTTACTTTTCTTTTGGCTAGTTAGGAGGCCTTTTGTGCACAGCTAGGGATTCACGCCTGAGCGCTTGGTCACTACAAACTCTTTCTCACATATCAGTAAACTACAAAATATGAAGAAATGCAAAACTAAACAAGTCTACCGTATTTGTACAGCTAAGCCTATGTGGACAAGCCTAGAGGAAATCAAAGTCCAACAAAGGCAAGGACCACATATTCACTGTGCAGTGCCTTATGTAATAGCAGGTAAGACAGTATAAATAATGTAGTCTTACAAAATGTACTGTCAAGGGAAGGTAAAAACATAATAGGGTGTAGTAACACATTTGCCCCATACAGCGATAATTGTTAGCAGTCTTTTTATGCAGGTGCCTACAGTGCAACCATTGCATTATTATAAAGCATCCCACATAATCTGACAGGCTTGGCACTTGTTATTAGACCCAAATCATACTATCCATAGTCCTTTTCCCATCCCGACTCCAGTTTTCACAGCCATCCATTATTACAGGGCCTCAAGAGCATGAAAGTTCCATCGCACAAAGCAAACATCGACAGACAGCAGGACCAAGTCACCCCCATCCACATCATGGTATAGGAGGTTGAAAAGGGAAGTAAACAGTCGGAGAACCCGGTACGTCATTCCGGGACATGCAAGTCGTTCACAGAGGGGTCCTGTAAAAATTTAGTTCCCGGAGCATCTATGTGCTGCATTTCTCCCCGAAGGTGACAGGGTTAAGCCTTGCTCCTGATGCTTCCATTTACTGTCTGGCTAAACGATCTCAAAATAACATGCGGGAGCTGGTCGTTGGGCAGCAAAACTGTAGAACGTGCCATGGTAGTAAACACAAGACGCTTTACGGCACACTCCTTCGAATCAAAGCTATGGGAGCCAACTTGAAATATCTCCTGTGTCACTAATGCTCTCTTCGCCTCTGCGTCATGGATCTGCGAGCCTGAGCTCGTTACATCGGGGTAGCTGGTCTCTATGCTGCCATTTGTCCCCTAGTTGCACAGTAGTTGGCAGTAAGATACGATCAATACTCTCACAAATTCTCCTTCCATGTTCCTCTAATAAAGCCTGTATTATAACAAGTAACTCCTCCATGATATGAGTTATTAAGAGAACTGCTTGTGTTCTCTCCGTACCTGGTGCCTTCTCTAGTAGAGTCGCTAAGTTTCTCAGCGGCCCAGTCTGAGAGACTTGCAAAATAAAAGAGGAAATATAGATATCATCCTATCCAGTAAATTTTCCCCTGTAATATAGAATAGAATACTGTAGTGGATGGTTTGTAATAATATGGATTACAGGGCGGAATATGAATCTCTACATTTTTTTTAAGGAGCTGGAATTGAATTGTCCCTAATTCCTCCCAGAAGGTAGCACCCCCAAACAAGTGGTATCCCTAGGTGCCTCATCAAATTGCCAACAACATACTAAAAGGGCATCTTGATCCCCTGCATCCAGCTGGATTGGCACCTTTTAAGAAGCTCTGTGCTGGGCTTAATTCTGGTCCAGTGCTCGGTACCAGGAGGCCCAGCTAGGCCGGTGAGATTTTTACAGTCCTCCTACGTTTACCAGATCTCCTTAACAAAATATGCTATCCCTAATAAACACAACAAGCTAACATAAATACATTGTAACGTATATGCAATACTTCATGCCTAGATGTGCTAATTTCCTATGCAAATATTTACATTGATTTATATATATATATATATATATATATATATATATATATATATATATATAAACAGTTATACACATTTTCTACTTTAAGGCCTGTGATTTCAATATAGTCATTCTGAAGTATTTATTTTTGATTGTTCATAAGAGGAAAAAATCTACTTGTTAACCTAGACCTAGAAAGAAAACAATTATTGAGAGGTGATACAATTTTGAATAATTTGACAGATTATACCATTTAAAACGTTCCCATGATATTCTTTGTTGAAGAGATACCTAGATAGATATCTGGAGCACTACACAGCAGGAAATAGTGCTGCCAATTAGTGCTCTTGCAAAAGGATAACGTTCCTTTAAACTGCTGCTACATAATGATCCAGAAATGGAGCGGCTCCGAAGCATACATCTTTGCTTTTCAACAAAAGATACCAAGAGAATGAAGAAAATAAAAGTTAATTGGAAAGTTATTTAAAATCACATGCTCTTTCTGAATCATGAAAGAACAATGTTGGGTTTCATATCCCTTTAAAGGGCCATGATACCCAAATGTTGAAACACTTGAAAGTGATGCAGCATAGCTGTAAAAAGCTGACTAGAAAATATCACCTGAACATCTCTATGTAAAAAAGAAAGATATTATACCCCAAAAGTTCCTCAGTAGCCACATCCCATTCTAAAGGACTTCTAAGCAGCAAATCAGTACGTCTGTCCTGGGACAGCTAAGGGGTTGAGCCTTGTGCACTTTCATCTTATTTACCTATTCAATCCAATAAGGAAATTTACTATGAAATCTCATGAGATCACAGTAAAAGAGTTCATGACCTCAGCACTGTTGATGCTGATTGGCTGCTGTTCATTTCTTTTTTTTTTTTTTTACCTGCAGCTGAGCAGCAGCTGAGTATAACTTTTTACACAGAACTTACGGCTAGATTACAAGTTTTTGTCGGTAAGGCTTGTGGTGTTAACAAGCCTTTTTTTCTCACCGCTCACTTAAGACAACGTTGGTATTACGAATTTTCTAAAAGCCGGCGTTAACCGCAGAAAAGTGAGCGTTGAACAAAATTTAGCTCCACATCTCACCTCAATACCAGTGCTGCGTACGGTAGTGGTAAACTGGCTAAACATGCTCGTGCACGATTTCCCCATAGGAAAACAAAAGCAGCGTTCAGTTCTTAACGCAGACCCATTGATTCCTATGGGGAAAGAAAAATGATATCTACACCTAACACCCTAACATGAACCCTGCGTCTAAACACCCCTAATCTAACACTTATAAATCCCTAATCTGCCGCCCCTTAGATCGTCGCCACCTGCATAATCCGGACACCGCCGCCACCTACATTATACCTATGAACCCCTAATCTGCTGCCCCTAACATCGCCGACACCTACATTATAGTTATTAACCCCTAATCTGCCGCCCCCTATGTCGTCGCAACCTACCTACAATTATTAACCCCTAATCTGCCGCCCCCAACGTAGCCGCCACTATAATAAAGTTATTAACCCCTAAACCTAAGTCTAACCCTAACCCCCCCTAATATAAATATAATTTAAAATAATCTAAATAAAATTACTGCAATTAAATACATTAATCCTATTTAAAACTAAATACTTACATATAAAATAAACCATAAGCTAGCTACAATATAACTAATAATTACATTGTAGCTATCTTAGGGTTTATTTTTATTTTACAGGCAAGTTTGTATTTATTTTAACTAGGTACAATAGTTATTAAATAGTTATTAACTATTTAATAACTACCTATTTAAAATAAATACAAAAGTACCTGTAAAATAAAACCTTACCTAAGTTACAATTACACCTAACACTACACTATAAATAAATTAATTATCTAAATTAAATTAAATTAATTACAATTAAATAAAATAAACTAAAGTACAAAAAACAAAAAAAACAAAATTACAGAAAATAATAAAATAATTACAAATTTTTAAACTAATTATACCTACTCTAATCCCCCTAAAATAAAAAAGCCCCCAAAAATAATAAAAATCCCTACCCTATACTAAATTACAAATAGCCCTTAACAGGGCCTTTTGCGGGGCATTGCCCCAAAGTAATCAGCTCTTTTACCTGTAAATAAAAAATACAATACCCCCCCACCAACATTAAAACCCACCACCCACACACCCAACCCTACTCTAAAACTCACCCAATCCCCCCTTAATAAAACCTAACACTAACCCCTTGAAGATCACCCTACCTTGAGACGTCTTCACCCAACTGGGCCGAAGTCCTTTACAAAGCCAGTTGAAGTGGTCCTCCAGACGGGCAGAAGTCTTCATCCAGGCGGCATCTTCTATCTTCTTCCTTCAGGCGCAGAGCGGGTCCATCTTGAAGCCAACCGACGCGGAGCATCCTCTTCTTCCGGCGACTCACGACGAATGAAGGTTCCTTTAAATGACGTCATCCAAGATGGCATCCCTTGAATTCCGATTGGCTGATAGGATTCTATCAGCCAATCGGAATTAAGGTAGGAAAATTCCTATTGGCTGATGCAATCAGCCAATAGAATTGAGCCCGCATTCTATTGGCTGATTGGAACAGCCAATAGAATGCAAACTCAATCCTTTTGGCTGATTGGATCAGCCAATAGGATTGAACTTAAATCCTATTGGCTGATTGCATCAGCCAATAGGATTTTTCCTACTTTAATTCCGATTGGCTGATAGAATCATATCAGCCAATCAGAATTCAAGTGACGCCATCTTGGATGACGTCATTTAAAGGAACCTTCATTCGTCGGGAGTCGTCGGAAGAAGAGGATGCTCCACGTCGGTTGGCTTTAAGATGGACCCACTCCGCGCCTGAAGGAAGAAGATAGAAGATGCCGCCTGGATGAAGACTTCTGCCTGTCTGGAGGACCACTTCTGCCCGGCTTGGATGAAGACTTCTGCCCATCTGGAGGACCACTTCACCCGGCTTCGTAGAGGACTTCGGCCCGGTTGGGTGAAGACGTCTCAAGGTGGGGCGATCTTCAAGGGGTTAGTGTTAGGTTTTATTAAGAGGGGATTGGGTGGGTTTTAGAGTAGGGTTGGGTGTGTGGGTGGTGGGTTGTAATGTTGGGGGGGGGTATTGTATTTTTTTTACAGGTAAAAGAGCTGATTACTTTGGGGCAATGCCCCACAAAAGGCCCTTATAAGGGCTATTTGTAATTTAGTGTGTGTACTTTTTAAGGCTAACGCAAGACTCGTAATCTAGGCGTTACTCTGCTGAGCTGAGGAAATTGTGAGGTAAAATATCTTCCTTTTTTACATAGAGATGCTCAGGTGATATTTTCCTCTCAGCTTTTTACAGTTATACTGCATCAATTTCAAGTGATTTAGCATATGAGTATTATGTCCCTAATTTAGCTTAGTGAAGAACTCCACTATTTGACCGTCGACTTAGAGCACTTTTGGGTTAGCCTAAAAGAGTTTTTCAACACGCCCCCATAGAAGTCTATTATGTGAAGGAATTAGCACACTTGTGGGGTCTATTGTGTGAGAGATTTAGTGCCCCCGCAATATCCAATATCCAGATGTTAGCACCCGGCTTTCGCTCAAGCGCTAATATTTTACTTTAAACGTGTATTATGAAAGTAGAGATGGAAATAAATGCATTGTGCTCTAGTGAGAACCTGAATGCTGTGCTAGAAGTGATAAAGGGACCTTATTGCTATACAGACCTCAGCAGTCACTTGTGGCCCCTTAGGTGCCCTGTGCACTAACCTGCGCCACAACTAACACTGACAAAGGTGATAAACAAATGAAAAATGAATATAGCCAAAGAATGGAAAATGTGTGCGACTGAGGAATGAGAGATCAGAGCCAGCGCTCAGAGCTTGTGAGGTTAAAGAGCTGGAATTCACTTGGGTGTGTTATAGCTGAAAGAAAATGAAACTCTGCAAATGCGCCGTCCTCCCTATAAGTGTGAGCCACAGAGGCAACTGCCAACTACATAAAGGGATATAAAGAATGCTTTCTGAGTTTCACCGATGTCTACAGCTCCAGAGAGGGACTTTACCGATGTGCTTAACCCTTTAATGTACGCTAGGGTCAGTAATACTCTAGCGACTTATAACATGATAGTTGTTAATTGCTATGTCCCTTTAAGATTAGAAAACATAAATACCAGCAAGATGAAAGGGCTGTTAAAAATGAGCACATATTCCCCAACTACATGACAAACCTACTTCCAAAAAACAGAACCAGTGGGAACAAATATTTATTTTATTGATACAATGTAATGTATTTGTTTTAGCACAAGAATCTAATGACAGAGATTTGTTACTGTTCTCATAAAACATTTTAACAAACCAGAATAACCTGTACAGAATAATTAGTGGTCAGATGCCACCTACACAACGATCACAACATTGTGTCTAAGAACATAATACGCCATTAACATCTCTCAAAATATCTGAACGTGCTGCCCACAGTATATGAAATGAAGATAATCCAGCACCGGCTTAGAACCCCAAGGTAGAGGGTACTCCTTTGGAGTGACTGCCATACTCCCAGCAATAGAGTATGAAAAAGAAAAATAAGGGTAACTCCTCTTGTTAAAAATCCCAAAATTTTTATTAGAACAGGATCAGACACAGAACACCACAACGTTTCGGGGTCAGTACCCCTTAGTCATGTCCCAGCTTGTTTTTTTGTGAGCAGCTCAGCAGTGAAACAGTTAATTAGGGAACCATACCCTGCAATTAGCAAACACTACACGATGCAGACAGCAAGGTATAATTCCCTAATGAACTGTTTCACTACTGGTTACAAAATGCAGCCTTAGAGGGAACACTGAAGGGGACCCCTGCAAATTGTCACAAACTCACATACACACACATACATACACACACACATAAACACATGTACACACACACATGTACACACACACACATATACACATGTACACACACACATATACACACAAACATGTACACACACATATACATATATACGCACACATACACACAGATACATACATAGACACATATTACACACACACTACACACATATGCATACATACACACACATATACATACATACACACATACACACACACATATACATACATACACTCACATACACACATATACACATGCACACATACATACATACACATATACACATGTACACACACACATATACACACACATGTACACACACATATACATATATACACACACATACACACAGATACATACATAGACACATATTACACACACACTACACACATATGCATACATACACACACATATACATACATACACACGTATACAAGCACACAGACAGACACATAAACACATACACACACAGGCACACACACACACACATACTCACACATACATGCTCACATACACAAACATGCACATGCACACATACACACAAATACACAAATGTACACAGACACACTTATACACACAGACACACAGACACACACGCAAACACATGCACATATACACAAAAAATGCACACAGACACACACATATACACACAGACGCATACACACACGCAAACACATGCACACATACACACAAACTCCACACAGAAACACACATGCACACACAAACATACACACACATTTCACACATACACACACACAAACGCCCATACATGCACACAGACAAAAACATATACACACTTAAACACCCATACACACACATACTTACACCTAGATTTAGAGTTCTGCGTTAGCTGTCAAAAGCAGCGTTAAGGGGTCCTAACGCTGCTTTTGGCTGCCCGCTGGTATTTAGAGTCGGCCAGGTAAAGGTGTACCGCTTACTTTCAAGCCGCAACTTTTCTATACCGCAGATCCCCTTACGCCAATTGCGTATCCTATCTTTTCAATGGGATATTTAGAGTCTTGGCTGAAGTGAGCGTTACACCCTCTACCAACAAGACTCCTACCGCCCATGGAAAGTCTGTAGTTAAGAGCTTTATGGGCTAACGCCGGTTTATAAAGCTCTTAACTACAGTGCTCTAAAGTACACTAACACCCATAAACTACCTATGTACCCCTAAACCGAGGTCCCCCCACATCGCCGCCACTATAATAAATATTTTTAACCCCTAATCTGCCAACCGCACATCGCCGCCACCTACATTATCCCTATGAACCCCTAATCTGCTGCCCCTAACATCGCCAACACCTACATAATATTTATTAACCCCTAATCTGCCCCCCCCAACGTCGCTGCTACCTTACCTACACTTATTAACCCCTAATCTGCCGACCGGACCTCGCCGCCACTATAATAAATGTATGCACTCCCGCCTCGCAAACACTAGAATAAATTGTATTAACCCCTAATCTGCCCCCCCAACGTCGCCGCCACCTAACTTCAAGTATTAACCCCTAATCTGCCAACCGGACCTCGCTGCTACTATAATAAATGTATTAACCCCTAAAGCTAAGTCTAACCCTAACCCTAACACCCCCTAAAATAAAAATAATTTTAATCTAACTAAATAAATTAACTCTTATTAACTAAAGTATTCCTATTTAAAACTAAATACTTACCTGTAAAATAAACCCTAATATAGCTACAATATAACAAATAATTATATTGTAGCTATTTTAGCATTTATATTTATTTTACAGGCAACTTTGTATTTTTTTAACTAGGTACAATAGCTATTAAATAGTTAATAACTATTTAATAGCTACCTAGTTAAAATAATTACAAAATTACCTGTAAAATAAATCCTAACCTAAGTTACAATTAAACCTAACACTACACTATCAATAAATTAATTAAATAAATTACCTACAATTACTTACAATTAAATAAACTAAACTAAATTACAAAAAAAACAAACACTAAATTACAAAAAATAAAAAGAGATTACAAGAATATTAGGCTAATTACACCTACTCTAAGCCCCCTAATAAAATAAAAAAGCACCCCAAAATAATAAAGGTCCCTACCCTATTCTAAATTAAAAAGTAATCAGCTCTTTTACCAGCCTTTAAAAGGGCTTTTTGCGGGGCATGCCCTAAAGTAATCAGCTCTTTTGCCTGTAAAAAAAAATACAACCCCCCAACATTAAAACCCACCACCCACATACCCCTACTCTAACCCAAACCCCCCTTAAATAAACCTAACACTACCCCCCTGAAGATCTCCCTACCTTGAGTCGTCTTCACTCAGCCGAGCAGCGATGGACCAAAAGAAGACATCCGGAGCGGCAGAAGTCTTCATCCTATCCGGGCAGAAGAGGACATCCGGACCGGCAGACATCTTCATCCAAGCGGCAACTTCTATCTTCATCCATCCGGAGCGGAGCCATCTTCTTCCCAGCCGTCGCAGATCCATCCTCTTCAACCGACGCCTACTCGCCGAATGAAGGTTCCTTTAAAGGACGTCATCCAAGATGGCGTCCCTCGAATTCCGATTGGCTGATAGGATTCTATCAGCCAATCGAAATTAAGGTAGGAAAAATCTGATTGGCTGATTCAATCAGCCAATCAGATTGAGCTTGCATTCTATTGACTGTTCCGATCAGCCAATAGAATGCGAGCTCAATCTGATTGGCTGATTGGATCAGCCAATCGGATTGAACTTGAATCTGATTGGCTGATTGAATCAGCCAATCAGATTTTTCCTACCTTAATTCCTATTGGCTGATAGAATCCTATCAGCCAATCGGAATTCGAGGGACGCCATCTTGGATGACGTCCTTTAAAGGAACCTTCATTTGGCGAGTAGGCGTCGGTTGAAGAGGATGGATCCGCATCGGCTGGGAAGAAGATGGCTTGGATGAAGATGTCTGCCGGTCCGGATGTCCTCTTCTGCCCGGATAGGATGAAGACTTCTGCCAGTCTGGATGTCCTCTTCTACCCCATTGTTGTCATGCCTCAATATTGATTAGTGAGAATAGTCTCACATTAGATAAAAACATTTACATATAGTTCTTTAAAAACAAATTCAGGAGTTTAACAAGAGAAAACAATTAGGTTGTATTCTTTATTACACCCTGTACTATAAAACCATTCAATCCAACCTGAATCATTTTTAAATAGAAGAACATAGCTATATGGATAATCACCTTAAGAGTGAAAGTATAGATCCAACTCCAACTTTAGATCTAGGGATGCGCAATAGAATCCCGGAAATTTAATTATCACTACCGCTATTGTCCATACTTTTACTTAATTAGGAATACCATCATGGTAATTATAGGGTTAAGTGAACCCCAGAAAGTTACACCATTTAGGTAATAACACAACCATGAGGAACTAGACTTCTCTAGTATAGATTGAACCCAATTGACCCCCCTCTCTCTTCATTTAGAAGATATTCATTTAGATCATAATAAGGGATGATCTCTATTTTTCAACTATATCATAGGTATATGAATGATTAACAACTATTTCTTTTCAATCAAGCAGTCAGAACATCAATATACATACAAAAAGTTCTTCTAGTATTTACTACCAAGTTAAGTCAAATTAAGTTCTGTAAAAGATATAAATGAAGGCAATATTAAATATATGAGCCTGATTCACATGAATTATTTCCATTTCTGAAATATATCTAGCAAACATGCCCACTTAATATAAGTTGAAATAACTTAACACTTATGTTGATAATTAGTTTATATTTAATAGGGAACAGTTATAACACAAATCCCCTCAAACAGCGTGCTTTAGCGATACTAAATATATGTACACCTGCTACATAAGTGGGAGGAATTCGTCAATAGATCTATCTTAACTCTTTGTGTGCTTTTTATTTTACCCAATTCGTTGTTATATTTTTCTTAGGCATTTGATTATGTCCAGTAATCAGACAAGTTTACTATAACACACACTAAGTAATAACCATACAGTAGGACTGAGCAACATGTCCATTTTTTGTAATCTGTCTGGTGAGAATAGCTATCCCGGAACAGCTACATTATTATGCTATCTATTAAGGACTATTGTTCAATAGGATCAAGTAACTCCTTTATTCATTTCGTTTTCAAACTACGCCTGTATAGAAGGGATGTTACAGAACAGCTCCAGCATCCAGTAAAACATCCGACATGTCTGACATAAAATGTTATACATCAATCAAAAAAGCCCAATCCGGTACACAACTTCTATTAAGGTTATATATACATACATACTTTTATACAATTGATAACAATGTTATCACCAATGGGATAATAGGGATATTCGAACGGACAGATTTAAGCATATATTGTTTATGATCTAAATCGAAAAACCTGATATATAAGGAATATTATTATTTCCGAAGAAAAAATATTATGTGACAGCTCCCATTCCTCTCCACCAATCATAGAGCATTATAATGTATTGGATAACACACACCCCCATTTAGGTCCTATAACCGGTGCGGCTAGCGGTGACGTCACGACCAATGGGAGCATTCGAAAATCGGCATTGAAAAAAACAAGTAAGGATACCCATCCCATCTAAATAAATCAAGGTAAATAGTACATAGTTAACTGACATTTATAAGTATAGATTACCCTAGCATTATCCAAACCTAAAAGTGCCGCGATTTGTGGTAACCTTCTCCGACCGGAAGTGACGTCACCAAAACACGGAGGCTACTCTGAGGTATTTTCAGCCAAATATTAATGGTATCTCTGTGTATCTTTACAAGTCTCTACACAAGGGACATACTGTTATCACACAACACTGTATACTATAGAAATTCTATAAAAAAGAGTATTTTTCTATATACAAGAGCATTTCGTGAACAACGAAACTGGAAGTACTAAGGAAACCACACATCCGGTCACTCTTAGCAAAGTGTATCGACTAAAATAGGAGAGGAACAGCTTAAGGGAGATTGACTTTACTGAATGGGAAGGTTAGGGGGTTGGGGGCTAGGAGTAGCCCCCTCCTTTGAATAGTACAGCTATGGCAGGACAATAGAAGTAGGGATGGGCAGTGTAGATAAGATGCAACTAGCTGATCCTGAATAGGCTAGCACAGGGATTGGCCAGGAGGGGGAGAGGGGGTGTGAACAGGAGTTGAGGGGATTAACTGTCTATAAAGATGATTGCACAATGTTTGGAGCTCACAATAATTATTTTCTTTTGTACTTACAGGTATTTCAACGATTCCAGTTGTAGAAAACTGCACGATGGCTTCAAGAAGCAGGCGAATTCCCAAGAAATTCCTGGAAGGAGAGAATCATTGGACCACTGCTGCTGGGAAAGAGGAGAAGAGAGCGGCAAAAAGGAAGAGGAATGCTGGAGGACTCGCAGGAAGAGAAGCTCAGGGAGTTGTCCTCCCAGATCGGGTAGGGAAGTTTAGGCAAGATGCCACCGAGGTAAGTGTCGCGCCCCTTCTCCCCTTCCCGCAGCCCACATCCCCCGCCCACTCCGCGTTATCATACGCGGCCTCCTCTGGGTCCAACTCAGCTCAATCCCCGGCACCACCCCCGCTAATCAGGTCACTGGTGCTGGGGGACGACTCGCCACCAGGGATCCCGTTAGCCCAGGCGCGGCCCGTCGCATCGGCATTTAGCCCGGCCGAGCGGGAGCAGGCACAGGGTCATAGAGTACCCGGCAGCAGATCAGGCGAGGGAGGGTTCCAGGGGGCATCGCCGCTTTTGTTTTTTAGCGATCACGGCCCCGGTTCCGGCCGCGCACCCCCACGCACGCCGACGCTAATGGCGCATGTCAGTGACGTCAGCGGCATGCGTGGGGGGGCGGGGTCGGCGCCGCGACCGTTAGTCAGGGACCAGGCGTCATACAGGAGAAGAGTAGTGGAGGAGGGGAACTACTTACATGCGGTAAGGGGAAACTTTAGCGGGAGGACAGCGGCGACAGAGGGGGACAGCAGGGAATACCTGGAGGGCCAAATGGTTGTATCCCCAGTGGGGGAATTTCGGGCTGGGCCACATATCAGCGGTGGAGGGAGGAGCGGTCACAGGAACCTGACGCAGGCGGTCCCATTACAGAGGGAATACATTTACGTAGTGGGGGAAAACTCAGCTGGCAATAATTATAGGCGCAGCAGGGAGGCTGCAGACACCGACTACGAGGTGGGGGGCATAGAGTACGCGCAACATCATGCGAACGCACACATTAACCCTGACATAGGCTCATACGTAAGAGGCAGGGACGGGCTGTTATATAAGAGGGTACACGAGTATGATAGGGCCGGCCAAGAGATGCCACACAGCAAAAGGACTGTAAATAACATGTTTTGTCCACAGGCACTTCAAGCGGTCGCACCTGTCACTGCGGTGGGGGGACAAAGTGAGCTCCGGCAAGCAGAGGAGCAGAGGGACCACAGAACAGAGGGACCTCTCGAGCATCCTGGAACCAGCGGAGGGGGAGCAGCAATGGAGCAGCAATCCAACTCATCACAGACAAAGACAAAAGGTAAGAAGCATAGTGCTAAGATTTATTCTGATAGTTCAAGCAGTAATTCTGACTCTGATGGGGATTCTGATGTGTTAAGGGGCCCCAATAAGAAAATATTGAAAATAGTTCGGAAAATTTATGCAAAACAGGGTCATAAAGAGGAGCAAAAGGGCTCTGAGTCAGAGGGCAGTGAAGAAGGGGGGGCCCAGTTTGAAGATGAAATGAGCGGGGTACGCTTAGTCCCGCTGGCTGCGCACTTAAAATCTAAGTTAGTACGGAAAGCTAAAAAAGGGAGATATTTAGATTTCTTTGACATAACTAGAGAAGCGATTGCCACTAAATCCAGGGGAGAGGGGGCAAAAAATAGAAAAAAGAGTTCATTTGCAGAATGGGTTAAGGGGTTTGCAGTATACGCGGAAAGTTTCCTAGAGGCGCACCCCAGACAAATGAAGGGTATGATGAGATACCTGCACCTAATCGCAGATTGCTTTACAATGTATGGGGGGTTTTCCTGGAAGGAATATGATGAGGAGTTCAGGAGGGGCAGTGTGGCCACAGGGGGGAAAGGTAGGAAGGATTTCGGGGTAAAAATCATAGATACATGGTCCCGCCTGGTAAAGATAGCAGAGGGGCAAGGTGGTAGTAGAATGCAATATGGGAGCGCGTTCGTAGCAAAAGGGATTAAGCAGGAGGTAAAGGAATGCTGGGCGTATAACGATAAGCGCTGCGATAGAGGAACGGCTTGTAGATTCAAGCACATCTGCAGGCATTGCACAGGGAATCACCCCGGGGTGGAATGCAGAAAGAACCAAGGGGGAAAAAGTTATTCCTTTCGTGCCCCAAATAAGTTTCAAGGGGGAGGGGCTGGGGCTAGCCAGAACCCCTCTGAAAGTAAATAAGCTGGTGGAGGCCCTACAAGGATACCCCAAGGTGAAGGAGAGGGAAAGATTAAAGGGGGGGGCTACTATACGGGTTCAAGATACCCATAAAGGGGAGGGTTGAAGCCACAAAAAAGGAGAAAAACCTAAAGTCTGCACATGAATTGTGCTAAGGGGTAAATTAAAGAAAGAGGTGGAGCTGGGAAGAATGGTAGGTCCTTTTTTAAGAAAGCCAATAGAGGGGTTGGTAGTGTCCCCCCTAGGCGTCGTCCCCAAGAAAGAATTAGGTAAATTTAGGCTGATTCAGCACTTATCGTATCCTAGAGGGCACTCGGTAAACGATGTCATAAGCAAAGAAGACGCATCAGTAGCTTATCAATCCTTTGACCAAGCGGTTAACCTAGTCAAGGCAGCGGGAATAGGAGCAGAATTGGCAAAAGTCGACATAGAAGCTGCTTTTAGGCTATTACCACTGCACCCCGAGAGCTTCAGATTGATGGGGTGTAAGTTTGAAGGCGGCTACTATGTCGATAAATGCTTGCCAATGGGGTGCTCAATCTCTTGCGCGTACTTCGAGGAGTTTAGCTCCTTTTTGCATTGGCTGATACAAAAGAGAACAGGTAGTAACTCGCTAGTGCATTATTTAGATGATTTCATGATTGTTGGTAAGCGCGGCGCAGGCGAGTGCGGGAGAATACTGGGGGAAGTGTTGGCAATTTTCAGGGAGCTCGGAGTGCCAGTAGCACTAGACAAATCAGAAGGCCCCTGTACATGACTGGCCTTTTTGGGGATAGAAATTGATTTGCTAAATAAACAATGCAGACTACCGGGGGAAAAAATTGGAAAAATTAGGATGGCCATAGAACAAATGCTAGGCAAGAGGAAGGCCACCCTCAGAGAGATGCAGAAATTGCTGGGCCTCATTAATTTTGCATGCAGAGTGATACCCCTGGGTAGAATTTTTAAGCGAAGGCTCGAGATAAGCACAAGAGGGGCAATATTACCTAACCACAACATTAGGCTAAGCAAGAGCTTAAAAGCAGACCTGAGAGTATGGGATCGTTTTTTGGAAAACTTTAATGGGATAAGAATTTGGGAGGAGAGAATCTTAGCAACCGAACTGCAATTATACACAGACGCCGCAGGCGGGTCAGGTTTTGGGGCATACCTTAACGGCAAATGGTGCGCAGGAAAATGGCCACAGCTATGGGTAGAAAAGGGATGGACTAGGAACTTAGTGTTATTGGAATTATTCCCCATAGTGGCCGCAATAGAACTGTGGGGCGGGGACTTGGCTAATAAAAATATTCTGTTTTGGTCAGATAACATGGGGGTTGTAGAGGTGTTAAACAACCTATCGGCATCTTCCGCCCAGGTTATCCCATACGTGCAGCACCTAGTCCTTAAAGCGCTCGAGAATAACATAAGCTTCAGGTCCAAACACATCCCAGGTGTAAACAATGTTATTGCGGATGCGTTATCAAGGTTTAAATGGGATCTATTCAGGCAGCTGGCGCCTAAGGCAGAGCTAAATGGTGAAGAATGCCCCATTTCTCTTTGGCAGATTGGGAACGGTTAGAAATAATCAAAAGCTTGATAAAAAGGTCTTTGGCCCCGCGGACGTGGACAACATATAGTAAGCACTGGGAAGGCTGGAAAAAATTTATGGGGACAAAAAAGGGCACTGAGGAAGAGCTATTCCTAGAATACTTAGCACAGTTGAAATAAAAAAAGGGAAACTGACTACAATACTGGCAGCTGTATCATATTTTTCCCAGCTACTAGAGGTACACGACGTGACGAAAAGATTCATAGTTAAGAAGGTAGTTAAGGGATGGGCAACAGAGGGGGAAGAGAAGAAGGACAGGAGGGAGCCCATCACGGTAGACAGGTTGAGAGCATTACTTGACTCGCTAGGTCAGACTTGCAGAAACGACTTTGAGGCAAATTTATTTTCGGCAATATTTGTCATCGCATTCTCCGCAGCATTGCGCATAAGCGAGCTAGTAGCAGTAAGTAAGACTGTGGGAGGATACGGGCTAAGAGCAGGGGACGTCAAGGTAGAAAGAAAGTCAGTCTTAGTGTTTATTCGGAAATCCAAAACTGACAGGGAAGGAAAAGGGACATGGTTAGTGTTAAAGGAGACAGAGGACAAAATTTGCCCAGTCGCAGGCGTAAATAAATACTTAATGGCAGGAGCAGCGAAAGGGGACATGTTCTTTAGGCACAAGAATGGAGACCCAGTGACTAAATTCCAGTTTAGGAGGGTATTGCAATTAGCAGTCAAGAAACTAGGTTGGGACCCCCACACACTTGCACCACATTCATTTAGGATAGGAGTTGCCACAAATGCAGCGGCAAGTGGGGCGCCAGCAGAACATATAAAGAAATTGGGAAGGTGGAAATCAAACGTTTTTAAAAAGTACATAAGACCACTATAAGAAGGGATAAGGTCCGTCCTACATAAGGGCAGCTAAGCAGGCACTGCATGTTTTTTCCGTTGTGTGCAAACTTTGTCAATAATCAAGTTAACAGCCAAATTGTTTTATGTTACAGAAAGAGCGTTAAGAGTCTGGGTCTTAGGACACTCCTACGTGCATTGGGCCGCAAAGCAAGCGGCAAAATCCAAGCAAGGAGAAAACTTAGGTTTCAATACGGGAGCAGTCGGAATCAGGTGGATAGGGCAGAGAGGAATGAAATGGGGACAGTTAATGGGTGTAGCGCTAGATTCAAGGAGAACATGGGGGAAACCTGACATCCTGATCATCCACCTAGGGGGTAACGATATAGGTTCAACACCCTCAGTTGAGCTGCAAGAACAGGTCAGGGAGACCTTGCGATGGTTCAAAGCAGCGTGGCCAGACACAAAACTAGTATGGTCTAGCATCATTGCAAGAAGGTATTGGAGGGACTGCGTATCCCAGAAAGGGGGTTTCAATTGTAAGAAGAAGGTAAATCAGGCAGGAAGGAAAGGGATGGAAGAAGTAGGAGGGCAAGTACTGGAACACCCGCTTATCGGGGTCCGGAACCCTGAGCTATACAGGGCAGACGGTGTTCATCTGACAGAGCAAGGCAACAATCTATTCCTG